>NC_065920.1:49250021-49570094 GCF_024586455.1 Bactrocera neohumeralis | reverse complement strand
TAATGTTGCCATATTAAGAAAGTATTCAATAAAATATTTAAATAAAATGAGGTTGCCAGATTTCTTTAACTAATTGTCTTAATTAAAAAAATTCAGTGTTTGTGCTCAAAAATCCGAAGAAAATAATAATAAATACTAAGTATTTGAAAATTCAAATAAAATAGAGTTGCCAACTATTTCAATTTTCAAACTCATTGCCACAGTTAAAAACATGTAAGGTTTAATAGTATATAATCAAAAAGAATTTCAGGAATGTTTAAATAAATAAATAGTTTAAATAAATAAATAGCGTTGCCACAATTTTTAAACTCAATATGAATGTGACAAGTGAATGATAATAAACATTAGAAACTTGTTTGAGAAAATTTTAATAAAATAAGGAAGAATAAGATAAAACTTCAATATTAACATGTCTTACCAAAACTTTTATTTAGCAAGAATCAAGATTTTTAAATAGCTTTGTTTTAAAGATTATAAATAAAAGGTTGCCACCTGTTTATACAAATATATTAAATCATTTTGATCATTATGGATAAAAAATTAAATTTAAAGTGCACATCATAATTTAAAAAATAAAAACTTTTGGAATAAATTTAAATAATCATTACTATCTATAAGGGTTGCCCTCTAAAACTATAAATTTATTTTACACAACAAAAAAATAGGTTAAATATTTTTTTTTTTTTAGAAAAAAATTTGATTTGAAACAAGTAAAGCGGAGCTAAGTTCAGGTATAACCGAACATTTCATATTCCTGCAAGGATTAAAGCCAGGGAAGCACCTTCAAGTACATAAGGCCTGTTAGTTATATGGGGTCTAGGGCGAGTTTTCACCCAATTTTATTCATTCTAAGCACAAAAATGCACCGTTATAAGAAAAACACATTCTCTTAACTTTATTAAGATAAGCGATATATGCGGAATAAAGTCACCCGGAAGTTCGAAAATCTTTACATCAGGTATATGGGGTCTAAGAGAAGTATTAACCCGATTCAACCCATTTGAAGTTCACAGACATTCTACTATCAGGAAAGGATTGTTTCAGAATTTCAATTATATTTTCGGTAAAAAGTGAACTATAAGCACTAGGTCCAAATATTCAGTACCTAGGCGTTTGATCAGTTTTGGTGGGATTTACGCAATTTTTAGTCAAAAATTTGGCGCATCTTACGCCGAAGAAAAGTGAGAGCACTATTGCTTCCAAAACCACTCAATTTTTTCGAAAAAATGCCTTGCGGTAATGTCTGCAAAACAATGCTTTCCGACTGCCGGAAATCATGAAACGTATTATTACTGGCGATGAGACTTGGATTTTTGCGTACGACCCGGAAACAGGCGTTCCATCGGTCAAATATTGTGGCAAAGGTGAGCCGAAGTCGAAAAACTACGCCAAAGCAGGACAAAAATCAAGGTTATGTTGACAGTTTTCATCGATTATTAAGGTATGCAGCACTCCAGTTTCCTTCTGACCGGCCAAACTGTCAACGAGATCCGTCCGACAGATTTCAACCAATTTCGATATATGACATTCCATGGAAATTAATATGTTTCGATGGGAAAATGAGAGAAATCGGACTACGGCCATGCCTACTTCTCATATAATTCAACTTTAAATTCAATTTGAAAATTTCACGTTCCAGTATTAACTTAGTAAAGTTTCCCATAAATATTCAAGCTATATGAATAGTTGGATAAAAGATTTTTATTAAAGTCTGCTACAAACTCGATCCGACTCTTACATCTTGGATGCTGCGCATTTTTTGATACATATTTGTTTTATGAACTTTTGAACTAAAAACCTTATAAGCATTTTGTTCTCAGAAAAATTTATTCCAAGCCATTATAGTTTATTGCAGTCAACCAAGTATCCAAATATCTTTACACCGTTGTACCAGATACGAGTCTTGTTATAGTTTTCTGGCATTAATATTTCCCAACTTTGTTAAAACAGTATGTTTCTCTATTACATTTTTAATATCAGTAATTAAACTTAAATAAAACAGAAGAACTCCGCAACTGACCCTTCATAGTCACACCCATTTAAACTCTTTAAAACATAAAAGACTTGTACTCAACACTCGTCTGGGAGCGCTCTAAATGTTTTCATAATAGAACCTGTTGTGTTGTCTATGCTTTGTGCTCCCGCTCCTTTATGAGCCTCTTTAGTACACCTCATTATTTTCTACTACAGGTGTTCCCTACAATTGCACAACATCAACAATGTCAACAACAAAACTAACACAGCAACAAAGACTCCCAACAATTGCTTCCACCATTATCATTATCGTTGTTGGTAATTGCCGCTTCCGCAGTGTCTCCATAAAAGAAATAGTTTAAAGGTACTGTGCGACTGCAAATACACGTGTGTTTGTCTTGCCAAATAGTCTGTCTCAAAGTACTCCTTTACTTAATTGCAATTAAATAAAAGAAGTTGTAAATGTTCTGCAGTTTCTGGCTAAAGAGGGCACTGTGGGACAAATATGTTGTTTATCTTTTATATTTTTATAGTATTACTTAGGCTGGATTTTATTACAGAGTATTTTTATTAATTTAAATTTTAATAGTTTAGGCTTCAATTTATAATCAGCCTCTTTGAATTTGTGACGTTAAGTACTAAAAAATTACAAAAGCTTCTAAAAGGCTCATTTTAAGCTTACAGATAAATTCAGACTTGTGAAAAAACTTGCAGAATCTTTAAAATACCAGTGAAAGCTTGCAAGTCTAACTAGACAACCTTTATAATGAGAGCTAGTAACTAACCGCCTAACTTAAACTCATCGAATCTTTACTGGCTATCTATCGATTCTTCCCTGCTTGTTACGTTTAAACTCTATGGTTTCGTCAAAAAATGTACAAGTGAAAGCAACAAAATTTAATTCAGGAACACTAGACTAAATAAAAAGAGAGAGAAAAAATCTCTATTTATCTCCTTTTCATTATACTAGCTAACTGCTCTCATTATGCTTCAAAGTTTGACAATCTGATTTTTAGTTAGTTAAAAGTATTGCATATTCAAATTTGTTGTCTGTCTTAGTTCACTACTTCAATCTTCAACATTTAAATCTCTTACTATCTTAGGTCATACAATTAGTAGAATTACCAAAATTTTCTGCAAGTGGGAGAAGCGGTTCTACTCTAAGTAAGGACTCGAAAACTGCTTTACCTAAAATAGCAACGGGGTATTGTATTGCTCCCCGACCCACTGACACTACCTAATAGACTTGTTATAGTGAAGTTTTAAGCCAATAGATGCCACTGACGTCTAAGTATACTATATATCGAATAAGAGATATATAAAAGTTCAACTTTTCACTAGCCTATACATCCAAATCCTATCTAGCATGCCAAGAAAATATTAGCGCTAGAGTTTAATTATATTTTTTATGGTTCGACAGCCCCTGCGGTCTATCTCGAAGAACTTCTCAATTTTCAAATAAAAAGATGTGCGGGTTTTAATTTTAATCGTCCAAGAACTCTGCACCATATAGCAGGACGGGAATTATGAGTGACTTATAGAGTTTGGTTTTTGTTTGTTTGGAACTACTGATTAGTTCAATCGACAAAGAAATTCAAAGAAACCGAATACAGGCTGCCTGATAAAAACTTCCAAAATCATTAGAGAGTTAAAAGATTAGGAGTTTCTGACTCCACGGAAACTTAAACATTACTACTCTGCTTCTGAAGACACTTCTGGCTGTTCAAAGGTACGTAGATGATCCGGCAATTTAGCTTGTAGTCATCCCGCCAATTTCCTGCGCAGTTTTCACCAAAGCGTTCAATAGGCGGCTGGTTTAGTACCAGTTCAAGAGCCGCCGTTGGATTTGTTCTTAAAGCTTCCGTTATGTACAGCGCAGCGAGCATCTGAACCCTTTACGTTGGCTCTCAGTTGGTGGATTTTCGTACGCCTGTACTGGACCGTTCAGCAGAATTGGCCTTGCAAGAGCTGTGCAGTGCATAAGAGTGGGAGAGAACCCCAGGTTTTGCCGAGCAGCTGTCTACACGCATATAATGCATTGCTAGCTTTTCTCACACTTTTTTCGACATTGTGCTTCCACAGCAGTTTTATAAGACTACTTCAAGGTACTTGATGCGGTCCTTGAGAGAGGGCTTAATCGAAGGGAGCGTCCATAGAAGAGTTTTGTGCTTTCTTGTGAACATAAGCAGATCCATTTTCTCCGGCTTTAACCCCAGACCCGCTTGCGACGCCCAATTCTGGACTGTATTGTGAGTGGTGTTCATAATACTGCTAAGGGTCTGTAGACACCTATCCGTTAGCAATGACCACTATCTTATGGGCTTTGCTGTCCAAATTCCTTAGCAGTTTATTCACTAATAATTTCCATAGAAGCGGAGTACCGCTACAGACTTCCTTTGTCAATGTAGTGTCGTTCCAATCTGTTCTTATACTTCTAGAGATCTAAATGGTTCTGATCCAGCGTTGTATAAAAAGATCAACAACTATTGACTTGATACTATTCAGAGAAGAGACGAATGCTCCAGAAATGTTCAGGAAACCTGCTCAAGAACTTTCTATTTTATACCCTGAAAGAGGTATATTAAGTTTTCCAAGAAGTTTTTAACACCCTATGATGTATATATCTACAAGTTGCAAAGTTGATTAAACTATGTCCGTCTGTACATCGGTTTGTCCATATAAACGCGAACTAGTCCCTCAGATTTTGGAATACCAATCTAAAAATGTCTACATGGAAGTTTCTTCCCAAGAAGTTACCAATTTGTCGGAACTGCCCTCTGTAGCATGTAGCTGTCATACAACCAACCGACATAAAGATCGTCATAAAAAAATATGTTTCTCCTTGCCAAGTAACGTTACTAGAAAGAAGTAACAAAACGTTTTCCACTATTGAGATCTCTAGACAATTGACAGTACTTGACCGTATAAAAATCTAGTTTCGTTTCAATGAATGACTTCATAGAAAAACGTAAGTTTGCTATCGAAACTTTTAATGATGATATATGTAAGTTTTGCGCAAAAAGGCTCTGGTTCTTTTTTAAAGATCTTCAATCTCTATTTACTTTTTCTGCTCCGTTGTAACTCAACTCATACTCAGTTGTAATTATTGAAAAATGTCTAAAAAGCTTAAAATGGCAATTTAGTATGCTAATGTAATATTCTTTATTCTATTGTAGTCTATTTGAATCTATTAAAATTTCGCCTTTCATGCTAATTTAATTAAGTTACTTGATGTGAGTATAAAAGCAGTAATTTCTTACTTAAAGACTTCAGAGCAAGACATTACCGCCAACACACACGAACATCTTCGTGATTATATTAACCCAACTACAGTATGTACGTATGTATTTGTGCTTGCGTGTGTCGTAAAAATACACCAAATTTTCGACGACACATGTGTACAACCCTCCCCCCCACACAAGCAAACACACCCCTAAGGTGGCAACAAGCAAAACACAACACAGCTGAAATTAAAGTGTATCGTTTTGTAATTGCTGCAACAATCACATATGTATGTTGTTGTAAGGGCTTGGTTACTGCATATATTGTGCTTTGTTGTTGTTGTTTTATTATTGCTTAATCGTTATTATTGTTGCTTTTTAATGAAAATAAGCATAAAGGTACAGCGCCAAATTAAAGTCGAAGGAGAAATTTGATTGCTGAAAGCAAAGAGAGACCGACAACAAAGCAACAACAACGATAATGACAACAAGAACAACGGTTACACTGTAGTCATAATACCCTTCACAAAAAAAAAAACAACAAATTCATACACGAATTGTATTTTGATTGTTCAGTTTGTATGGCAGCTATATGCTATAGCGGCTCGATCTGAACAATTTGTTCCGATATTGTAGCACCGCTTTGGATATTAATTCAGAGAGGAATTTGGTGAAGTTATCTTGTTAAATCCAAAAGTTTTCCATACAGGGACTTGATTTTGATCGGTCAGTTTGTATGACAGCTATATGCGCTGGTGATACAATATTGGTGGTTCTGACAAATAAGCAGCAGCTTGAGAAGGAGAGCACGTGTGCAAAATTTCAAGTCGATATCTCAAAAACTGGCGGACTAGATCACATATATGTATATAGATAGACGGACATATGTAGTCATTTCATATATTTCATATATACATATACTTATTTATAGATATTTATTTTATTTATTTATAATAATTCATATAACAAAAAAGAGTTTTATTATATAAATACATAAACGCAGCACTGGCTACGAGGCCGTCAGCCGATTTATAGATATATTGTATGGCCTCCGACGTCCTGGATGTTACAAAACTTCGTAGCTAACTTAATATACGCCGTTCAGGGTATAAAACCAACAATAGTAGCAACGAAGGAAACGTGAGTAATCAAATAAAAAGCCAACTGTTGGCTAAGGCAGAGAGCGCCGGTAATAATAATATGAAATTGAAGTGATGGCAGGAAACATACGACGATAACAATAAGTAATTACATGTGGCGTAGATAGCAGTCCGATATAGCTTGGATGGTTTGCTTACATATAAGTATACTTGTTTGGTCTGCATACAGAGAAAAATGCTGTTGACACAATATATGCAATTATTTAAAGAAAAAAAAAATATATATATAACATATCTATATGTACACGTGCGACAAAGCCACACATGCATACATATATTTATATATATTCGGCTATATTTATACATAAGCAACAACATGCTTGCACATTACTTTCGTCCGTCAGCTTGTTATGTTAAAGCCGCCCGGGCGTATGAGCAACATTTAATTAAATTGTGATAAAAGTCAAAATAAAAGCAATAACAAGCAAATTAAAAAACAACAACAAAAAGCAAATAGACAAAAATCCAGTTTAAAATATTATGGCAAAGGAAACAATGTTGTTGGTGAACCCTGATGATAATCACACGAGACACCCGAAGTTCATTTGAGCAAACTTCTGGCATGTGCGCCACAAATTTAGCATAAACAAGAAACATGTCTGCGGTAGATTAGGTTTATAAAGCAATTAAAGCGAATTAATGAAATTATGAAGAAAAATAAATGAATTTTATTATTTATTAATATATAAAGCTATAAAAACAAGTTTGTATAGAAAAATGGCTGCTCAACTCATGAAGAGATGTAGTTTATTTAACAATAATGCCTTTTCAGAGCACATTAGGGGATATATTTTTTTAAAAAATATGCTGTATTCATGAGCAACTAGTTCGATAGAATTTAGTTTGAAAACTGATAAGGAACAGAAAATAAGTACTAATATTGCTCAGCAAAATTTTAAGAGACGAACTTACTGTGCCTGTAAGAGCTATGCAGATATCACATCCCTACTTCGCAGCTTGCTACCTAAAAAAAAATTAATAGAACTACCGTGGGAAAGAGCCACTTAATTTTTTAAAATAAGTACTCCATTTATCAGCCAGCAATTGGAAAAATCAGAATTGAATTTTCCCTTTTTTCTTGCAAGGTCGTTGTAAAGTTTCACATACTTATTTTTAGGCAGGTACATAAAAATAATCACAAAAGAGAATCTCATACAGGCTGTTGTGTCCTTTTTATTGGGTGTGGTTTTTTACGTGCCGGGTTCTAAGCCCAGATGGATGTCTTTTGGCTAGCTACCCAAAGTATACTTTGTCTAAGACCGAAAGTCGTGAGCTGCTTGAGCCTCTATACATTTGTTTCTGGTCACTCCCAAGTGAATGGTGCTCAGAGAATTTTCTTCACTTTCATGAGATTCTACATATGAAAAGGAAGACCTCCACTTTGTTAGAAAGATCAGGTGGAGAAGAACCTGGCTACACGTGTAATCTCCCTTTGCGCCAAATAATTAAAAAGAAGAACGGCTGACGCACTGTTGTAAACTCGGCTACAAGCGGTGTCTTCCAAGTAAAGAAAAAGAAGAAGATATATAAATAATGCCAATATATAATCAACATCAGATAATACTGTTTTTTTTTTTAATTCTCTCGAACCGTTGCTACTCTAAGTTTTCAAGATAATAATGCACATAAGTGTTAGGAAAAAATATTTGAAATACTTTTAATATATCTGTATACTTTCCAGATGGGTTCCATGAGTTTGAATCACGAGTAGTCAAGTCTTTACTAGTAAGTTGACCTAACGTAGCATAAGATCATATTTTTTTTTATATTTTGATAATTGTTTTACCAACTACCTATCCTGCTATGCGATCTAAAACAATTGGGCTAAAGAGCTACTTGTGCAAAAAAACGAAAACAAACCAATTGAGATGCTTAGTTTGCCACTTTAAGAGCCGCTGGCAGGCACTTTGCTTTGCACACAACCGTCGATTCTCCAATTTTTTTATTCTTTTTTTGAACTTCTTATTAGTCAAAGAAATAGTTAACAATTGACAATGAAAATAAATATCCACCATCATATTTGATTTGCGCGTTAATGGGTTGAGTTAAACAATTCGTATGTTTAAGATATTCCCGAAACTATTTTCCGCATAAACTTCAAGCTTTCGAAAAATATTTTTAAATATTTTTATATGCGATATATGCGCAATAGCTTTGCACTTCACAAGTGGATATATACAAAAAAATATTGTTTTTGATAACAAAGCTCTATAAAAGTAAAAGCAAATATGGATGATTTCAAGTGTTCAGATTCAGACCTCATTTATGAGATTATTGTATGAGCTCTTATTACCAAGAAATCAAATATTTTGATTTAGATAAAATGATATTTTTAAAAGTCAATATTTCTTCTCCGGAATCTTGGAAATGTTTTGTGTTGAAAGTCAAAAATTTTCGAGGTAACCATTAGTTTCAAAATTATGAAGAAGTTGTGCAAAATATGTCGTCAAACAGTCAGACTCTAAGAGCAAATTTGGGTATCAAGTTAGACAATGTACGTATTCGTCTGGCTAAGTTCTCACATAATTTTGCAAATTATGGTAAAGAGAAGAGAGAACGATTCCATCAGGATCTAAATGAAAGAATCGTACCATTGTCTCAGGGATCGTTTCATGATTGCAGTTTACTGCTGGTCCTTAAAAAGATATTGTCACCTGGAAAGCAATTAAAGAATAGTCCTTAGAAGGCGTTTTATTGAAATGTAACACTTGTTTTCCATATTTTTGTCTTTGTTTACTTAATATTTTTTTCTTTTTTTCAACACAAAACTCAAATAATAAAGATATCTGCTACTTTGTTAATGTTTTCAAACTTTTATAATGTAAAATGGAAATAAGGACCTAAAAGTAAACGAGAGCAAATCTTACAAAAACATTGAAAGTTTCATGAAGTGTGGGCTCAAGTATATACGAAATTGCTCTTATACCTAAACTAACATAACCACATTATATGCAGTCAACTTGCCCGCTCACCAAGAAGAAATGTAAATAATTTAAATTAATGAATAGCATTTCATTCTGAATAGTTGGGATCTCCAGTTCAGAGCCCTTTAACTGACTCCAAACGATACCGAAAGATGTATGATAATTGGGATGATGATCTTTCAACATAGAAGCTTGTTCTTAACAAATTTTATTTAAAATATGTTTCGTTAATTTAAGTACCAATCAAATGTGCAAACACGCGACTTAAAAAAACTTTTAATTGGAAGTAAATTTTACTTAATGAAGCAATTAAATGAAATGCAAACATAATACAATTTGCTTTTGTACACCTTCAGCATTTGGAAGTATCTGTCTGCCTGCATCATTTAAGCGTTTTTTTTTTGTCTGCTTAAGGAGAACTTGTAAATCCATTTGTTTGTATATAGGATTAACATACACTGCGCACACATAGAGACCCCATAGGAAAATCATTGACCAAAACATTAACTGAAAGAAAAATGATTTTAAGCATGTGAAAAAAATCAAGAAGATGCAAGGTTTCATAAAAAAATTGTAAGAAATATGATTTCACGACAACTCGTGTAGTATAACAGAAATAAACCCGATTTTTACTCGTCAAAGTACTGCAAACGTTCCGCACAAATATTCGAAGAATACTTTCTGGCACTACAACAACAAAAATTCCTTTTTCCTACTGGATGTCCACTTTGATAAGTAATTTTCACGTGTGTTTAATTGTCGGTGACTTTTCAACTTTTGTTCGCTGTTTTGTATACACATAGGCGTTTTAACATATTCAAATTTGGCCTGGTACAATTTATCACATACACACACATTCATATGTGCGTCGCCTACCTTTGATGATTTCACAAACTTTGTCAGCGTTCATAGAAGGAGCTGATATCAAAAGTAATTAAATAAATTTCAACAAGCGCCTATTTACCAGCGACAACATTTGCTTTTTTTAAAGCGTAAATTAAGAGCTAAGTGCACACATATATTTTGAATAGTACATATGTAAATTAAATGAATGTGGGTCAATTAAAAAGTGACAATCAATTAAAGCGATTTTTTTTATTTGGAAGGGAAAATATTAGCAAAAACTTAGATATTTTTATAATTGCACAAGCATCGCAAGCGATCGCTAAAATCATTATGCATAATAAAAAACATGGTTGCCAGATTAAGGGGTCAGAAATTGAATTTGTTTGAAAAGGCATTGTATTTATGTACTAGAGGACCAGTGGATAACCATTGTTGATAGTTAGTGGATATAAATGGGTCAAACCACATCAAGTGGTCCATGAAAATTTCGAAAAATCTCCGTTTTTAAAAATTAGCAGTTCATTAGGAAGGGGACCCCCGTGATATAAATATTTCGTTAAAATTATTTTTTTTGTTAAAGTTATTGATGGTTGAAATTTAGAAGACGTCTGGGTCCATCTGGGTCAAACCAAGTCAAGTGGTCCACGAAAATTTCGAAAAATCTCCGATTTTGAAAATTAGCAGTTCATTAGGAAGAGGACCAGATGCATATCCCCGTGATATAAATATTTCGTTAAAATTCTTTTTACTGTTAAAGTTATTGAAGGTTGAAATTTAGAGCACGTTAAATTGTAAAATTATTTTCTCATAAACTACTGGAAATCAATCGATGAAGTTTTGTGAAGTCAAAGAAGAATGTTCGTGCCATTTTATAAATATTTTTTCACGATCCATTTGTTTAAATAATAATATTTTACATAATTTTTTATTAAACAATTGAAATTTTTCAGGTGTTCTTCAATCTAAACAAAACTGAAAAGTATGTGACAGAACGCGGAAAATATTCACCTTTAATAATTTGTAAAAAATTGTTGTTCATTCATACTATTCCAAAGGTATTAAATTTTTTGTCCCCTACCTCTCTTAAAATGTATGGAACAGCCATACTTTTCAGTCTTTTTAGCGTGAAGAACACCTGAAAAATTTTAATTGTCTAACAAAAACTTATGTAAAATATTATTGTTTAAACAAAAGGCCATGAAAAAATATTTATAATATAGCACGAACATTTTTCTTTGACTTCACAAAATTTCATCGTTTTGACTCCAGTAGTTTATGAGAAAATAATTTACAATTTTAACGTCTTCCAAATTTCAACCGTCAAGAGCTTTAACAGAAAAAAGAATTTTGACGAAATTTTTATATCACGGGGGTCTTCTTCCTAATGAACTGCTAATTTTCAAAATCGGAGATTTTTCGAAATTTTCATGGACCACTTCACGTGGCTCAATTTTGCTGGGTTCAACCTAATAAAAGTTGAAAGCTCCGTTTCTACAATACTTCTGAAATAATCGACAATACATTAAGGGATATGCGTAATAATAAAGCTAGCTATTTTCTTCACCTTAAATTAAAAAAAGAGATAAAACATTTCGTATCTAAATCTTTAGCATAGTTATAAAGGCGTGAAGATAAATGATTTAATTCGGTTGCTAGTCATTTGTCCAACTTTGTTTTTTTATTATAAACCAAATCCAAACAATGTTAAATGTACATCATGTTTAACTCTGAAATTGATACGTACAATGGATAAATCATTTTGATATTAAAATAATACACATTGTGTATTCGCCACGATCTTAGCAAGTATTGCAACGCGTCATATAGACGATGTGCTTCTGATGATAGTTACCCAGTATCTTGATATGTAAGCACAATGGCAAATTAATTTTCCCACTAAGGCAACAGAATTCGGCGTTACTCCGGAAAACTAATTAGTGCTGCAATCGTAACTGAAAGCTGCTCGATTCAAAGCAGCTCTTGATACCTGTAGAGCTCTTCTTGTGCGACGTAGATCATCCACGTATTGATCTCTGTTGTTCGCTCGACGATTTCGCATTGTAATTGAGAAGCCCGAAGTCGTTCCATGCTAACGCGGCGCTTTCAACGGTTGTGTCTGATACCTATAAAGGGTGTTTCAAAAATTCATCAAATTTAATGCAATTCAGGCATTTATGTACAATATAAAAATAATTCGAAAATGTGTATCAACAGAACTACTTTGGTTGACTGATATTGGCGAGAGGATTTCCCGATCTTTTAACGAAAAGCATTATAAATATCCACAAACTTAATTTTACAAATTATCCTTAGTATAAATAAAAATCATGAGAGAGAGAAAGGTCTAACAAGCAGTATAACTTGTTGTCAAAATATTTTAAATTTTTCCATTATTTCTTTCACAAATCCATTTATGTATGAAACATCTGAAACAGTTCCGTCTCTTTGACCACGATATATACCAAACATACGGATAAAATCGAGTATTACAAATTTTCATCAATTTTAACTCATGCATGAAGATCTGTTGTTAGTTTGAGAAGTTATTGTACACTTTCATTTTAGATGTTTTTCAAACGCGGCTATATTTAAATTATTAAACTGCCTTAATCCCATTTAAATTTATGTATTATACCATATATATATTCAGTTATAAAAAATGCTGTTTCTGTATCAACCTCATATTGGGTTTGGGTTTAGAAATGAACCGATGCACACTCGTCGATTTCAAAGGCCAAAAATTAAAACATAAAAGTTTGAAATTTACCACTGTTTGTATCAAGGCTCTTTCTTAAAACACCAATAAAACAAACGGTAAATACATTTTTGGTCTATTCTATTCGTAGGGGCTACGAAAAGCAAGAGAAGTGAGACAATAGAAACACACCGACTGTGTAGTGAAAATAGCTTAAATATTAGCTCTTAAATAAATTAAATGGCGATATAAAATCGTGTTTAATCCCCATAAATCGAAATGAGCATTGATAACAAAGGCATATGTTATATAACAAAGTAGTTTTTATGTAATAATATATTGTTTTATTATTTTAAAACAATTGTTTTATAAGTGCCCTTTTGCGTGGTATGTTTTTCCTTATACATCGATTTAAGGTATACAAAAAGTTGTGATCCCTGTCCCGCCCTTAAATGAATCAAGTTTGCTTATATTAGTTAATGTTTTCTAAGTCTATGCTTTTGATTTCAGCTGCAACTTTTTTGCAACTTTCTTTGTTATTCATATTATTCTACTAGGCATGCAATTTTTTGTGTGTTATTTTTTATAATTTTTTGTATTTACGTGTACGTACATATATTCGTGCATATTTCATTGTTTTTTATGTTTTTTTTCATCAAACATTTATGTATACACATATTTGAGCTTTGGTTTTCATTTTATCATTTTCTCACTTTTATCAAATGTTTTTTAAACGTACTTTTATTTGGGCACATCATACCGGTGTAAACTTTCACGCCTATATATGTATTTTTGAATTTTGGTGTTTAGAAAATGTGTGAAGAAATATCACTTATCACTGAAGCAAATTTAATAAGGCTTCATTATTTACTTATAAGAAGCTTCGTTAACAAAAAACTTGATATTAACTTTTAAAAAGTTTCAAAGGAAAAACAGTTATCCTGAGCCAATAAAGGTCTCAGAATCTGATGTGGAAGTTGAGATAAAAAAATTATTAGACCAAATTGCGTCAGAAATGTAAATAATGAAAGGAATGAGTCTTCTAATTACATATTATCAATAGGAATATGTAGCTTTGATGGCAATTCCGGTCAGAGCGAATATAAGCAGAAATTTGAAAATAATAATTTGGAAGACAATAATTTATTTGTCATGGCATATGTCCCTGTGTAACTGATAATAAAATCGCAAAATGATGAAGAGCACAAACAAATTTGGAAAAATTGCAGACCGACCTTCGTCCACCCGCTATTTCCGTCCTGTTCGAATTCAATTTCAAAAGGAATTTGTTTAATAAACCCTCAATGCACTAGAGATGCGCTAGATCCTGCAAAGGAATTAACTTCAAAATATTTTTAGTATTATCTTCCTTCGTCAGTCCATAAAATTTTAATTAGGTTGCTATATATATTTCTGGCCTAATAATGTAAATAGGCATATTTATCAACGAAAATGTTTTTTTTTTTTTTTTTTTTTTTTTGTCGATTGCTGTTTTGTTTCGGGCTCATACGCATAGATCCATGATTCGTCACCTTTGACGATCTTATAAACGTCTTTGGAAGCACCGCGATCGTATTTTTTCAGCATTTCTTTACACCAATCCACACGAGTCTTTTTTGAGCGATTGTCAAATTGTGCGGGATCCAACGAGAACAAACCTTTTTTACGGCCAGGTATTCATCCAATATCGAATGTATGCTGGTAGGAGAAATGCATATGCATGCCTCTATCTGAAGGTATGTTACATGACGGTCTTGCATTATCAGTTTACGTACGGCATCGATGTTTTCTGGCACAACGGCTGTTTTTGGACGACCTTCACGGAATTCGTCTTTGAGCGAGCGTCGGCCACGATTGAATTCGTTGTACCAGTTTTTCACGGTGCTATAGGATGGTGCTTCATAGCCAAACAAAGGTTTTAGTTCATCGATGCACTCTTGTCGTGATAATCCACGTCGAAAGTTGTGAAAAATGATCGCACGAAAATGTTCACGAGTTAATTCCATTTTTTGGCCGAGATGAATTTTTTAATTCCCTGTAAATAAAACAATTCACGATTAAATGACAAGACATTTTGGGTGATGTTATGCTAAAAAATGTCAAACTTTCCAATGGAAATGTCAGATTGCACCTGGCAACACTTAGTGTTGCCTAGGCCAGAAATATATATAGCAGCCCTCGTAATTCACGCTCCTTATGTTATTCACTATGCACCAATTTCAATTGTAGAGCTCTCATAAGAATCTGCTGAGTCAAGCAATAAGGATGTTAAGATGTATCGACTCCATCATACGTGAAAGAACTAACGGATCGCTACAAATCAGGACTTGCTAAACCGATTGCTTTTGAGCTTAGATCCTTTCATCACCAGTCAAAGAAACTATCATGCAAAAGTAAATCAATTTTATTCAAATCAGTTTTTGATTTATCCTTTTTTCGTTTACCAATTTTTTTAATTTAATATAGTTAATTAAAATTTGTTACCATCGGGGGGGTGGCAGAGTGGGAAACGTGAGAGGGAGATTTTAAAAAGCTTTGGCAAAAGTTTCACTTTTATATATGCAGTGGAAGTATTTTTGGCCGCTGATTCCACACAAGACCGACCACTGTGCGATGCCGCCCAATCTGAATACTGAATATCTTAATGTCAATTGTAGCTTATTCAGCAGGCTGCCTTAAAATATACATATATCCTATTCTACGTGGTATATGTTGTAAAACTTACTCAATTAGTCTACATTAAATAAAGAAACTTGCTTCAAAATTTTAATTTTTTTTGGAAGTTGATGGTAAATTCCATATTTACTTTTTTCATGTATTTCCCAAATTGTTGATTGTAAATCTCTTAAGGTCGATCGAACTAAGGAAATTTAAAACCAAAACTTGCGTAAGCTCGGTTGGGAGATTCTTATGCTACCAACTTTTAGCTCGTACCTGGTACCAAATAATTACTAACTGTTGTTGACTTTGGGGAATGATTTTGCTGGTGAAAAATTAGCTTTTTGAGAAACTTGGGGAAACTTCATTTTTCCAATACCATCGTATTCAATACAACTGGCATTATTAAATGGCAGTCATAATAAAAGTGAATAATAGCAGTAAAATGGCAACAAGTTATAGAACAAAACGATATATAATTGATCCAGATTGTAATACTCAAACTATGTATATATATACATATAATTGCCGAAAATATTTTTATAAAAATTTGAAAGTGATTAACGGCAGAATTCGTCATATTTTTTGCTATTCTTATTTATAGTATCCAGTTGTTCAGAATTAGATAAAAAGACACTTACGTTCCCATTACTTAGAACCATTTTGTTGTGATTGTTGTTGTTATTTCTGAAATTTCGACAGTCAAACATTTCCTCATTATGCACTGACCTTCAATATCATCAACAACCACCTAGTAGAATATTACAACATTATTTTCACTTTCAAAGGGATATAGTGCAACTTGTCACTCAACTCCCAAACAATAACAGCAACTTGAGAGCTGGCATAATTCAAAACTGACAGCAGCAACTTAACCAAGCGTGATCCCTTAATACCCTTGTAATAAATGTGCATATGTTGAGTACATGAGATGAATGCGTTGATATTTTCCTATATTGGTTAATATATATGTATGTACGATTGGAACAAAGGTATACAAGCGATTTGTATATATATTAATAAATATTTAACGGAGTCATATTGCTAAGGTCGCCAGCTCGTCAATATGTGTCAATAAATCTAACAGCATAGTTGCTGAGGATATAGTCGAATGCAAATCCAACAATTCACTGCATACCAGTGTTGATGGAGAGCGCTTTCGGAGGCATTACTGTCAATCTAGGTATATATGTATAAATGTATAAATGTACCGATATTCAGTTTAACACATACTATAAGCAGGTGAATTATGCGATTTAATTAGGGCAAGGTCAACAAAGTGCGGGTAGTCATATGTATGTATCAGTATATTAGTGCAGAAATCCATTTAAGCAGACACGCTGTTACTGCAAACACAAGTATTTGTGTGCTGATTTCGAAATTTTGCAACGTGTGCAAATAAAAGTAAATAAATGAATTTGTTTACTAATGAAATACAACAAATAGTGCATACTTAATGATTTTTTTGTCATTTAAATAGCGCCGAGTGGGTTAAAAGCTGTAAATGTGTGCAAGTCTACTCTGCTTTTAATGCGCTGCATTACCTTTTAGTGTCTATATAATTTCCTGCAACAAGCATTTGAAGGTCACACAATGTGAAATAAATGCATTTATGCAATTATAAATATTGTATGCACGGGCGTATACGTAATTATTGATATTTAATTGGAATAATTGTTAAATTTCCATTAACAATATTATGCTGGCGTAACAAATGTAAACAAAATAGTTACCACCACAGTTTTATAGAGAATGTAGAGCATTGTTAGCATGCGTTTGTGTTGGTTTTCGCATTCTAATAAATTTGCACAAAATATTCAATTATGTTTAGTAGTTCAAGGTAGTGAAAATATAAATATTTGCTCTAAAAGTGAGAATTATTTTAAATGAGAGTGAAAGCAAACAATAATTTTATGAATCATGAGTAATTTTGGCCTTTAAATGATAAAAACATTGAGAACAGCAACCCAGTGGTATTCTAAATAAATATAAACTTCAGGCTTTTAATGAGAAAATAAAATATCGTCGAAAGAAATTAAAGCTAACCAGAGTTTTTTTTTTGTAATGCCTCGACGTTGCCCTCCTATCTTTCCTATATAACACTTTCTTTGGCAAACTTCCACTTTTTTATTCAACATAGTTTCCTTTAAGGGTGATACACAGATTATAGCGGCCCTCCAACTTATCGATACAATTTTTGTATTATGATTTGTCCTTCATTTGTGCTTAAAAATAGGCCTCTGTTACGGAAATCTTCTCTTCACTAGACAAACTAGCCTTCTTTTGAGATCTGGGGACAGTTAATATCCCCTGTGGACCAAATCTGGAGAATAAGGTGGATCCGGAAGCAATACAAATCCCAATTCATGGACTTTTGCCATAATTTTCACTGACCTGTGATAGGGTGCATTGACTCAGTGAACCATCCCTTTCTTTTTCTTCAAATGTGGCCGTTTTTCGGCGATTTCGTCTTCAATTGGACCATTTGAAGACGAAATATAAGAAGTATTCATTATGTTGATGCTCCTTCCTTTTTCATAATAGTCAATAAAAATTTTTCATGCGCATCTCAAAATACAGACGCCATAACTTTGCTAGCCGACTGTTGCGTTTTTCCAGCTTTGAAGCGTGTTTACCGTGTGCAGTCTACTCAGATGACTGTCGATTAGACTTCGGAGTGAAACCATGACGCCATATTTCAATCAGTGTCACATATCGATGCAAAAGCTTTGGCTTATTACGCTTCAACATCTCCAAACACTGCTCTGAGTCAACAACTCGTCGTTGTTTTTGGTCGAAAGTGATTTCGCGCCACTAACTTTGCACAGAAATCGAAATCGAAATATTCGTGATTTTTATAATGTACACGTTCAACTGATATCTTTAGAGAGCCTTCTATCTCGAACAACTTCGCCTAACTGTCATCCAAATTATTTTGTGGACCTTTTTGATGTTTTCTTCGGTAACAACCTTTTTTGGGTGTTCACTGCGTTCATTTTACAACGTTAGCATACCAATTCTTCATGTTTGATTTTCCATGGAGTAGTGTCTGGAAATTCGTCATCAAGTCAAATTTTTATATCAACTGTATTTGTTCGCTTCAATAAACAATATTTTATCAACATGCAAAATACCTTTTTATTTACTTTTTCACAATAACACTCAAAGCGATCGTTCATAAACTACTTGTAATGTTCCAACAGCTGTAAAATTTATACACACACCTTTTGAATGTTAGTGCTAATTATGGTATATGGATTTAATTCTAGTAGCGCAATCATGTCAGGATCTTCTCAACTGTCTTTACCTTACTAAGCCAAATTTCAACAAAAATGTGGATAATTTTTAATAAACATAAAATATTTATAACCCAGAAATTTTTATAACTGAGCTAAAGGTCATTTTAGAAAGTCATCTAACGATCAATTAAAATTTTGTTTTTCGCACATGTATATTAAATAAGTATATAATTGAGAATATTCTTCGAAAATTTTCCGTTGAACCGGCAAATGATTTCGATAATACGGGCATATTTGTAAAAATATTTCTGATTTACTGTAATCAGCTCCCGAAAGAATAAACGCGTATTCTTGAAACGCTGTTTTCAGAGACGGTTAGAAAAATTTCACCGAAACGGCACGACCGATCAGCTCGAACTTTTTATATGACTTTCTTAGATACATATATTTGTCTGTTAATCATCGAAGAAATAAGATTTCTGATGATAATTTCGATGGTAGTTTTGGAAATTATGTATGTTATATTTTTTTGCAACAATCTATTTTTTTTTTTGTCAAAAATTAGGCTGGCAAGGTCATGTCGCCCGAATGGACGAAAACACTCCAGCTCTGAAAGAATTCGACGCAGTACCCGCCGTGGGAAGCAGAGGAAGAGGAATCCCTCCACTCCGTTGAAAGGACCCGGTAGAGAAGGACCTTGCTCCGCTTGGAATCTCCAATTGCCGCCACCTTGCGAAAAGAAGAAACGACTGGCGCGCTGTTATATTTATTACTTCGAACATAGTTTCTATTTTTTTAATGTACATACTATACTACTGTATCTAATCGTGAAATAATCAAGTCCCAAAATTCAGTTATATGGTTATTATTAATGTAGTTTATTATTCAGTCCTCAAAACATACCAAATACATCCGTTTAAGCGATACTGCCAGAGTTTGGTAACCAGAAACATAGAGTTATTAAAAATCTCATAGAAGGCTTTAACAATTGTCTACCGAACTGATATCCAAATTTGTTGAGATTCTCAAAATAACCAATTTATGGTACATTCTTGAATACCTAATCCATTTGAAGGGAAATATTTCGTACTTCCTTTTTGTCGATATTTCATTAGTCTTCTATCTGAGTTAAGTTCTATAGAACTTTTAAAAATATGTAGAACGAAGATTTCATAAATATTTTACTTCAAATATTTCAACAAGTGCCAAGCGATCTCAAAAAGTATTTCAACTGCAAACTTTAGCATCGAAACTTTCCAAATCGACTCAGCTTTCAATAACCTATTTTATTATTTAAAAAATTTATGCAGGTGGCAACGCTTTAAAAAATATATTTTCAACTACAAATTTTAATCTTCTCAATTAGGTGTGTTTATTTATTTTGTCATACTTTCTTATTGAACAATAAAAAGCATTTAAAAAAATATAAATACTTAATTTAAATGATTGTTTAATTAAAAGAATTAACAAATTGGCAACTCTTTTCAAAAAAATATTATATTTTAAACTACAAATAAATGATTAGATATTACCATTACCTTTGTTTCTTTGTTTTTTCTTATTATCGAATTACAATATAGAAAAAGGTGGCAACTCTGCTGCATTTTATACCATTCTAGGAAATCATCGAATAATTAAATTTTAAATATATAAATCGTTTTTGCTTTCACTAATTTGATTTTTATGTAACAAATTTAGCAAAGTGGCAACTCCATTGTATTGTAATCCAACCGCGCATCTCTACGAACTATTAAAAAGTATTAAAATTTTTAACCTTTAATAACAACAATTTATTTATTGACTTCCACAGTTCTTATGCATAGAATTTACGTCTCTCTAACTTCACCGAGAACCCAAACTATTTCATTTGTATGCGCCTGCACTCGTAATTTACAACTTATTGCATAGCCTTTATTCAATATTCAACACGATTGCATAAATCAAATTAAAGCGCATTTTATGAATGGTCACAGTGGGAGTGCATAACTGAAATAAATTGTAAAGCACTTTTGCTACAACAACAAGGCAAGTATTGCAGCGCATTAAGATGCAATTGTTGCAACAACAACAATGAGCCCTTTGCACTTCCGCAAATATCATATTACTTGGTGCTTTTGCATCCGCACAACTTTCACTTTCCGCGAAAAAAAAATACAAACACGAGCATAAAACAGAGGACGAAAACAAAAAACGAAAAACAAAAAAGAAAGCGAAAATATGCACCGAAGCAACGAGTAAAAAGCAGCAAGAATTCAAAATGAAATCAAAAGTACCGAAAGGACACATGCTACAACAAATAGCAACAACAAAACGCTCGCCCCATTGTATAGGGTCATACACACAACAAGACCACAGCGCCGTGTGCTCGTAACGGCAATGCAGTGTTGCAACCGTGGCGATCAAAAATTTAAATAAATGCATAATTTAACAGGAAAGGACAACAGTGACGAAAGAAGGTCGGCGGATTGGATTGAGTGTAACAAAAGAAATTAACAATTCACGGGAGACACACAGCGGGCATATTAGCATATAAGTAGATGGCTCTTAAAAGGGTTTTCTAATAGGGAGCGACTTGTGCGCATACATCTTGGAAGGTTTCTTGGGAAGAATTGTTGATTTTTGCTCGAAAACTCAAAAGTAGATTTAGCAATCCATACATAATATTTATACAATATATATTACATTCCGGTTTGACCAGTATTCACAAATTACCATCAATTGAAAGTCCCTGTTAAGCAGCGCTGTTGTCTTCTTAACAGGTTTAGTAAAACTAAATGGTTTTTTCCAGGAATGGCTTTAGTAAGCTACAATCAGGTTATGCTATATGGTGTTGGAAAGATAAGATTTCACATTAAACAAACTTCTCAGACGGTTTTGTGATTGCTTCATTCAATATTGTATGAGCACATGCCAGAAATTGACTCATTCAAAGACAAAATATGCCATATTTTTCATTTCTCTCAGACAAATTCGAAATCGCTAACCAAGTTTTCAGGGTTCTGCTCTTTTAACAACCATTCACGGGAAATTTTTTTCATCAATTCTATTCCGGTTATTCTGATGTAAAAGATGCACCAAGCTCTGAAGGACTAAATGTCGAAATATCGATAAAAATAATAGAAATCGTCGAGTCCAACCATCAAAACAACCTTATTATTGAATTTCAATCAGTGAATCGCTTCTGAATCAGAAAGTTGTGGTGGGTTTGGCAGGTGGTCATATGAGAAGCTACCTTATATACTGTCAATAATTGGAACGTCAGAAAAACCTTATAATATATTACATGAAAAGTCTATCTTTTCAACTGCTGCGATCGACCGGTATTACATTGAAAGTATTCAGAACTAATGAGTTTTCTTCCAAACGAACTAAATTTCCAGAGTCTACTGTGCAAGGGTTTAAATATATCATAAATCACTTGAATATTTTTTCTCCACATAAGCCAAAAGACAGTTCTTCATTGCTATTGCCTATAGTTCTTCACTATATATTCGGACCGATTTCTTCTAACTTGCCCCATCAGTCAACGTTTACTGCCCAGAATAGTTCCAAATATTCCGGAGTTATCAGCGTTTCTCAGTAACGATTTGCTCTTGTAAATGAAAAAGTTTAGTTTTGGCGCTCAAATTGTCATTACAAAGAGCTGCTTGTGTGTCGTAAACAGCTGGTAGGTCTTGGCAACAAAAGATTCCGACTATGTTTAATACAATCTTGACATATAGAAAGATCTAAAAAAAATAACTTAATTTGTACACAGAAATCACCATTAAGGTGAAGAAAACATCAACAAACAATATTGAAGATTACTGCCGATCTATTGCAAAATATAATGCTAAGACCGCCCTGGTAATATATCTCTGTTATGGGTAAAAATCCAATACCACTTCGTTTAGGCAAACTACTATTGTGAGAATGGGTTCGAACAATGGTAGAGAGCTGTGGTATAGTTTCTGCTCAATCAGTTAAGCGAGCAGTTACTTCATCCAAAAAATTAGACTCATTCACCATGGAACTTATACCAAATTCATTGAATGATCGAAAGGATGTCTGTTTATCGGCATAGAAGCTCCATATAACGATTAATCAAAAGTTTTTTGAAAGCTTTTCGTAGGATATCTACCAAAATTCCTCTCTTAAGCTCCAACACATATTCAGGGGGTTACAATTTTTAATGATTCGTGAATATTTTACCCACAGATTCACAGGACGAATTTTAATATCTTACCTTCTTTCCACCTATTTTGAAATCCTTTCAGTACCTTCAGGGTACTCAGCATTAAAAAAATAAATAACGAAATGAGAAATGATATTACAGATACTACAGATATTGATTCTAAGGTAGATCTCTACTATAAAAGAAAATTCGAATTTCTTAACTTTTAAATTAAACCTGGTACTTGCAGGCTATGGAAAATCCACTAGTTTAACATATTTTAATAAGCTTGGTCCTACTTCAGCGGAGAACTTTCATGAGGAAACTATATATTCCGAAATAATCGTTGTTAAACAATACATTTGGACCAAGATTAGAACAAAGTTGCCGGAAGTGGTAGTTTGGGCGTAACAAGTAGCATATAGAAAATAGTTGAACAACGAGTTCGCTTGAAATTTTGTGAAAGTTTCTTTGAAAATGTTGCAGAAGTATTTTGAGGATTTTACTTTATCGCGAACACAAGTATTTGAGTGGCACAAAACATTTAGTGGAAGACGTGAAGTTTAGCCACCTCTCTTTATGACGATAACGTCGCCAAAGTTGTTTGAAAATCATCATGTTGGCGTGAGATCATAAGGATCTCAAAATTCTCAAGGATCAACTCAACGCAATTTGTTTAATTTTGGATATGAATCATGTCAACGCAGACTCGTATCAAAAGTCCCAAATCTATTGCTGAAACGACATTGAATAGCAGCCGAAAAGAAATGTCTGACAAAGTATCTGAGGATCCTGCATTCAACAAACATATCATTACTGGTAAAGAAACGTGGGCTTAAGAATGTAATGTCGAAATTGTCCTACAATCTAGCGAATGGCGCTCTAAAAATGAACCGAAATCTGAAAAACCAAAATAAGCTTTGACATGCAGGTATTGGGATTGCTTGAGCTCATTTTGTAGGCGATAGTAAGGATTTACATTAAAATATATGAAAATCTTTTTTGGTCGATTCCCAAAAATGTTATCCATTAAATTATCGGTTATGTTACCGGATTGCAAGAGAAATCGATACTGCCGAACCTGCTGTTACGATTAATCAACCACTTTTAAACACCCTCTAACAACTTTTAACGACATAACAATAGCGTCGTCGCGTTCGCTACGACTACAATACAGTATACAAAATAAATTTGCGAAAGGCGCTAAATGCTCGTGGAGCGGAAACGGAAATATGCTGCAATGGACAAGTAAATATATACAAAAGAAATATATATATATATATGTTATATACCGTTACACACATATTTTCTTTATGTAAATGAATGTACTGATGCGCTTGCTATAACAACGAAAGGACAAGGTTATCCAGCGCTGCATTTTAAAAACACATTCGCAGAGCAAAACAAACGCGAAAGGACCAGAGATCCTAGGGACGCAACAGCGAAAGTTAATATTGGCTTGACTTTAATGGGCAGGATATTAAGACCTACATATGTGTAAGCATATTTATGTATATACAACTGCACGTGCATGGCAAATGACAGCCAAAGACAATTCCCATTAAATTTAAAGAGAGGAATCGGCAAATTGCAACGGTGGCCAATAAGTGATTTCTCCGTACGCTCGGCTTAGCTGGGCTTAAGTGCAGATGCTGGAAGGACTTTTGTGAAGGTGTTTAAATGCAAATTCCAATGCACCAAGGGCTATATGGCAGGTGAAAGTGAGATTCAATGATGTCGTGTGCGTATGCGTGGGAGACCTTTATGGTTGTGTGGGTGTATTTGTAAAGGACACGCGTATTGATGGCAAGGGCAACAGAGAATTGGGTCATCCGCACACGCACACTCGAACTGACACCCTCACATCAACATTGCACAAGCTTGGACAAGCAATTGGTGTAGGCAGACACAGATGGCAGAGATTTCCTTGAATTGGCATTTGTGTGATATGTTTCGGTAATGCAAAGTTAATATAAAAAAATATTTACCGTTAAATGTCATATGTCGAATCTGATGTGGGAGGTAGAATTTACAGTTTGAACTCATGACATATATTAATTTAAATAGCTTTTGTTTGAAGTCTAAGTTTCTAAAGCATTTATTAAAACCTTTTCCAGGGAAATTTATGAAGCTCATAGAAACCCGAGGTTTCTAAATGGAATTGGCTGAAATCATTTTACAAAACTCTTTAGAGAGAGTACATAGTAGGAGCTCGAGCGTTGTAAAGACAACTTTTATGAAAAGCGCTTCGAAGAGGATGGCGGGAGTAGTCATGTGGTTGAGAACACCCTTCTAAACGACACTTTCTAGAGTATCTCTGACGTTTTATAGTAGCTACTGAAAAAAGTTTTTTTGTTAAGACTGAAGTGTATAGACGTGAAAATCGCTCTCAGACTCAGAGAGGCTGGATGCTTAGATGGCTGCGATCTTGGGTACTCTGGAATCCTCGCAGACTTTTATTTCAATCAAAAATGCTTAAATTATCAGGTCGCCGTGTTTGGCCCTGGCTACTTTAGCACTGCTGACATACCTTCGTAACAGGTATGAGTGGAAAGAGCACGTTGGAGGACAGGATTGGTAAACTTTTTTTACGGATGGTTGAAAGCTTAAAAGAAGTTGCTTATCGGAAGATCACACTACGTTTACTGTGTCCTCTGAGTGGCCAAATGGATATCACCAATCGGCACAGCATCTTGAACCTTTTGCAAATATGCTTGGGCGCATTATTTATTTTTTCGCTATTTCATCTGGAGATCAGAGGTAAAAGAAAGGTGGATTTTAAGGTAGGTGAAAAGCTCCCCAAACTTTAAACAATTTTCATGGGACCAAAAGACCTTGCGACTGCACAGTTGCTAAGAGTTGAGTAACGCTTGCAGAGCTGGTTTAAATCCCAACCATTCAGTAGTGAACCCAGAGAAGCCAACGGAGCTGCTACCTGCGCCCAGTATGGCTGCAGCAGAAAGGGAACGACCCGATCCTGCTCTCTCCTCCTGTGTTTTACTACTATATAGCAGGGTTTCGGATCAAGACTCAAACATTTGGGATACACACTTTTAGATATTCCACCGAACTGGTGGGAATAAAAACTAAGCGCTTGAAGAAATTTTTATTCATCAGAATGCGCTTTGCTAACTTATTAGTACAAATACATTTAGTAGTCCAAGTGCGATCTAGGCATACCTCTCTCTATACGTCTACCGAACACGGCTAGCATCTTCCAAGCAGAAGTACTAGGCATAGAAAAAGCCTGCGAAGCTCTATTAGAAAACCATAGGAATATAAATAAAGCAACTATATTTACGGATAGCCAGGCGGCGCTCCTGGCCTTGTCTTCACCCATGACAAATTCCAGCGTAGTTAACAACTGCAAGAGAGCACTAAGCTCAATAAAAGACAAGCTCCAACTAAACTTGATCTGGGTTCCCGGCCAGAGGAACATTTTCGGTAACGAAAAAGCAGGCGAGTTGGCAAAGGCAGGAGCCTTCCTCAACGAATCCGAGGCGGAGCTAATACCAAGCCCGCTAAGATCGATCAAAGGAGAGATCAATAGACAATTTCAACAAGTTGCAAATAACAGGTAGAAAAACATCATAAAATGCGTCATAACAAAACAATTACGGCAAACATATGACAAGAAAAAAACCAACGACTTACTAAATAGGTCAAGAAAAAGTATTTACAGAGTAACAGCTACCACAACAGGGCACTGGCCATTTGGGGAACACGCATCCAAAATGGGTATGCCATACAACGACATCTGCCGTGGCTGTGGAGTAGCAGGGAACAAGGAAACAGTCTTCCACTTTCTCTGTGAATGCCCAGCTCTGGCACAGATTTGGGAGAATCCATCAAGCACTAAACCTTGTATGGATTTCCACTAAAAGCATATCGGACATAAGTAGTTTCACCGAAATTTTAAAATGGTTTGAGAGGGGAAGTGAAACGTAATAGCAGATACAGGGCGTTCTACGAACAGTGTATCAAAATGGCAAAGCTAATTGAGCCCGATAGGCCTGCACTGCTATCTACCTACCTACCAAGTGCGATCTCTGGATCAGCTATCAAACGTAAGCTAACCTAACCCTAAACTCAAGTAACTGACCTAGCAAGTTTATCAGCCTTGCAGTTGCCTACTATACTGCTCCCTCCGGAAACCCAAATTAGCTTTATCACGTGGTGACTAGACGTCAGTAAGTCAATACAGACTAAGTAGATCTCAAAATGAAAAATATGTGAACTTAATGAAAGTCGACACGTAGTTTTAAAAGGGGCTATTCTATGGTGAGTTCCTAAGCAGTAGACAGCAGAAAATTAGTAGAACTACGAGCTAAATTTCAAGTGATGAACCTTAAGTGTAGGCCAAATTTAATCCTAATTTCTAGTGGTTTGGTTCAAAGCTAAGGCAAAGTTGCTTTGTTTTCCGTGAAATTTATTCAGAAGCCGAGCCTTAGCAGGTAAATAAGGGGCTCCAATCAGCTCTTTGTATAAGTAATAGCTTTCAGGAAGAACTTTTAGTCGAAAAGTGAGGCCGAATTCAGGTATTTAATAGTGTTGGTTCAATGTATCTTACACCGTTTATACCGTATATGTAATAATGTGGTTCGTATTATCAATCAACTGCTACACCACTTCGAATTTTTCAGTTATGCAAATTTCGAAAAACTGCTTACTTTTTCAAAAACAAAAAGCAAAGCTTCAACTACGTTTCCTATCAAATCCTCTACTGACTTCTCTCGAATCCCCGTTCATTTTGCGAGCAAATATTTGAATTTTCGAAATTCCACTGAAACTGTCAGTACTTTCGACACTTGTTGTGCTGTCAACACATTGACCGTAGCTGTTTTCAACACAATTTGTCAAGGCGCGCACACATACGCCCACTGTTGAAGCCAGCGAATCATTTGACAGCCCAGCTGCGCAGCGAAATTCGCAAACAACTTCAAACTGAATTGGTAAGCCGACGACAATGACAGTTGCAGACACGCATACAAACGCACACTCACAAATTTGCATAATTCATAACGGCAATACGGAAACAAATCGCAATAACACCTTTTCATATCTTGCACTTGCTGCATTTCTACGCGTATTTGCCGGCCGTCCAACTCCAGGGGCCGTCATCGCCATGTTATTGGATATGTGCCTGTCAAACTATTCCACATAGCTGTACATTTAACTGTCTGTCAACGTTTTCTATTGTCAACCCTGGTGGATGGCACGCTGAATATTGTCAGTTGACTGGTGCACTTACTAGAAGAGCCAAAAGGAAGAAACCTAGAGTAGTCCGGGTTCTCAAAAAGTATTTTGTTTAAAAATCATGAATTTTAAGTGGAAGTTTCCATAGAAAGATCACTTTTCGTTTCATAAAATAACAAATAGAACCACTTCTTAGAAATCAATCGTCCTGAGAAACATAAAGAGTTAGGAATTACTGTCAAAATGTTGCAGATTTTAAGAAAGCAGGTTGATAAAATACAAACGATAATTTTAGAGAAGAAGAAATGTAGGTATTATGGGAAAAACCACTGTTAGATACTGTACTTAATATTGCATGACGTAAGGTATGATATAGTCGGTGGTGGATACACCGAAGGCTTCACGTTTGAACTTCCCCTTGGGCGTTTTTCACTACCAGACCCATTTGCTTCGCTTCTTTGTTCAACCTGAAGAAAGCAGAACTAACGCCGCGTTTGTTAAGCCAATGATGTCGATGTCATCCGCCGGCAGTTGTACACTCTTATAGAAGATGTTACTTTCTCAATTTAGTTCTGCAGCTCGGATTATTTTTTCCAGCAGCAGATTAAAGAAGTCGCACGAAAGGTAGGCATCTTATCTGAAACCTCGTTTTGTATCGATTGGCTAAGATTGGTTCTTCTCGATCCTAACTTGCTTTTGATATTGCTCAATGTCAGTTTACACAGCCGTAAATTTTTGTAAATTTTTGAAGCTTTTTAAAAATTATTGAAGGATATCATCCTCAATTGAATTTATACCTCTTCAAGGAAGCAAGACCATTGAGACGAACTTTTGCTCCTCCTTAAAATTGAAAACCATCGTTCTGGGGTATTTATTGTTTCATCCAATACTTCCTCTGTACTTTTCAAAATAACAGTAATTTTTCAAAATCTCCCCACTATTTCCGAAATTCTGGATAAAACAGATGAATGAAATGAAAAATGAGAACTAAAATTGGGGAGACCCGAAACATCTTTTGAAATGGAATATTCATAGAAAAAAAAAGCTCTTCATGACTTCAAAGAGCTAAATCTTAACACTTGCCATGAGAAGATTCTCAGCTGGGACAAATATGGTTTGTGAAAACTTAGAAAAAAACTTTTGATAGAGCATTGCGTGTACTTCCGATATAAACAACAAACACCAATACAGCACTACCAGGAGCGCAACAATCATTGGCGAACTCCAAAGGGCTTTCGCCGATAGCGGATCCAGAATTTCTTTTCATCAATCTCCTTGTACGTTGCTGATTGATTGGAGTATAGCTTGGATTTAACACACCCCCAGAGAAAATAATCTCGAGACGTTAAATCGTGTAAACTTGATGGCCAGTTGAATTCTCGAAATTAACGAGTCGCCAAACTTTGCATGAAATATGACCATGTTTAGACGTGAAACATGAGGCGGTTGGAAATAGAGATCGTCCGCGTCGATTTCAAAAAATTCAGGGGAAAAGGCGGTCAGCATCGTGTTACAACGCTGTCTATAGATGGTAATGGCATTCCCCGGCTCATTTCGAAAGAGTAAGGCCAAATGATGTCACCATACCACAACCCGAACCAAACAATCAAACTTTGGAAATTCCATTGCGTTTCCTAAACCACTCGAGGACTTAACTCATCCCGAAAGCGACGAAGTCATTAAGCTAGAAATGAACCTCATCCTATAATACGGGATTTTGCATGAAAACTTTGCGTAATGATCTTGGACAATTTCAAAGCGTTGTACCGAAATGAAACGTAACACGATGAAGTGGCAAACCTTACTGAAGACATTGACAAAATTTAACACAAATCCGCAAACAAACATGGCCGCCACGAGCTGTCAAAATAACGCCATACCTATTGGTAGACGTGGATCGTGGCCTCTGGGGATCGAAGAACGTCCTTTGCTTTGAATCACCAATATATGATTTGTGTTTCCATTAATACCACCGCCTAACGTCACGAAGAGCATGGCAGTTGGTGGAAATACACTCTGATAAGTACATGAGTCACATTTCCCAACTGTGTATCTAAAAGAGATGGTTTGATCTAGATAAATATTTACTTTAATTTCAAATTCTTGGAGGTAAACTGCCTTTCTATACTTCATTAAAGTTTTTGATTTGTATACCACAAATATGAAGAAATCGCTCTTTTGATATCTGGGTTGGCAGAATAATGACAAAAATTACTGCATTACCGTGGCACTGCACCTGCTGCGGGGAAAATTAGCAAACATCAAGCTTATTGCTACTAATAATGACTGCCCCAACAACACGTGATCAAGCTGTGCTGTTGCACAGTCAAGACCATGCCTACTGTTCGCCACTTTCACATGCATCACAGTTGCAACACGGCCAGCTTGTTGTGTCAAGCTGTTAGCACTGGTGGCCTTCATGGGCGCAACAAAAGGTCCTGCACTTACGCAATGCGCTGTCAATATTTGCTCACACTTCAGCGTTGCGCTTTGCATTTTGCTGTTTTCGGAATGCTGCCAATTAGGATTTTTTCCATTTATTGCGTTTATTTCTCCTTCACTATTGCACAACACGCTTCTGCACTGCGTTGCATTTTGGCCAATTCACGATTTTGGCATTGGTTGAATTTTACTTATTTCGCGCTAATCAGTTGCACCGTTAGTTACCGACGCACAAACGAAATGGAAAACACGTGTGCACCTTTAATGGCTTTGTTGAGTGAGTTGTCATTGAGTTCGTTTACTTAGTTGCTGCCTCTTGATGTTGCTCACTAATTGAATGTGTTGTCATATTAATTATTTGTTTTCAACTAGCTTACACTTTTATTTTAATTAATTATTTGCACTTGCAATTGTTAAACAAAAACATTTGATTTTTTAAACTTGATATACGCATAAAATTTGCAAAATCTCATCGGTTCTTTATGAAACGTTAGATTGGTTCATGACATTTACTTTTTGAAGATAATTTCATTTAAATGTTTGGTGTCAGGTGGTCCATTATCAATAATTCGGAAAGAACGAGCATTTCGGCCGGAATAGCCCGAATTTCTTCTCTTCCCAAATGGAATTTATGATGAGACTTTAGACTTGACTGCCCCACAAAAATGTAAAGGCGTTAAATCGCATGATGAACATGCATCCCGAAAATTGATATTCTATTTTAACACCTTTACCGTATTTTTTCAAAGATGCTGTTGGACGCAACGTTACGGTGAATGGCGATCGCTATCGTTCGATGCTAACAAACTTTTTGCTCTGGAAGAACTGAACTTGGTTGACATGTGGTTTACTTATATCGATTCTATGGCATTTTGAGGGAAAACAGAACAATTCATTCAAGAAAGGTTAAGTTGCAAGATCATGGATTTTCCAAGTATTATGTGTCAAGTCTGTTACAGAAATAAGCCTGAATATTACAAAGAAATTAGAAGACAAAATTTCCGAAGAAATTCGGGCTATTCCATCGAAATGCTTGAAAAAGTATTGACTTTCCGAATGTTATAAGACGCATACATTTAAATGAAATTTTTCTAAAAAAAGTAAATGGAACCAATCTAACGTTTCAAATAAAGAACCGAGAACCAGATTTAAAAAGTTATCAAGCTCTTTAAAAATCACCTGATATAAACAGATATAATTATGTCTGTGTCATTGAAAGAATCTACAGTTTGGTGTCAAATAATAAACAGAACTAACTTTCTCTTCCCAATATTGATGATGAGGTAGGAATGCTGCCACTGTAGTAGCGCTGGATGAACAATATTGATATTCTATTTTAGCACCTTTTAGATTTTCCGAAAGAGTTTCATCTTTGCGCTCTAACTACGTGGTGCTCTCACTGAAACTACTTATATCAGTAATGCGTTTTGTGAACAGCCATTCAAGGTTTAGCGCTTGACAGGTTCAAAGTATTATATAGTATGTCTGGTTTGTTTTTGAACTGAATATTTACAGAGAAATTGGAAAACGGTTTCTTCATTCCCTTCTAGCTTGTAAGTACGGCTTATATTGTTATAAGACATACCCATTTTTAGGCCATCTTCGCCAGAACCAGATTTAGAAACTGTAAGTCTGTAAATATTATTACCAGGCCTAAAGAGGCTTTTATGTTGGTCAAGTCATCTGCTTTTTCGTTGGCGAAAATATTCCTGTGGCCGACAGCTGAAATTATAGATAATTGGAGTAGACCTGCTTAACTGCCTAAACTTAAAGTTTTTCGTGCAAAAAACGCACTTCAACAAATAGACAGCCGAGCGATTTTCTACTCAACTTGCACTCCTGCTCTCTGAGAGCACTCGTCACCAACTCGGTATAAGGGAACTGTGGCACGGTATTTCAATCTCCTTACGTCCATCTGCAACCAAAACCATTGGTTCTCGGAAAAAGCAAAAGAACAGCTGGTAAGACGAGGAGTGCCGTGTCGCAGCGGAGAGAAAACATACTGCCTACTTCACAACGTTACGATCGACCACTACAAGTGTGGGACGGGATAGATACCGAGAGTTGAAGGGGGAAGCGAGACGAATTTGCAGACAGAAATAGAGAGAGGCCGAAATGCGTGGGTATGAAGGGCTTGACAAGCTGGCGACATAGAGAAGATTTTAAATACGGAGCGTACTCTTGCAAGACCCAAGAAGGTGCCCAGAGCATACTAAAATTATGGAGGGAACACTTCTCCAGCCTGCTGAATGGCAGTGAAAGTATAACGCCAGAAGAAGGAGAACCCGATTCCCAATCGATGACGGTGAAGCATACGTTCCATTGCCATACCATGAAAAAATTCGAATAGCAATTGCCAACAACAACAAAGTGGCAAGGGCCGACGGACTGTCGGCCGAGCTATTCAAACACGGCGGCGAAGAACTGATAAGGAGCACGCGTCAGCTTCTTTGTTAAATATGGTCGGACGAAAGCATGCACAACGATTGGAATTTATATATGCTCTGCCCAATCCACAAAAAGGGGACCCCACAATCTGCGCCAACTATCGTAAGATAAGCCTCCTCACCGTCAAAAAACTGTTTGTGGCTTTATACCTGGAAAATCAACAACCGACCTGATATTCACCATGCGCCAAATCTTGGAAAAGACCCATGATAACAGAATCGACACACACCACCTTTTCGTCGATTTCAAAGCTGCCTTTGACAGCACGAAAAGGAGCCGCCTTTATGCCGCGATGTCTGAAATTGACAATCCCGCAAAACTAATGTGGCTGTGTAAGCTGGCGTTGAGCAATACCAAAAGCTCCGTCAGGATCGGGAAGACTTCTCCGAGCCTTTCGATACCAAACGAGGTTTCAAACATGGTTCAAAGCAAATGGGTTTGGTGATGGTTGAGGCCAAGATAACTCTTGCCAACAAGTGCTGCTTCGGACCGAGTAGAGAATTGAAAAGTAAAGTCCTCTCTCGACGAACAAAAACCAAACTTTATAAGTCACTCATTATTCTTGTCCTGCTATAAGGTGCAGAGGCATGAACGATGAGTCGATGTTACGAGTTTTCGACAGAAAGATTCGGCGAAAGATTTATGGTCCTTTACGTGTTAGCCTCGGCGAACATCGCATTCGATAACGACTTTGACATAGTTCAGCGGTTACGCTAGGTAGGTCATGTTTAGCTTTGGAAGTATTCGACGCAGTACCCGCCGAGGGAAGCCGAGGAAGGGGAAGACCTCTACTCCGTTGGAAAGACCTGCTGGAGAAGGGCCTGGCTTCACTTGGAATTTCCAATTTGCGCCACCTTGTGAAAAGCAGAAACGACTGGCGCGCTGTTGTTGACTCGGCTATAATCCCGCAAGCGGTGTCTACGTTAGTAAAGAAGAAGAAAAAGAAGTGAAGATCTCCTGTTATTCACTTATAGAAAAGAACATAGCATTAGAATGGAAAATAAACTGTAAGCTATTCTGAATACAATTACTTGTGATATCAAGTCGGTCTGTTTTCTGAGGTAATTTGTCCCCTATTCTAAATGTCAATAACTGACCAGAAAAAATCTCCTTTCTTGCGGAAACTTGTCTAACAAGGTGCTAATTGCTACTATTATATAGGTATTTAATAACTTAATGTTTTGGGGTCTCGAAAAGGTTTTAGGTCTCTGAGTATCTCGCTCATCTAAACTTTACATTATAATACGTTATTCTTAATAATAACAAAAGTATATGAGCGACATTCACGTTAGTGGCCATAAGAGAGGAACTATTTTATTGAAGTTTTTAACTTGAAGTTTTAAGAAGATTTTTTTTTTCGAAAAGAGCCACAATCATTTGAAGCTCTTGAGTAATGATTTATCTCATAATAAGGCACTTTTCAAACAAGTGGCTTTCCGTTCAGCTAAAATGACGCAACAAATTATGTCATTTTTCACTGAAACTTCGGCGCTGCTTGTAGCATCCGCTGCCATTACATTCGTCACTTTCAAACTCATTTAAAACATATTTGCACATAATTAGACTTACGTCCAGTTGGCAATTAGCGCAGCGTTGCATTAGCTGCCAAATTATAATAATGAAAGTTGGATGATGAGTTTTGTATTTTGCGCTTTTTGACAAATGCTTCACTATCCATTTGCTGACTGGTACTCTAACAATTTCATAATTCCACTCTTGTTGCCTTGTGCCACTACTACAAAGAATTTTTATTGTTGTTGTTGCACTTCAATATTTTTTTATTTATATTTTTTACTTGCTTTATTTGTTTAGCATTTGCGTTGTGTCGCTTATTAGTTACTATTATTGTTGTTGTCATTTGTCTAACTGTTTTACTCAATTTATGATGTTTCGAAGCATGTTTTATGGGCGTATGTATATATGTATGTATGTATGCAGTTTGTTTGTTTGTTAGCGAACTTTTAGTTTTGGTATTTCCCAGTTGAAGTGTCTTGCAAATTTTCCAATTATTTAGTTTCTCTCAGAAAATACAATTATTTACTTTATTTTTCGTACGCAGTGTTTTTGTGAAATAATGAAAAATAATTGGACACGTTTTCAAGTGGTGCTTACTCAAACAACGGTGCAGGCATTAGAAAAGAAAGCTTCGACAATAATTGCATTTGGACCTTGCTCTGGAAATAATGACTTTGCTTGACCTTGTGCCATTGTCTAATTAGACGAGTATCAGAGAAAAACTAATTTTACAGTTATGAAAATTTCATCGCAGTTCAACATACAAGTATGTACAGGCTCTTTACTTGCAGCATTTTTGCATGAGGGACACTGCTTGAGATGCCCAAACTAATTTGTATGATGCTCACCTAGACAGCTATTATGAAGCAATTAGAAACTAAGACTTTGCCAAGGTTGAGTGTATTTGTAAAACGCAAATAACTGAGAGCAAATAACATTTTTAAGTTCAAGCTAAACATTTCTGAAGAAATCCTATTTAAAATTCCAAACTGCATGACTGACAATTTTAATGAGAAATTTTTGTAATGAGCAAGGTCAGAAATTGTCACATTTGGTTAATATTTCGCACTTTCTCTGTATTTATGATTTTGTAATTAACATGGAATTATATAAAATTCTCTTCTAAAAGCACTACGCCATACAGAAAATACCATAAATAATTATTTTCCTTTTCTTCAAAAAGCGTCAGAGTCAGTGCGAATGTACTGAAAATTTTTTGGCGAATGTTTTCAATACTTCCATAGCAACAGATGTTTGTTTTAAATCTGTCCCTTTCATGCTATCATTCTACATCTCCTTCTTTATTTCTATTGCTTTTACTTTCTAACAGTCCACAGCGGTATCTCAGGTGACAGTGAAACTTTTGAGCTGGCAAGGAACAGCAGCCCAGCCCGCTATCAGTAGATTGGAGATGGATCGGTGCTCTCCTCTCCTCACGTATTTTACTACCGGATAGCTGCTCTACGCGGAAGCTTGGCCAGTGCTGGTCTACAATCGTTTCATGCAATGTCGCAAGATTATTTTGGCCATAGATCGATAGTGAAGGATCCAGTCAGCTCTTTGCTCTCTGTAAGGCTTGCTTCTCCTTCGTTGTGGGAGTTCTAACAGACCATTGGCCTATCGACGTCCATGGATGGAGTAGGTCGAGGTGGACACATCTCTGCACTTCTTCTGAATTGTCTCGTGTTTGCGAGATCAAGGCTTAAATATTTGAGAGCTCACAGTTTTGGATATCCCACGGAGCTGGTGGGAATAGAAATAAACGAGTGAGCAAATTTGCCACAAGGCAATTTGTTTACTTATAAAATCAAATTCAGTAGTTATATTTTGATCTATTTTAAAAGCACTACTTTAGTAGTCCCAGTGCGATCTGTAGATGAGCCACCGAACCTAACCTAATCTAAGCTAATTCTCTCTTCCATTATCAATCCCTTTCCTGTTTTAGCTCTTTGTTTCCATTTTCTTTTCTCTTTAGATTGTTCTGTCTTTTTCTCTCCACAATTTTAACATAACTGATTAAAATCGAAAATGTGAAACTTTTTGGACATGACGGAAAAAACTAAATTACTGTCCTGTCTGCAATAACTGCATCCGCGGCTAATAAACGCCCGTAATTTTTAAGCGAGAACCGCCCCCTAAAAAACTTAAATCGTCCTCACTCTACCACCATAAATTAGGCTAATCACGAAGGGAGACTTGGTAAAAGAATATTTTTATTTGTATAAAAGAGATTACTCAATTTTACAATCATTAGAATCATATGTTAGATTACAACATTTATTTATATCGCTTTTAAGATATCCTGAATAGCCTTAAGCTTTAACTCTCAAAAGGTATCTGAGAAACAAGAAGCGAATACTCAAATTAGTTCTTCAACTATAATTGCTCTCTTTAAAATTTGCACAATTCTTTGCCCTTATATCCAATATCGAAAAAAATGAAGTTAAGAAAAGATAAGCGTCATCGCTCTGGATAAGATGAAAGAGAGCTAAAATTTACTTCGGAAAGCAGGTCCTCATTTGGAGTAACTTTTTTAATGATCGCTGTCAGTCAAGGTATTGATAAAGATTTATCTCAGCTGCACTGAAAAACTTCATATTATAATTTACCGCATTGCATTGCCTGTGAGCGTAAGTTTCGAAATATAGGCGAAATAGATTTCAATATTTTTTATTCAATGCTGGGGCTGAATAAGACACTGAAGTATTGAGAAGCAATGAACTACTGATCAGAGTATGAGCCTCAGTTTTCCATTTGACATAGATCGTACACGTCTCAAAAAACGTGTTTCAACATCCTATAATTTTTAGTGCTCATATCCAGAATAGTATTCATATTACTCGACAATGAAAAAAGTACCAACTATACGCTTTTGAGTAAAAGGTAAAATAGAGACTAGTTCCGAGTCCAAAATATGATTTTATAGACCTTTAACATTTACAAAGATCAATGACAGGATGTTATAGTTAGAGGATCTTAGATTTAGAAGGATTTTAGATATTTCAAAAGTCATTGTGGCTGATTCACATAAGACTTTTGCTCCGCCTTGCTTGAGACATTTGCTTTGACAGACAAGCTTCATAAGAGCTTTTTTATATGAATTCGGTCACATTAAGGTTTAATACGGCAAAGCAAAGACAATGTTAAGCAACTCTAGTTTGTTTATGCTTTTCCAAGCAACAGTCATCATTTGTATTAGAGTGAACCATGAAAAGCAAAGCGTTCATTCTAAAATATGCTTTGCTTCTTTCACTTTACTGTTTGAATTGTCAAACCAAGCGACGAAAATTGTATGTGAATCGTTCAATCATATTATCCAGCTATTTCTGGTTCATCATTGTGTCTAACCGGAAATAATAAACCTTTTTTGTAATTTTCAAAAATATATTGTTTTTAGACAATACCTACTTTTTTGGATTCATAAAAAAACATGTTTATTGGTTGTACAAAACTGTTGATATATTTTATAAATAATATTACATAAATCAGTAGAGAATTGGAAATTGATTTCATTACGGAATGAACGTAACTCATAAAGAAAAGCTTACCACCAAAATACATAACTATTTTTTTACATTAATGCATAATTTTCCCTTTCTATTACCTTACAGAAAGCTGCCAAGGACCACACGAAAAACGTCTACTTAACCACCTACTATCCACCTACAACACACTGGAGCGACCCGTATCGAACGAATCGGAACCGCTGGAAGTCAAATTCGGTTTAACGCTGCAACAAATTATCGATGTGGTAAGTGTTTGATAATCCGAAATTTCGCACCAACACTAAAACAAAAACAGCTTTTAATTTGAAAACTAATTATTTCTACAAATAAAAAACAAGAGAAATTATTTTTATCAGAAAAAAACAAAAGATTTTCACAGCAAACACGAATATGGAAAAAATCACAAAAATCCAACTAACGGACAAATAGCCAAAGATGAACGGCAATTTGTTAACGAAATTTTGCATTTAAGAAAAACTAAAACATTTTGATTTTAAGAATTTGCAAGAAAATAAGTTTGAAAATATTAATGCATCTAAAATTTTTTATAGGACGAAAAGAATCAGATTCTGACCACAAATGCGTGGTTAAATTTGGTAAGTGACATGTACCCGTACAAAAAATCTTTACTAATTTTTGTGTTGTTCTTTATGGTAACGAAAAAAAATCATTATTTGAAAGAAAATTATTGAAAAAGAATATTGAAAAAATGAAAAGCGACTCTACTGGTTTCAACGCAGCTTTCTTCTTAAAGTACACCTACTTTTATCTACACTAATGTTAAGTTCTCAGCGCAAACGTTATTTTTGAATTTAAATTTTGATTTTTTAAAAGCGCAGATTTCACACTTTTTTCCACAAGGATTACTCGTTAATGTTTTCTATGTGCTACTGAACGTTGAATTTTAACTGCAAGGTGTTTTTAAGCAAAAACAAAAATCTGTTTGCTAGTGAGCTAAATTAATGTTAAAGTAAAAATAAAAATAATAAATGCTAAAAATGCAAATAATAAATAAATAGAAAATCACAGAAATCACTTAAAAACCACAAAACTTTATTCACTCGCTCAAATTTGATTTTTAAATTATTCAAGAGATACTAGAACACAATTTTGAAAAATAAAAAACATTAAATTCATTATTATTTTTATGGATTCTCTTATAATTATGATTCAAAATAAATTTTTAAATAATTTTTTTTTTACTAATATTTATATTTGTACTGAAAAATATTTCATTTAACTGAAACTTATTATTTTTACTCAAAATGTCTTTTTATTCAAAGAATATTTTTTATATTCAAAAAATATTTTTGATAATTATTTTTATTTTTTATGGAAATATTTTTTTATTCAATCAATATTTTTTTCTTGCTAAAGTTTATTTCTGTTCTCAAAAATAATTTTTTAACAAAATATTTTTTTTACATATTCCAAATAACGCTTTGTTTAACATTTTTTTTTGTTTATAAAATTTATAACTGTTTCACGCAAATATATCCCATTACATAAAAAAATACAGAAAGTTATATTGTTTTTAGAAAATGAAAGACAAAATAATTTTGTTTAATTCAAAATTTAGATTTATTAAAAAAAATGTATAACTTATTTTTTTTTTATTCAAAATTTAATTTTATTCAAAAAAAACATTTTTTTATATACATATGTATAAGTGAAACTCATTTTTTATACTTCAATTTATTTTTGTACTCAAAAATATATTTTAATTCAAAATATATTTTTATAATATATTTTTATAAAAACAAAAATTTTTATATACATTTTTTTATATGTATAAGTGAAACTCATTTTTTATACTTCAATTTATTTTTGTACTCAAAAATATATTTTAATTCAAAATTTATTTTTATAAAAACAAATAATTTTTATAAAAAAAAAAATAATTTTTATTAATAAAAAATTTAACAGAAACTATTTTTTTTTGTTTCGAAAATATTTTTTTTATTCGAAAAATATGTTTTTTTTATATTTTTTTTTATAATTTCTTTCATATTTTTTAAACAAAAAAAATTCCCAAAAACTGTTTTATTAAAATTTTTTTCATTCAAAAATATTTTTTTTAAGTTGATTTTTTACTCAAATATAATTTTTTAAAAATATATTACTTTACATATTCAAAATAAGGCTCTGTTTTATTAAGTATAGGTATTGTTAACTTTTTGTTTGTCTATTTACATTTGATCATTCCCTCATCTAAATCATATACAATATAATATATTTTTAAATCATTGTTATTTATTCAATAAAGATTTCAGAGTATAAATTTTCCTACGCCATTTTTTAATTTTCTTTTATTTTTTTATTTTGTAATAATTTTTCTCGGTGTACAATTTTGTTAAAAGCAAATGTTTAACTTAAAGTTTTATATTAGTCTTAAAAAAAAAGTTAACATATCCTTAAATAATCGGCTTTTACTCACCACATTCATTCTCTTTGGATACCCTCGCAACATATTTTACAGAATATAATAGTTTTATTTACCTAACGGTTGTTTGTAACACCTGGAACTAATCGAAATAATTTAAAAGTTATATACCATATATCACCATTGTCGGGATGACGAGACGAATTTCGAATTCCGTATGTCTGTTCGTCCATCCGTATGTTCGAGCAAACGGAACTCGAGAACCAATTGAGATGTCGTGTTCATTTGTTTCGTGTTCCTTAGAATACTGAGAAGGTCAGTTTGTACTGCAAAAGAACGGAATCGGACCATTGTCACTCCCACAAAATGCTGTTAGTAAAAAGTAATAAATAAATGAACCCATGAGAATCTCGCAGTTTTTTTTTTTGCTTATTGACCCACGCTTACATAGCTCAGGGAAGATTCATAGATTCAACGCTAGAGCGCAAGAACCCTCTCTAGCAAGCTCATTGGGTTTGTAGTGTAGTCAGAGATTTCTATCTGACCCGGTATACAAGCAAATCGGATAGCAAAGTAGCTTATTACTATTAATAAAGATATTAAACACTTCTTAACAAGCCTTGAGCACACTATCAGCGAGCTTGAGGCCAGCATTGTAGCTGCATTGATAGCTACCCGCGCTTGAAAGACACTGCAGTGGTCGGTTGAGTAGTTAGGTAAGAGTGCTGCCACCATCCCATTAGCGTTGGGGCGCCAACTTGATGCACTGGTAAGCTGCGAATTTCACAAATTAAAAATATTCCAACCATGCGAAGACACTAAACGAGTTTATAACAGCGCGCCACTCGTTCTTGCTTTTTGTTGTTTGGCACCAATTGATGATCCCAAGTTTAGTCAGGTCCCTTTCCACCTGGTATTTCCAACGTATGGAGAGGTCTTTTCCTTCCTCTGCTTCCCCCGGTGAGTACTGCGTCGAATACTGTGACAGCTAGAGTGTTTTCATCCGTTCGGACGACATGACCTAGCCAGCGTAGCCGCTGTCTTTTAATTCGCTGAACTAGGTCAATATCGTCGGATTTCTCATACAGCCCATCGTTTCATCGACTGCAGCATTCACCGTTACCAATGCGTGTAATTTTCCGCAGATCCTTTCTCTCGACAACCCGTAACGCCGGCTAATCATCATATAGCAAGACAAGGATGGTGAGTGATTTATAGAATTTAGTGTTTGTTCATTGAGAGAGGACTTTACTATAGCCTACTCAGTCCGAAGTAGCACCTTCTCTCTTGGGCTCGCTTTCAAATCTATTTTTTTTTTTGGCTACCCAGAGGATAAGAGGCTAAGACCGGTAGTCGTAAGCTGCTTGAGCCATATGTAAATGAATCGTTTCTGGCCACTCCCAAGGGAATGCCGCTCAGAGAACTTTCCTCACTTACGTGTGCCTCTGCACATGGCTCCTTCCTCCAATGATATTGGAATACATTCATAGAACTTTGAACAAATGATGTCTTCAAAATGTCAGAACCAGCCACATACCGAATATTTTGACCTCAGTGCCTATGCCTTTCTTTTCATATAAAATATCGGTTAATGGGTGTACATATAGCTGTACATCGGTGTAAACTTGTGTAGAAAATGGGTAAAATAGGGCCAATACTTGATATAATCGCCATATGGGTAAAATACATAACTTTTAAAGAAATATTTGATTTTATTTCTTCAATTTTACAATTTTTATTTGTGCCTTTTTATAAGTAATGTTTTCAAGAAATTTTTTTTGACATTTTTCTGGAAACATTAATCATTTGCCAAAATTTCAAATCATTTGATATTTTTATTTTCACTAATACATACATATGTATGTATATTCCATTTTTAATTTCTCAATATCATTGCTTTCCTCTCCATTTCATTATTGCCAAAATTTATTGCCATTCCAAATGGTTCGCCATTCATTTCATAGTTACTCAGCTTTCCGCTTGCTCGAAGCATTTCTTCTGCTCGCTGTCAGCATATGCTGGAAAATTCAAAACAAATGCCTCATTTAATTCAATTTCGCAAATCGACAACAACTACAGCAACAGCGAAAATTCAACCGTCATGGCAACGGGCCATTCACATTTGCTCGGTCTTTTGCTCCGTTGAACGCAACAAAAGTAATTGACGTTAATTTGAACAGTTCGGCGTAAATGTGCGTAAATCAAAAATGTTAAAACGAAAACAATGACATGCCACAGCAACAACAAATATGCGCCACGATGGCAGTGAATACTCGCGTCAGATTGCAGTTGTTTTGAAAGAGGTCAACGCCATAATTCTTCGCAAAACATAAAATGGCCGAAACATGTGGCTGCTCATTCGGACGTAATCGTGTATATAGATAGGATGATGGCTTTCGCTTCAAAAATGTTCATAAAATCATCAAGAATATATAATACATACATACCTCTATGTTTTACCATATTTTGAAGTGATTTAAAGTAGATTTCTACTCAAAAATATAAACTCGCTTCGGATCAACGGTTCTTTTAGAAGTTAGTCGTAACTGACCGCAGTTCGCTGGGATTTTGTACGTTATCCAGTAGCAGGGAATAAGTACTCTGCAGAGATTGCTTTATCATGAATTTCGAACCCTTAGATATTCCGCATACGAACCTTCGTCAAAGTCTCGCAACAAGTTGCTATAGAGTCTAACCTAGAAACCCAGTTTTATTCAACTATCGGTTGCTTGTAACACCTAGAACTAATCCAAAGATATGGTCTTACTATATATATGTACACAAATGATCAGAATGTCGAATTGAATTTCCATTGACTGTCTGTCCGTCCGTCCAACCGTGCAAGCGATAAGTTCAATAAAAATTGAGGTATTGCTATCAAAATGGATTGACAAACTCGAGGAAGACATAAAGAATCTTGATATATAAAATTATAAGGAAACCGCAAATAGCGATATGTTTTGAGGACACATATACAGCAGGTCAAAGCTCGCAAGGAGCTGTAGCGCCAAAATACATATGATGGTGATGTATCAACCATAGTTACTGAAAACGAATGCTTCCGGTACCTCTTTAGATACATCTCACCTTCGAAGGTAGTTTAAATCGGACGAAAACTTTTCACACCTCCCAACATCTAAGATGTATAGGACCTCAGTGTCTATGTCATATTTAAAATATATCATATCGGTAAAACTTTGATTTTTGATTATTGAAATTTAGAGAGAATCTTTTACTGATAACATTGTGCCCTTGTTTCAAAAATCAAGTCAGTACTTTCCTTAGCCTCTATTCGCACTTGCTTTTGCCTGTTTACCATATATATCGGTCAATATATGAGATATCTTAATGCAATTCAGAAAGCGTCTCTCTCGAATAGAAATCTGACCAATAAAACTAGGCCAGAACTTCTCCTACCCCAATGATGTAGTTAAACTTTTCTTAAAAATAATGCGGTTCAGTTTTGAATATGAATGAAATTGGTCAAAGCTAAAGCTTAAAGCTCTGGTTTTCTTCTTTTGTTCACGGTATTTAAGCTAATCAAAATTCGGGACCACTCCGGTGAGTAGATACGACTGCCATGGTTCGGTGAACCTTTCGGCTATAATCGGCGCTGATGTATGGTAGTTTTTGTGGTTATCATAAACATTTAATCGATGACTAAGAAAGTATAATTAGTTATCTGCCAGAAGCTACAATGGAGCGCATGAATTAAGGTCCTCTTTGAGCCGGTCTAAAAATGTTAACCGATTGCCTAGACTTTGGCTTTCACCAACTGTTCTTAAACTCACCACAAATCAAATGAAGAATACGGCTTCGATAATCGTAGTAGACAGAGCATGTTTTTAATTGTTATCTGATATTCTGAGATTCTAGTTTATTCTTATAGTTAGACAAGATTGGTACTGTCTGTTTGTGGCTTGGTAGAAGTATAACTTCCTTGTTATATAGGAACAAAATTTCCCTAGGAGATTCTTTACTTTTTGTATTCTTCATTTATTTGTGACTTGAGATAGATACGAAGCGATATTTTCGCTCATTAAGCATTAAGCTAAGCTGAGTTATCACTGGACTTCTTACTCACACCAAGTTTAATAATGTCTCCATCGGTCTAATCAATTATGTTACATCGCAGGTTTGTTGCCAAAGTTGGCGTTGGAACTTACTTGAACAGTAGAAAACTAAACATTGTTTTCCCAAGCACTGCTTATCTTTCCGACTATATAACTTACGCCTTTCTGACTGAAAGTACTTTGTGCTTTTTGAAGTCTTCTCTACAAATAGTTTTGAAAAAAAGCGTTATGAAACTCCGTCGATATCAAAGAGGTCTTTTTATTTTAATAACAGACTTTATTGACTCTGCTGAGAATAAATTAATTAATATTTACAGAACGTAGTAGCATATTCTGAAATATTGTACTATAGGAAAGAGATTTAGATAACCGTATATATGGTAACTCTTACTGGATATGCAATTTATTTTTTTGGCCTTCTAAGAAAGCGGAAGCAATAGTCCACATAGGAATGTTTGCCAAGGAAGATGAAGAATTGAATTTGAAACTGGATCCCGAAAAGGAGGAATATTCGAAGGCGGGCCCTAATCAGCCAAGTTTCTAAGCTCGATTTTTGGTTTCCATTATTCTTCCTTCCATTTTTCTTCCTTTCTTCCACTTCTTTTTTCGGGAAAAAACCAATACAAAAGATACAATTCCCTGACTTTCGCGCCGACTGAAGCCAATTAATTTGAGCTGAAACAGAGAAATATATGACCGATATGATAGTTAGTGGCTACACAAACAAAAGCAAATTATTCACCAGGTGTGAGTAGCCATACAACAACAACAACAAAAGACAATAAAGCAACATTTTTAACAAATAAACTTGGCAGTAAATAATGGCGGTTTTATTTCGACGATATCGATATGTACATTCAAACATATTAACATATATATATAGTATATTTTTCATTGTTTGGCATATGTATAAAGCTACCGTTATTACATGAATGAAAAATGTGTTTTGCGGTTGATTTGTTTTCCGTTTGTTTATTGTTATTCCTCCATCGGCACTAAATTGAAAGGCCATAAATTTGCAAAGGAATGCGTGCCAATGAACACAAAGCCAAAGAAGGCAACAAAAATACACAATAAAGACAATAGAGTCAACATGGAAAAGCATTTAAATGTAACCGATTATTATTACATACATCATATATACATATAAAGATATATGTTTGCTTGGTATATATGTGTCAGAAATATTTTCAAAAATGCGAAATATATTGCACAAACCTAAAAGAAATGAATAGAACTTTTAACGAAAAATGCCAAAACTGCGAAATGAATTATTATTTGAAAATCGAAAAAATAGCAAAGACAATAACAAAATGGTTATAGAAATGGCTACAAATGTTGAGTATCGGCCACATATTTGGAATACCCAGTCAAAAAAGGTTGCCTGGCAACACTAATTGAAACCGGGCAACCGGAAGTGACATGGTTGCTATGCGTAGTCGAAATGAGGGCCGAGGGATGTGTAAGTAATTGCTGTAGCTGTGCACAAAAATTGCAGTAGCTGTAATATTATATTGGCTTTTGGAAAATTAATGACTTGATGCGTTGCTGAAGTTGATTTGCTATCTTGAAAATAAATGGTTTAAAAAAAACTAGTTCCGATGCTATTTGAAACTTTTTCGGAATATTTTTTTAAAGAAACTTGTCGTTCTAAAATTGCTTATTTTTTAAATTTTTCTCTAGTTACACATCTATTTTTTCATTTTTAAATTTCCAAAAGAGAAAAAAATCACAGGAAGGCAATTTATTGAATCGATTAGCTTTACAATTACTCTCTATCCGGGTTTGTTCAAAAACTCAGTCACAATGATGCTAGAAAGCAAACGATGTATTAACGTTGTGAAAAATCCAACAATTTTCTGCCCAAATATCCGACGTCAATTTTGCTAAAGATTAAGATATTTTATATTTTAGTATGAGTCTAGCATTGTCATGTTTCATACCAAATACATCATCCAAAATGTGTTGAGTCGATCCATAAGAGTCATTGCGAACTGATATCTCTCTGATGACAGCACAATGATTTTTAAGCACTATGTTAGTTCCTTAACTTTTTCGATGTTATCGACATTAGGAGAGATGGCTGGGTATTTTCGATAACTACAAGTAAATTCGTGACTCAAATTTTTGTTTTGCAATGCGAAAATCGCCAGACAAACCTTGGCCACCGTAGTGAAACAACTATCAAACATACACCTATTGACATATGGAGGTAAAACGCCACACGAATATATTGTAGAATAAGATTATAAAAAATGATTAACAGCAAAAAATATTGATTCGGTTATGACGTACTGTTTAAATGCAAAATTTCGGTGTGACTATAATTAAGAATAAGTAAATTCACCTCCAATTTAACAAGTCTGTCAAGAAGTCAATGTTAATTATCAAATTATTTTAGGAAGGTAGGTAACTGCATCTTAATGATCAGGTATGCAGCACGACGCTTTTCCCCATACCTTGCTTTCCTTTAGTAATCGACCTTCTTTGGCGGACGCACTGCCAGCAGCTACACTTTTGACATCTCCTTTCCCCTGCATTCTTTGTAGTCATATTTTGGCTACAAGGTTTAGTTCCGGCTGCCGCTGGTGTTGCTGCCTTCCTAGAACTAGGCTTAGCTTCAGCTGCAGAGTTATTGCCAGCCCAACAAACATACTAAGTTTAGCTGCTGTCTTTGTGCTAGCTACGTTCGAGCGCGGTGCTTACCTTCTTCGCTGGACAATCAGTTTCCTCCGGCTTTTTTTCAGGGAGCCATACTCTTTTAGTATGTCATTATTATTATTGTTATTTCTTTGGTTTATATTCCAAACCCACGCCACGTTAAACTCTTAAAACGGAGGGTTCTAGGTAGCCAAAAGCTTCGTTCGAAACTTGGCTTTTTGAGCACCCACAGCCATGTTGATCCTGGACATGGGTCGCAAGGCAACTTCATCCAGCTTTTTACTGTACTCCTAACCATAGTAACCAAAGAAAGCTACCTATTTCAATGTTGTGCTATTGCGGAGGAACGAGCTGCCACCTATAAAGTCAGACCCTACTAGCTAGGGAGCTAGATAATTTCCAACTGCAACAGCTGCAAACTGTTATCTGTCTGCCCTAATCATCGCCTATGCATCTATTACCAGTCGACACAATTATATAGAGTTCAACGAAGGATTTTTGTTGACCACCAAATTATATAAAGCAAATAAGTTATCTCTACCTAAGCTACAAACCGCTAATCTGCCAATACACGATATTCAAGATATAATAACTCGAGTTAGTCCTTTTTCAATTTATTATGTCATCTTGAACAATATGTGTAGCATATAACTAAGTATATTAGACTTCTCTTGAATTGAATTTCCGATGTGGCTTTGATAAGCAGAGTAATTAAAAAAGCGAGTTATGCGTACAGGCATGATTCAGAAGATCAAAAAAATATAATCGATAGATTCTAAACATACCACAAAACGGAAGCAGTGTCAAGCCACACACAGTCCAGAAAATCACTTTCGTTAGAGGGATATGAACGTCTAAATCCCGCTCCCGCTTTGTAGTTGGGTCTTTCTCAGGTTTTCTGTATGTGATAGGATTTCCCGCAATTGACGTTTCTAGGATGTTTGCCTATGCCTATGGTGCTTATGGAGTCCTCAGTATATCTTGCTTCCTACAGATCGAGTGAGAACTCAGGATGATACTGGCGGAAGTGACTTTATATATATTTTTCCGTAGTTTCTAGGTGGAACATAGGGCCTCAGTGACTATAAGTGCTCTTAAATTGTTGTCGTATTATTTCAGACTTTTCAAATATTTCAGCACAAAGTTGGTCGAACTCTTCGGTAAAAAAAAACACTTCTGCTAACAAATTTTTAAATTTCAAATTAAATTGATATATAAATGTCTTCGTGTACTAATCCCACAATAGTTAAAAAATAACTTAAAATTTTTGGTATAAATACAAAAAAGAATCAGTGCTTCGAGCAAATACACTTCATCTAATTTCATAAATTTAATTAATTACCACAAGGAAAACATTCAGTTGGCTTTAATTTTGGTTTTCTGCAATTGATTTGTTTTATTTAAAAAATTCTATAAAATTTTTCCAAACCACATTTGCGTTTAGTTTCAAACCGCAAACTAATTTTCACACAATAATCACAATTAACTTACAGGAATGAGCAAAAACAGCGAAAAACTAAAATGAGTTTTTTTTTCATTTTACTTCAAATAAATGCTAAAGCTTAACCAAATTGCACTGGCCGCCGCTTTTCAATGGCAAACAGCAAAATATTTGATTTTAAGCCTAAAATGGCAGGCAATAAAATAACTGTAAATATCTATGTATGTATTTATGCGCCCACACGCTTTTTTGTAAAGCCAAACCATAATAAGCTCAGCGTAATTTTTCACAAACACACACACATGCATACTTACAACTATAATAAAAAAGCTTAACACCGCATAGTGCTTTACACGTTCGCACATTACAAGAACAAAAATAAAATATATCAAAAATTTAAATAATATTGCAATAAAGCTGTGTGTGTTCATTAATTAACGGTTCTTTTACGCTTACATTTCTATTAAAAAGTTTTCTGTTATTGTAAAAGTATAAAGCGTCGCAAATTAAACGCAATAAAAAGCAAATACAACAAATAAACAAAGCAAAAGCGCTCGCTTAAGCACAACTGATAAAGTTAATTATTAAAATTCAATGAGTTAAAATGTTATAAATTAATTCGTAGCAGTTAAGTTGTCTAAAAACATATGTGTTGAGCATAGCATAAATAAAAATTATAAATTAAATAGTTTTACATAAATAAATGCCTATGTGTGCGAACGCATACCCTGTAGGAAAAGTGAATGGTGAAGCATACTTTGCAGAGAATACAAATTTTTTTGAGTGCACACCCTCCAAAACACGTTTTGATTCACAATAGAAGGTAAGGTTAGGTAAGTTCAGGCCGAACGGTTGATCCACGCGCCAATGGTATCACCGAATTTCACTGCATAGCTGTGAACGGTGATGTGATAAGATACTCACCACACCGATGTAAATAAGGATCACCAACCCCTCAAGTGACGTTAAAAACTATACACAAATAAACTTACGAAAGAGCCGACTGGATGGGATGGAATGACTTAGGAGGAGAGCAAGGGATCAAACTTTCTACTCATAAGGTCACAAAAAAACTACAGGACGTTTGTTTGCCCGGCACAGTGTCCTACAACAGTCGTTATGTTTTAAGTACCTGCCGATGACGCTTAAACGGTGCTTAAAAACATATAGATCAAAACAATGCGTTGATCAGCGCCCCAAACAATGCCTGCTTTTTGCAAGTATTATTTGGCTCCAATTGGTCAAGTGGAAAGCATTCCTTTTTACCCTTGATGGGGTTCGAGGCCGACCTAAAACCTCTGCCGTGCTATGGGTACGGCACGCGGCTGCAGTGTAACTCCACTGTGATTTGAATTTTCAATTCTACCTGCCTGTAGGTTTTAACCACAGTCTCTACAAATCTCCCCAAAGGGGCAAAACCAATGAGTAAATTGGAGCGAACTGCTCCGCGTGGTAGACACAGTGTCCAGTCAGAACACCCACAACTAGGGTGAGATGAACTTTGCTAAGATCAAGTAGTTCGGAGGACTTCTTTAGACTCTGGAAAGATCTTGCAGTCGCATAAGTTCTGATTGTTGCCCAGCGCTTGTCAAACTAATGAGAGGTAATAGATCCAAATTCAGAATACAAGAAGACAGCAAAGTACGCATTCGTTCCCAATGTAATGAAAATGAGGTATAAGTGCAAAAAGATCATCCATCGGCTTTGCTTTTTACGGCTACGCCGCTGTGAGAAGATACCCAAACAAGGGATGGGAGCTCTTTAGACAAAATTTGGAACAACACATTACCTTCCCAAATCATTCTGATTAAATCTTACACATAATATAATAAGAGTTACATTTTTACACGTCTTATTTTGAAGAATATTTCAATATTTTCGAAAATCTTGCTACCCTTGTTCATCAAATACCATTTTGATCGCACCTACTTTGATCATTATCGAAGACATCGAAAGTATCAGAATTCCATCTCAATACTCTACGTTTTAGAGTACTATAATTTCTATTTGAATTCTCTGCATGCAAAGATTTACCGCTACAAATAGCTGGCACTAACTCAAAAGACGTAGAAACCGATCTGTGATATTTTTCACCTATCCAACCCTCCTTAACGGAAGCAAGACATTTTGTGTAGCGATCTAACAAATATTTGTTTTCTTTACGAATCTAGCATATAAAGAGAAGTTCGAAGTTCCCTACTTTTTTGAAGAAAAAACGCAGAAACTTTACATTTAATTTAGAGTGTTTATTATCCTTCGAAAGGACATTCTTAAGTATTTAGGTTTTTGAAGATTATCTTTTCAAATGTTGGCCACGGCTATGTCTTAGATAGTCCATTCGTTGAGTAAAATTTTGAAAAAATATGAACTAAACTCGTACCAAATGCGGCAATTTTGCTTCTTTACATATCTATTGAGACAGAAATGGACCTCATCGTTAAACAAAATTTGGCTTGAAATTTCGTATCTTCTTGGAACTTTTCAAGACCCCATAGAGCGAAGTTATGTCGCTTGGGAAGGTTGAGTGGCCTCAGTTCTTACTCAAGCTATAGTTTGTACGCTTTCAATTTGAAATCTCGACGTAAACTTGCAAATCGTTCTATACGTCGGTCCGAGTTGCAGAGCTTTCATCAGTTGATAAATAATTCGGCATAATTTGAAAATTCTTTACTTAGTTCAGGCTTCACTATCAGACATTGTCTGTTCGAAAATTAAAGTCATATAAATACCTTTACTTTCCTACTGGGTGTGTGGTTCCCACATAGCTTTGTGTATTAGCTTATGTGTTTGTATGAACCAAATATCTCTTACTATAAAGTTTGTTCGTCTTCATGTATAAGTGATTATTTATAATTACGTATTTATATTTAAATGTGTGTGTTTAATTTTAACGGAATCTTTATATATTTTTTAATTTCTTGCTTATTTTATTGGTGTTTTCTTCATTCAGATAAATTTCATAGCTATCTTCTTTATTCAGGGAAAGGTAACTATATTCGTCGAAGACTAAAAGTCGCAGTTTGGCTTCTTTATAGCACAATTTATCTGTTGATAGTTAATAAAAGCTCAAAAAATTCTCACAAATTCACAAATAATTCCAACTCAGTTGAGTATTAACTTCAGAATAAGGTTGAAAAATATTTCGAAATTGTTCTGTACATCATTTGTAAGTCCGTAAGACTTTTGTGTCAGCCTTTACATATATTTTAACTTTAGTATCAAACATCCTAATTCCTCTAGCATTTTGGTCTCTAAATGTAATCTAGAAACATGTTGGATACGATAAACGATGGGCAGCACAGTTTTGACACCAATTAAGCTTTAACAACTAAATTATTCGTAAGGCTTCATAAGATCTATTTAATTACTAATTAAATTTTATATAAAATCTTCAGTTGATCAAATTAGGGGCAGTAGAGGTCAGATGATTCCCTGTCAATCTTACTAAAGGCATAGCAAAATCCTCATAACCGCCAGCATTGCTTCTTTTGCGTCGTTTCGGAGTCACGGAAGGCATTCTCCGGAATACCCATGAGAGCCGAGGTGCATGTTGCTTGCATCCCCTCTGTCTCAAACTGAATTAAGATAACATCTTTGTTTCGGGATCATACTCAAAGATCTATGACTCCTCACCTGTGATAACGTTATTCAAAAATTGCTCAACCGAGATTTATAAACATAAATCAATGTTGTTGTAAATAGGATTTTGTTGGGTTAACAAAGACAAGCACCATTTCGTAAAGAATTGTAGAAAAATAGTAAGAAAGTTTGCAAGCTAATGAAATTTTTTTAACATACTACTGTGATTAGTAAGTAATTTTTCTTTAGAAATTGTAAATTTTTTTATTTATTCTTCCAAATCAATTGCAATAGTTCCGCATCTGTTAAAGCATTTGTGTAGACACTTTTTCTAATCCTCGAAAAAGTAGCTTTCCGGCATAGCCTTCAAGACTTTGTTCTATTGGGTTTTTATTTCCTCAACTGTCTCAAAATGGTGTCCTCTCATTGGACTTTTAAATAGCCAGAAGTTGCACGAAGCCAAATCAAGTGGGAATTGTAATTAAATTTCCCGGGATTTAGAAGTCGTAAAAAACCAACAAGAAAAACATGGCCCATTATCGTGAGGACCACGAATTGTGCGCCCATAATTCCGACCGTTTCAGACAAATAGCTTGTCGTAACCGCTCAAATAATATTCTTTCTTGACAGTATGACCCGGATAAAAAAATGCATAGTGCACTACACAACCATAATCACCTCACCTTACTTTTTGATCACAGTAGTACACTTGCCTTTCGGCCCAAAACTGTACTAATAATATTACTGTACTTTTTACCAAAAATAAAAAGTTTTATTCTTCAAATTAATTAATAATATCTGGATCTCTGTTTCGGATAGTATTTACATATATTTTAATTTATATTTATGAATAATTTTTTTATTGAAAACTTTAAATGACTTGATATTTTTTTCATACTAGGAAATGTATGGTATATACTTTAAGTTTTTTCCATATAAATTTTTTAATTAAAAAAATATTAAATTTTGTTGAACTATAAATTTTTATTCAAAGGCATTTGCAGAGCTTTATTGCAACATTTTCTTTGTTCCTTGAATTTTTTTGTTACTTTTCTTTTTTTACTAAACAAAATTACTTTAATAAAATCATTGCAAAATCAATTAATTTTTTTGTCCACTATTTAACTATATGTTTTACAAAAACAAAATACTTCATAAATATGTTTTTCTAAGTGTGACGTCGCTATGTTAGAGCATCAAATAACAAAATAAATGTGTTTCAACTATATTAAACAAAAACAATTAGCATAAATTGTGATGCCTTTGTGTTTTATATAAAAAAATATATATTTATTTTTATTTTACTGGGTACATGTCATGTGAAAAATGTGAATTTAATAAACAATTTTACAGTGTCTAAACTGTTTTAAAAAATACGAAATGCGTTTCAAGGCTAAAAAGAACAAATTAACTTAACGTCTAACCAAATGCATGCAAATTAAAATTAAAAAAATGATAAATTAAAAAAAAAACATTAACTACACAATTTTTATCAAACTTTTTATTGTTTTTTGTAAAAAAAATGGAGCCAGTGTTAAGCAAAACGAGCGCAGAGTTAATTAGAATTTAATTAAGTTAGAAGAAGATTGAAATAACAAAATCAGTTTGTTTAACTACTAACAATAAAAACAAATATTAAACTAATAACTATGGATATATGTGTATTAAATATTTTATACAAAAACAAATTTTAATTTAAAAAATTTAAAAAAAAATTAAAAGAAATAAATAAAAAAAATTTTAATTCAAATAAATTTTAAAAATTACATATTTAATAAAAACAAAAAACAGTTTTTAGTTCGAAAAAGTTTTTAAAAATTAAAAAAAAAAATTTAATTTAAAATTTTTCTTCAATATAAACTTTGTGATTTGCAATATTTTACTAATTTTTTCGTTGCTTTTATTGCAAATATTATTGCTTTTTTGTTGCGCTTTTGCCTTTTTTAAGCAGCAAAAGCTTTTGTACACAAATTCATTAAAAAAATTTCACCAAACAACTTTGACTCAAAAAAATGCCATGTAGCACAATAAATCTACATCTACTGGAATAAATTTATAAATAAGTGAGTGATTGCAATTTTTCAAGCATACAAATGCACATTTTTTTGGTTTTTGGCACACAATTCGATTATGCATTTCGATTTGAATACAAATTTCAAATTAATTGATGGCAGTTGCTTAAATTGCTTTGATAACTAAGCGATTGCTATAGCTGCATACTAAATGCCACTTTTTATGCAGACCATATATGTACACACATATATGAACAATAGAATTATTTATGTTGATAATATTTTTTCGATCAATTTTTTTAGGAGAATTTTTGTAATTTTTTCTTTGAATAATATGCCACATAAATTATGTAATAGTTTGAGGTAAGTACTTGCAGCATAAACGTTCACTTGAGTATTTTTTGTTTAGAGTATTAATTCGAAATTTGTATGAATCAATGAATGGCGATTTTGTCTTCATGAATTTTAATTGGACTAATTTAAAATATCTAAATTTAATTGAGCTAATAAAAAGTTATTCGGCACTAAATTAAATCACGTATTTATTTAATTTTATGCAATACAGCTGACCTATGAGCTGAGCCAATACAAGCCAGCTTACAAACAGTTCCTCAAACTTTAGTTGGTACTTTTTTCACAAACGAATTTCTTAAAATTAAAAGGTGATCCGTTTTGAGGTTCCCCATTCCATTCAAGAAAATACACTGAAACTTAAATTTAATGGGGAAAGAAGAACAATTTTTGGCATCTATTTCTTGAAGCTTATTTAAATATAAGCCGTGGTGCATCTCTGACGGTCCATTCGTCCAATTTTCGATGACTTGTTCGAGTATTTCGACCGAAAACTGGCGAATGACACGTGTGATGTTTTGCTCCAAGACCTAAATTCTAGCGGAATTATTCACATATCCCTCCAAGAAAAAGTCTAATGGTGTGAAATCATACGATCTTGGGAAGTGGCACCGTCTTGTTAAAACAAAATGTCGCCAAAATCACTAGCTTCAAGTTAAGGCATCAAACAGTTAACATCGAGCATCCATGGTTACGTTCTCGCCGGCATCATTTTTGAAGAAAAATGGACCGATGATTCCACCGGCTCACAAACCCACCAAACCGAAGGTTTTTCTGGATGAAATGGCAGCTCTGGAATCTCTTCAGGCTGATCTTCGTCCAAAAAGCGTAAATTTTGCTTGTTTACATACCCATTGAGCCAGAAATGAGCCACATCGCTGAACGAAATTTGGTTCGTCGGATCTTCTTGCAACTTTTCAAGAGCCCATAGAATGAAGCGATGTCGCTTGGGAAGCAAGTTCTTGCACTCTGTATTTTGTATGCTTTTAATTTAAGATATCGACGTAAAATACGCCAAGTCATTCCATACGTCAGTCTCCATACGTCAGTCTGAGTTGCTGCGATTCTCCATGGTCTTCGTGTACACTCTCAGCTACGGCTGCTTTTTTCACTGCGTACTGGATGTGGTCTTTTCAGTCGAATATTATGCAATAATGAATGCTGGGTCTTAAGATGGGTGACAGTAGTACGCTCAGTAGGCCGATTTTGTTGACCGAAGTCTTTTCCTTTACAGAAAGTGAATTTTCCTAATAAAACGATTTGTGAACGTTGTTCAGTCGCCAAACAATACTGGACAAAAACAACACGACAGCTTGGCACGACGCACGCTTAATCTGTCAAAGAAGGCTATTGAAAAAAGTAGATCTACTTGGATAACCTGGTAAAACAACTTGGGTGAACAAATTTTAGGAATTTTAAGTGTTTTCTTAAGAAAAAGATGATATGCAGTCTACACGTTCTTTCTTTAAATAGGCTTTTCAACCTTATTGGCTTTCGGCCTGACAAGTCTTCTGGGCACTTCTGCTACTCGCGCTCATTTCCAGCCTCGTACACCAAGTGTAGTCACTGCTTCTTCTACTTTTTTACTCTGCCATAGACACCGCCTACCACTACATCTGTTCTTCTTCTTCTTCTTAATTGGCATAGGCACCGCTTACGCGATTATAGCCGAGTTAACAACAGCTCGCCAGTCTGTTACCGATATTAAATACTGGAGCGTTGTCATACCTACACACAACAATACTGAGGCTGCCGCTTAATATTTAGGCGCAGGGCACAGTCAGTTTCCTGGTACAGCTCATACAAGAATACGATTGTCGTCGCCATCACATAATGCGTCATCCATTTTTCGAAGAACATTTCTATTGAATACTCCAAAAGTTATACATACGTTCATACTTTTACACCGCACAGAAGCACCAAATAACAGGCTACTATGAGCGACTTGTAAAATTTTAATTTTGTCTATCAAGTGGGCTCTATATCCAATTGTCTTTAAAGCTCCTTATATCAGGAATTCGCAATACTTCGCTAGATCTCTAACCTGGCATCTGTATTGCTGTTGGTGGTAGTGATAGATTGGTTTAAAAATATTGTTTCCAGCTAATAGCTGGTTATCCTTCACATTCCTACTGGTAACTAGCATATAGTATTTAAGCATGCCCTCATTAACCTTAGTCCTATTAGAAGGACAAGTCTTATCAACCGCTTCCAATCTAACTCCGGGTTATACCTGCCCAACCTTGGCAATAGCGGCTTTATATAGTTGGCCTAATCACTGTAGCATATAATTACTTTCATTTGGTGCTGGTACCTGCCGGCATCTGTGCATGACACGCGGGCTCGGATTGTATGTAGCCAACGCCACTTTTGTCAGCGCAACTTGTCTCCACTTCCTTTGGCTTTGAGGGTTTTTCCTCCGAGATCACCCTCTTTCAGTTTTAAGGAAAATGTAATGGAAGAATCAAACATAATGACGAGTGACGTATAAGTTAGAAGAATAAGCAATAGCAACGTGTAAACGGCGAAAACATTAATAATTGTATCAAAGTCATGAGGATTGTTTGCCTATGTGATAAGATTGAAGACTAAGAGGACGCAGAAGAAATGTATTAAAAATAATGCGTTCAGCACTTAGACCAAAGGGACCAAGATCGAGATGGATCGACGGATTGGAGGAAGATATGAAGAAGCTCGACAAGAATCGCCAGTGCTCAAAATATCTGAAGGTCACATGTGATGCAATAATAGATATTGCAGTGAAGAAGGTTTGTTGACTTCAATGAGAGCATATTCGACACGACAACTTACAGTGCTACCATCTACCTAAAATAGTTAGTTTCGATGAGGGCTCCGTCAACACTTACCTTATTTATAGCATTAAAAGTAATTCTTCAAGCTCAACTGCGGTAGATTTGGAAATAAATTTTCCGTATTCCTTCATCACCCCTTCATAATCCACAATCTCCAGTGACTGCGACACCAAATTAGCAATCAAAATATGCAGTAACCGGAATTTCTTTTGAAAACTGCAAATATCAAATGACTACCTGGTAGTTTCTTCTACTTCATCTCCTTCCGCCGTTTGCTTGCAACACAGCAACTTAATATGCTGCTGGAAAAATGCTAATGAGTTTTTGAGCGTACAAAGCGCAGCATAAGGGTGGCGCCAATGCATAAATGAATATGAAAAAGGATATTCCTGTGGCTATGTGTGTGAGTGTGAGTATACGCATGAACTTAGCTACTTTTGCCACAGCTCGCCTGCGAATGCTGCAACTTGCAATTTATAGCTAAGATAAGATGTGCTGCACGGAGTGCGACACACACACGACGGGACCCTTGCAAGTTATTACGCAAATGTATGTATGTGTAATTTGCAAGCAACAGCTGCCTTCTGATTCTTACTGAGTGCGTCTATATGTATGTACCATATGAGTATAAGTGTGTGTGGGGAAAAGAAATTATTGTCGCAAGTCATGAACATATTGTTGCATGCAACACATGGCGCAGCATAGCAAAGTGGAAAATTACAGGTATTGACAGCTGTGGTTTTCAACGTCCGCAAAGGGCTGAATGATATACCTTTATGTATGTTTATATAGAAGTAAATGTATGTGTATATATATATATATATATATATATATATATATATACATATACCCCTCATATAATATTACCAACTTTAATGCTTTACCTTCAACATTTTCGGAGTCTTCCGTTGCTGCTGTCATTGCTGTTTAATGCTTGCTGTGGCATACTTACAGGCGCTTAACATCCCGCGCACAGTTGATGACAATAGCTGACATGGGGCTTTGTGTTGCGCTATACGAGCGCAGTCGGGTATGTTTAATGCAAGAATACTGAACACATGTACTGTAAGTTTTTTTCGAAATTTATGGAAATTCTCTTAAATTCGTTACCTTATCCTTACCAGCCATTAGCTGCAGTTATTAATTTTAATGAGAAAATTTCGCGGCTCTTCAGGCAAATGTTGCAAGGGTGGCATATGTTACACTATAGCTATAAATTCATATCTAAGCTACATTTTTGTGATGACTGACTGACGAAATTTAAAGCAAGAATTTTTGTTTCAGTAATATTAATTTGCGAAATCGAACTTTTAACGCTTTTGCTGCTTTTTAGAATTGTTGACCTTTTGTAAAACTAATTGGAGCCATGTTCTTTTTCAACTAAGCTCTCCAACGGAATATGGGTCTTCCTCTGCCTCTGCTACCACAGGCGAGAAATACATCGAATACTTTCAAACTTGGAGTGCTCTCATCCAGCCAGACAACATAATCTAGCCAAAGTAGACACTGTCTCTTGTTTAGCTCAACCATATCAATGTCGCCGCATATTTCGTATAGCTCATCGTTCCATCGACTGCGATATTCGCCCTTTCAAATGCACAAAGCACTATATGTCTTCCGCAAAACCTTTATCTCAAAAACTCCTAACGCCGACTCATCAAATGTTTTCATTGCTAAGCCTTTGCACCTTAAAGCACGACGGGAATGATGAAAGGCTTGTTAAGTTTGATCTTTGATCGCCCGCCGCTTTATTGTTATTCTGCTGGTTGATTACTCTACAAACTTCTTCATTGTCGGACAACGGAACATAACTTTCATCGTCATCGATAGGGAATCGGGCTCATCTCCTTGTACTACACTTTCAGTACCGGAACCAGCACACGGATCAACACAATGCGTTGATCATCCGCCTCAAATAATGCAAGCTTTTTGCAAGCATTATTTCGTTCGATCTAATATCACTGCTATGCTGTGGATCCGGCACTCGTCCGTAATGCGACTTCACATGGAACTAAATTCTTTAGTGCAGATTTGAGCGAATTCCAAGAGCTTATGAATTCATTAAAGTTCTTATAGAATTTGCAAATGGTAATAAAAAACCTCTTTCAGTCTATAATTTCAGTTCCTGGTTAGGACTATTTCTAACAAGACTATTCCGATATTTCTGGGCAAAGCCAAGAACGCATATTGCATTTGGAAATAGCGAAGGGAAAAGGAGTACTTCATTTTAAAAGAGTGCCTGCGGAGAGGAAGCATATAGCCTGAAATTTCCAAAAACATTATCAGTATATACCGCAACGGACTGCCTTAATTGAACAAAGTTGCAACAAGATTCATCATACAAAAACAATTAACAATCTGTAAATAATGCTCTTCCAACTCTGCAGATACTCCGTCATTACCGACAGGTTTTCGATATAGGAAATCCTTGATATAGGTATCGAGAGGTATAGACAGATTGCGACCCCAATCAAACGACAAAAACTCTAAGCGAGTTTGGATATCAAAATTCTTATGGAATTTGTAGTAATAAAAACAGATGCTTTCAGGTCAGGATACTCTCTAGACGAGAATGGAGAAGGGGCATAAGAGGAGAGGAAGATACCAACTCAGGACGGATTCAAAATGGACTCGGCAGTATATTCCAATGATTTGGATATCTTCCAAGCGAAAGTACTGGGCATAGAGAAGGCTTCCAACATAGTCCTTAACTGCAGGAAGGCACTGAGCTTACTAGAAGACAAGTTCCACATAGACTTGATCTGAGTTCCCGGCCACAGGAACATTTTCGGTAACGAAACGAAACCGAGGCAGAGTTAATACCAATCCCACTAGGTCGATCAGGAGAGAGCTCAATGTATAATTTCAACAATTAGCAAATAGCATATGGAAAAATATAACAAACTGCAATATAACTAAACAGATATGGCCAATATATGACAAGAAAAGAACCTAACTAACTTATTAAATAGGTTCAGAAAAAGTATCTACAAACTAACTGCTACTCATAACAGGGCATTGGCCATTTGCAGAACATGCGTCCAAAATGGGTATGCCCTACAACAACATCTGCAGAGGCTGCGACCTAGTAGGGAATAAGGAAACAATTTTCGCTTTCTATGGGATGCGCAGGCCTATCGCAAATCCGACACAGAACACTTGGAATCCACCACGCACCAAACCTTGAATGGCTGTCCACAAAAAGTATATCGGACATTAGTTGCTTCACTGATACCACAAAATGGTTTGAACGAGAAGGTGAAACGTGATAGTAATAATAAAAATGTCTACGGCTAGTGCATCGCAATGGCACAGCTAGTGCTAATTGAGCCCGAAATATTGCTGGGTTGCACTCCTACCTATCTAACCGTCTTTAACCGGATTTGATCCGTTCAAAAGCAAAAAAAAAAATAGTTCGTCCCTTTCTGCCTTTCATGTCAAGATATCAGTCATAATATACGAGATCTGTTAAAAAACGAAGGTGAACTTTCAAATTTCGCTGGCTACGTACATTCCATTACCGATTTTATTATTTTGTTATGTTTCTGCCCTCATCTCGAACTGATCAGTTTCAACTATATACATAACATATTTATTCTGTTTGTGAGAGGCGAGGGAAAACCTGACAAAAATGTTTCGAAAATGAAGAAAATTGTCATGGAGAAGTTGCAGAGAAGTTCGTTTCAAAATTGCTGAGTTCTCAGCTTCGCACAGGAGTTTGTGAATGATGTCAACGATTATTCAGATTTACTTAAAATAGTATAATAATCACAATCAACATCTGCCCTCTTGAGCTTTTTCCAACCAAGCCATAATGATTGGACGATGCAGGAGTTATTGAGAAACCCTGCTGGTACATCATATTTCCTCATACTCTCGAAGATGACAGAACATTCTCCTAACCACTGTTTAAAGCCACTTTCAAAAGTTTTCAAGGTCGAAGGAAACTCTACGCCTTCAGAGAAACAGTATTAGGATACCGATGAAATGATCTTTGAAGGAATAAGGTATTGTCAACTGCCACTGGTTTCTTAAAAATACATATATGCGGATTTCATTTAAAATTACAAAAAAAAAAAAAAAAAATATTTTAGGCTCGGCTCATACCTGTTTGATAACTTCAACTCACAAATAATTTTATAGTGACTTACTCCGCCTCAAAAGACTGGCATTATCCCTCTCATCTTAATAGCGAGTAATTTCGCTTAAAGTTTACGATTACACGGCAATGTCAGCTCGTAAAGCTGCATACAAACATAACTGTACCAATTTCATTCTTATGTCTTGCATCTCCGCTGCAAACTCCACATACTGGTCTTCACAATCACTTGACACAACAGTTGATGCATCGTCTTCAACAGCCATCGCCTTTCATAACCTCTACTCTTGTTTCTCAGCCACATTTTTCTTCTCTTTTTCGGCTGTTCATTTTGCTGCTTCAACTTTAGTGACTTCCTTGCAACTACTAACTATCAGCGCTACCGCAACTTACCTATCTTGCCGTGGGCGACGGCAAGCGCTTCCCGGTCCTTGTCGTGGCAGGGTCGCATAATTTTGTCACATCTGCCTGCGGCAAAATGTTGTTGTCAGTGTACACGTATGTGTTGAAGTGTTGTTGCAAGTGCATTTAATGTGTCTCACGCCATTGATGTCATTGATGTTGAGGTGTCATTAATGTAGCACCTGCTCATATTGCCGAGCTGCTGCGACATAAAGTGCCGACGGCATCCGGTGGGTGTTCGCAGGCGCCAACATGCATTCATATATGAGTGTGTATGTACTTATGTTGCATGTGTGGTTGGGGAAAGCGTGTTTGAAAGTCTTGAGGTTATGAAGTTTTCACAACAACAACAACAACACGGAAGAAGTTTGTGTGGCAAAGTGTTGCATATGTTCGAGTGGTATGATGGAACACACACACACATACACTTTATTTGCACAAATACTTGAGTGAATGGTCTCCATGGCAAGGCTGCCATATAAATTTCATCAGCATGAAGGTTAATTTCTCGGCGGAGCTGGAATACAAAACATTTTCTAATTAAGCCAGCAATCTGTTGGCCCAACATCTTTTACAATTTCGACATTTTCAACAATTTTGCGCTTTTTCATCACTTACTGAAGTTTGTCGACCACGTTCGAGTTAAAGTGTCATGTGTGTAAGCATAGTTGCACGCCTTAGGGTGGTTCTTCAAGGTAAAAAGTAGATTTTTACACCACTTTTCCTTAAACTCAAACAGTGTTAGAGAGCACGAAGTCGAAGATATGAAATACCTATATATTTGAACCCTATCAGCACAGAGATCAAAGCCCCGAGATCATTTTGGAGACTCAAGATTAAGAAGATATACTTTTTTTGAGTACCAAAATTCGGTCTAGCATACTACAAATAAATTTGGGCCACGGACCAATTTTTATACACTTTTTATATGCCACATGATGCTCTTTTTTTTGCGGTGCATCGATTTAAAAAACTCTGTGACCATTTTTCCTTTCCGGCAATCACATTTCCTACTAAAGGTGCAGTCTTTGCGTTCCTTGGTGCAGGTACTCTAAGTGAAGTCCAATATTTCGGCTATTCTTTGGTATCTAAATTGTACCAGTGGATCAATGTTTCGTTGACAGTGTCAAGACTTCTTTGGATTGCCCGTAGGTTAGATAAACTGACCAGTCCAAGTGACAGGAGTCTTTAAAAGCCAAAGAGCCTGTTGGACATCTGACAATGCCAGTTATTTGTGATACGGCGAACTCCTAATTTAGGATCAACAGGTCTCTCATAACTCGATGAAGCGCCTTGAGCCTGTCCTTAATTTCTTGAGACAGCTAATGTCTATTACCGTCAATTCGTCTGTTTTGGCGAAGATTTAACTGTCGAGATATCAAAACCTGTAGCGAAAGCTGCACGGTGAAGAAGAAAAATTTCTCACAATTGCGGCTTAGTGAATCTTGCTTAAACTGAGCAATTCAATTATCACTTATGTTCCAAACTAGTCTAAAACTATTTCGCAACTCCACATGTGCTAGTAGCTGACCAACGCGCGCTAAGCTTACAAGCCAATTGATCCAGTGCCAAATGCAACGAGACATAGGAATACTGACTCGTTTCTAGTATGATGTTTCTAGATTCCCGCTATGATCTTGCCGCAAACAACTCTAATAAGGAAGTAGCTTGATGCTATTTCTGAGGAGGTAATACAATCGTTGACTTGCTCAGAACGCACTGTCAGTAAGCTTAAGTCTAGTATTGCGGCTTTACTATCGAAGGGAATGCACCACCACGTGAAATTCACTGCACTTTGAAGCAGTTTACCTACGGCTACCTGGATGGATCCTTAAACAGTTTAAAACATAGAAGTGAAGTGGCGCTTTTTGTCTGCAAGCTTTAGTCTGCAGCAGCCAATATTTCATACAGATGTTTTCAGATGCACACTGCTTCAGTTATCTCGCGAACTTTCAGTCGGCCAATCGACAAATACGAGATAATGAATTTTTGTTTCATTGTCGTGATACTTGGACGAAGCTTAACAAAAACCGACATAGGACCATATTGAAGCTCTCAAATGCGCTTTCCGTTCCAAAAATAACAATCCAACCATCGACCGATATTTCTTCTTAGAGTTGTTCTAAAATCCGCAGACCTGTCCGCTTCCAAACTCGGTCAAAACAAAACTGCTTTGAGAGCGACGTCTACAGACAGCAAGGCTGAAGAAGGTAACCCTATTTTTGATAGCTAAATAACCACTTTAACCTTCTTAGAGTACTAAGCTTTAATAGTGTAACTCAGTTTAGAGACCCCAAAGAATCTTGAACAATACCCTAATATGTGAAGCGAGTTGTATGTGCATGCCACATGCGCCTTGTAAACTTTCACAATTTTGAAGCTATTAGTTGCCACAAATTACTTTTAAGATGACTGAAAGTTCTTCTTTTGCTGGACTTTATTGTTGCCAAAATAAAGGTCAATAGCGTGCATACTATATAATGTATATATACGAATATATAGTATATAGCACTTAGTACAGACAAAATATAAAATTACCTGTTGTTGTTGTTTGCTGTGTGCACAAAGTTTCCACTCAATTGTTATTGTGGGAGTTGATCACAATTAAAAGGCGTCGATAGTGCTGCGTTTCCGGTTGAAAAGTTACTTTTTGTGGCTTCTTGGTTGTCACTCAAATATTGCTCAACGAAATAAATTGGATTGTGTTGCATGCCACAGCATAAATAGATAATTAAATGGCGCATTCGGGCTGGTTGTTCAGATTTTTATTGAAGCCGTCATCGTTTGAAATATTTTCTTAATTAGTAACCGACAGGAATATCTAAGAGGGGCTACAGTTCCTTTGACCAAAGTTTCATTTTTTATTTTTTCTTTACTTAATTGCGAAGCCGTCCTTCTCCACTTGGTCCTTCCAACGGATTTACTTTTAGTAACCGACAGAAATATCTAAGAGGGGCTACAGTTCCTTTGTCCAAAATTTCACTTTTATATGAAAGTCATTCTTTAGAAAAAATTGGAATTACCTACTATTTCTAACAGTTCTAATTAATATGTGGAAGAAAGGTGGTGTGTGTACTAGTTATTGAATCGAAAAATAACCAAGTTTGTTGAGCTTTAATCTTTCACACAATACGCTCGATAGTCTTTGAAAAATGAGCAACAGTTCCAATTAATATGTGGGAACACTAGTTATTATCTATCCTTGGTATATTACATTATCTTAGCAAAAATGCATTTCTTGGACTTCAGTAACTATCACGTTTGTTGCAAGTCTAGGCCAAATAAGACTAAAAGCTCAGCATAATATCCACATTGATCTTTCTGTATTTTTAATAACACCACGTCCATTCGAAAAATTTGGATGCCTCGTGCTAGAAGTTGTAAGTATAAAATGGGTCCAATGAAGCCATTGACGCATTGTTTTTGTTGTAACGAGTACCTAATCCTCGTTAGGATGGTAAAGATTATATTAGTTGTCATCGACGTCGTCCAACGGCAGCCCCAGGAAACGTGCTGTCAGATGAGTAGGGTTAGCAGAGCATGCAAAGAGGTGGCCAGTGTCATTTGAAGACTCATTGCACGCTGGATATATATTAGATATGTATGTCAGGGTCTATTGTGGATAAGTAAGAGTTTAACCTGCTACAGTCTCCAGAATGAAGCTGCGCACTCTCGTTGACTCTGGTCACTCTTGTTTCTCATGGCAACTCGAGCTCTTCGTCTGCAACGTTGTAGTGGTTTGACTCCAAGTACGCCATTCACTGAGAGGGAGTCGGTGAAGGTGTTAAGTAGAGCCTGCGAATAGCGGTTAGTGCTTGTTGAAAGTTAGTAGCGTTCGAAGACTGGTCGGCGTATTCTCGATGCTCCTAGGAAGCGGTTCCGCACCAAGATGGTGACTGCAGGGATGATTTCTGCGAAAGTACCCAAGCAAGAACTGCCTATACTTGTAGAGGAACTTGAAGAGGCATCCTGTCGTTGTTTGAAGTGCAGCGTTTTGATAAGTTTGGAGCTTTCTCGTCGGCGTTTCCCTACATTCAGGCGACCGTATTGATGCGGCGTAGTTAAAGACCGACCGACCGATTGCCTTATAAGTTTCCAACAAAGTTTCTTTGTCCTTTCTTCATGTGCTGCTAGCTACTTGAGGACTTTGTTGCGGCTCTGTGCTTTGGCGATTATCGCGATCGAAGGAGGAGTGAAAGAACATAGACTGTCGAAAGTCACACCTAAATTTTTGGGGTTATTGGCAGTCAGAATCTTAATTTAGTATGCTCTGGGCATCGGTCGTTGAAAAGATCACTTATTTTGGGGTTTTCTAAAGATCGGATGTATATACTCAGTCTTGAAAGGTTTATTAAATGAGTATATGAACTACATTTTTTTGAAAATAGAATTTTCAGCATTACACAATAACGACAAGGCCAGCATTATTCAGAGCATCTTTATTCTTCACGCATTTGGCCGCTTTCGATTATCGAGTTACACAATAGCGCGCCAGTCGCTTCTTCTTTCGCTACGTGGCGTCAATTGGATATCCCGAAGCACGTTCTTGTGGTCGATCGTAACGTTGGAGTGGAAGCAGTCTTTTTCTCTCCACTGCGACACGGCACTCGTCATCGTATTAGCTGTTCCTTTTTATTTTCCGGAAACAATGGTTTCAGCGTAGCAGCTGTCTTTTAATGAGTTTGAAATGTCAATGTCGTCGACAGTTCTCTTATACCGAATTGTTGACGAATGCTCTCGAGAGCAATGCAAGTCAAGTACCAAAATCGTTCGGCTGTCTTTGTGATTGAAAACTTCTCAACGTCGAACCTCCATGTATTTGTTTGTATTTGCATTTTTTTTGCACCAGCGGACGGTGCGAATCTTGGCTCCAAAAAGTAGTGGTCCGAGTCGAAATCATGGATTGATAAACAGTTTTGCCATCACATTCTCAAACCCACGTGTCGTCACATTTTGCATTTTATGAATTCAGCTTCGTCGTTTTTTCTAAAGATTCAGTTCTTTTGGTAGGAGTCTAGCATTGTCACGCTTCATACCCACAACAGCAACCAAATTGTGTTGAATCGATGCATTAAAGATGTTTGAATCGTTGCTATATCTATGATTATTATGGTCATTAACATAGTTAGATGGACGGCGGGCCTGAGGGAAGGTTTTGATGATTTCACGACCTTCACTAAAGGCCTTGATCCACTCAAACACTTATCTTCGTGATTAAGTAGATTCCCCAAAATCATCATGGAGGCTGAATTTACCGACCGTTGTACAAAAAAACCTTCTCGGCGGCAGCTCTTATTGGTGACGACGGAGTCTCTCTTCCACCACGAAGGCCACACCGAATTTGCACTCCTTCATATGGCCACTGTAGTAAATTCCATAATGACTTACTCGTCTCAGTCCTTAGCCCGTACATCGCACTTCTTAGGCGACAGTGATGTCACAACCCTGAGGAGAGATGTTTCGCCTTCTCACTTTAGCTCGCCTTCAAACGTTCCTCACTTGCATGAACTTCTACACATGACTCCGTGCTCCCGTACGATTCCGCAGTCTTCTTTCCATTGGAATCATAAAATTTTTAGCAAAAATAGCCATACAAATTTTGGGCATCGCAAACAAACAGCTTCCGAATACGCACTAATTAACATATGACCCCTTAGTTATAGAAGGGTCTTACTGATGAACTCTATTACGTTAAACACCTCACATAAATAAGATTTCTCCAGATCATTAAATCAGCATCCGTGAACTTCATATTCTTGCTCTTAATTTACCCATTTCTAATGCCATAACCATATTTTAGAAATTTATATGTTCAGATTATTTAGTTTCAGTCAAAATGAAGTTCAATTAAGGAATTTTCAGCAAAGCAAGCTAGGTAAAAGCGAGCCAATATCAGGCAGAAATGATTGAATGACCATTATTGGGTATAGCTTTAAAAGAATACTGTATTCACTTGATGTTATTCAGAGCAAAACAGCGTCAAGTGAGTTAGATCTTGAACCGCCTTGACTTATAGTATTGTGAATCAATCAGATTTTTCTGAAATATTGATCTGTATTTCAAGATAACTGACTTCAAGTATTATTATTAAACTTAACCTTAATAATGACTCTCTTTTTTCATTTAATAGTGTCAATCCAACTGTAATTCGTTTTGTCGAAACCGTAAGTATAACATAAGGCTGGTCAAGCATAATTTGATCCCCTGATTTGTCACTCAACATTATTCGGAAAACTCTTTTTCTCTACACAGCAGCAACAAAAACCCACGTGCTTCTACTCGACAATATCTAAATTTTGGAACGAATTTTGTAATTTCATTGAGGTTAGAGAGAGAGAGAGTGAGCGAATTTTATAGATATCAATCTTAAATTAGTTCATATGCTCCTTTTATCATCTTCTCTATTTTACAACTTTAAAAGAAATAAAGCAATTAATGCTTGTAAAAGTTTAACTCACACTAAAGCTTATACTAAGCAAACACTTTAGGCTTTCCAGCAGTAGATAGTGTGAGCGAACTTATGACATAGCATCAGTAGCCAGAAGAAGTACGAATTTAAATTCAGCCCACACGCATATCAGCAAACTTTCTCGGAAATCATTTTCAATTAAAACTTGTCAAATTACTTTTAAACACTTGACAAATTATGCTGGTCTAAACGCAGAAACTTGCGTGACCCCAGCGCTTAAACCACTTTATAAACTTGCCAGCGCCACAGCGCAACTCCATACAGCTTATGCGTTAGTTAGTGGCACGATATGGAAATCTTAGCAAACTTGCACTTAATATGCTTACTAATCTCGATATGGCAACACACTTTAAAAAGAGACACCCTCATCAATGGCTGCTCGAGACCAAACTTGCCGCACTTGAGGCGCACAAGAGCAACACTAGGCTTTGAGATGGCTGTACAGCACTTAGTTAGTTTATATAACCGTTAGCATATATGCTTGCTAGTATGTGTGAAAGTGTGTGTGTACCTCGTTTTAAACTGCGGTGTTTATCCTCACCACAACTCAATAAAAGCCATTTTCACACGACCAACCGCATGGCGAACACATTGATACGCTGGCGCGCAGGATGAACGTGAAAGGCTGCATGCATGAATGGGTGCGGGCAACTGTGTCGATATGTAAATGTGTATTGAAACAGTAGAGAGTCGAAGTGGTATCGTACCATGGCAAAAGTGGTCTGAATTTTACCCTTGTAACTTGCAGCGAGCAACTTCGTTTGGTACTAGGTAAAGCACAAGCTCCCGTTCTCGATAGGATGATTATTTTTCGTTGCTGAAATGAAGATGCAAGTATTGAAAGGGTCTTATTCTTCATCTTTATTGGCGTAGACACCGCCTATACGGTTATAGCCGAGTTTACAACAGCGTACCAGTCATTCTTTCTTTTCGTTATTTGGCGCCGATTGGAGGATCCAAGTGTAGCCAGGTCCTTTTTTGTCTGCCTTCCCTAAAGGATACTGCACCGAATACTTTCAAAGGTGGAGTGTTTTCATACAATCTGATTACATGACCTAGCCTGCGTAGCCGCTGTCTTTTAATACGTTGAGCTATGTCAATGTCGTCGTAAATCTCAGACAGCTCAACGTCTTCCCCAAAACCTTTCTCACGAAAATTTGTAACGCCAACTCTTCAGATGTTGTCATCGTCCATGCCTCTCTACCATATAGCAGAATGGCGATAATGTCTTATAGAATTTGGTCTTTATTTGTGGAGAGAGTACTATACTTCTCAATTGCCCACTCAGTCCAAAGTAGCGCCTGTTGGCAAGAGTTTTTGCGTTGGAATTCGAAGCTGACATTGTTGTTGGTGTTAATACTGGTATCAAGATAGGCGATATTATCTACAACTTCAAAGTTATGACTGTCAACAGTGACGTCGGAGCTAAGTCGCGAGTGCGACGGCTGTTTTTTTTTTTTTGATGACAAATGCTATTCCGCCTTGTCCTCGTTTAAAACCAGAGTCATACGCTGCGCCTTCTTATCCAGTCTGGAGAAAGCAGAACTAATGGCAGGCACGGAAGTGGTACTACGAGTTGTTTCAGTTTAGCCTAACAACAGTGTAAATATCTCGGGTCATATCCTGCTAAATTTCAACTCTTTTTTCAACACTAGCTTCAACTGCCGCACCGTTATTTCAACTAACATTACTGATTACCAAATTAACTGGATATAAATACTCCACTTTTGACTAGTTCAAATCGGTTGACAAACCTATTACTACAGTACCACTCCTTTGATCATCTAATATCCTATATATGTAAGTGCATGTGCTCCTATTCCAACATCATACAATCTTATGCACAAAGCTCTTGGCCATTATAATGAGTTTAGCTTGACATTATCCGCTGCGGCATTGAACCAGCAGATCCGTTGTAACCGCAACAGAGCATAACAGTTAACGATGCAAGTGGGTGTGATGTGCCCGCACAGCCAGTACGAAGGTTACTCTTCCAGAATAACCTATAATACTCACATATACTAAACTTATAATATTATGAGCATACATACTTGAATTTGCTGAAGTGCGATTACCACATGCTACACATATAAAAGTTCAATCTACCCATGTGGTTGCTGATAACGAAACACTTAAGTGCATGCGTAAGTACCTAAGTTCCTAGGCACACATCCGTTAGCGTAGAAGTAGCACCTTCAACTTCTTAAATGTCGCGCTACTTGAAGTTTCCTTTCCTTGTGATTTAATGTCGCTGAGTAAGAAAAAATTGCTAGTTTTCCAAATTATGCCCGAGAGATTAGCTAATGCGAGAGTAACGGATATGAGAACCACAAGTTTTTCGAGGATACGGAAGTGTACTTTTTTGCATTATAAGTAAAAGAGCTGAAGTGTTTTTACTCTTTTTTCCAGTAAATGCGCTCAAGCATCCGCTAACACTTTGAAGTCGTTTGCAAACCTTTCTTTCGCCACCTCTCGCTCTTCTCTCCTGGTGGGTATGCGCGTGTCACTTCATATCCTTTTCACGTGTGTGCTTCTCGCACATTTGTTTCTGTCATTTACAAAACTCGCTGTCACTTTTGCTTGACTTCTCTTCCCATATGCACAATTTTTATACATATTGGTGTGTAAAAAGGTCTGTGAGATTTTTTTTATTCCCATTCATTTGCATCCAAGCATGACATGGTAAACCAAGCAGCGGTAAAAATGTCAAGTCAAGTGCATCGTTTAACCTTACAAATAGGAGTGCTCTTATATAATACAATATGGGTATGATAGCTATTACAAGCCATTGGTGAAATGTGAGCGTGAGAAATAAGAGAGACAGTGATACGATTTTTTAAATAATTTTAGACCTCGTAACTCAACAACCGAAAAGACTAGTTAATTGAAACTACATTAGACATAATAAATATTTCGAAATATCGCACAGCAGTCCTCCAAAACTTCGTACTCCAAACTTACAAGCATACAAATCATTAGCTCTCAATTTTCACTGCCAATTGATTTGATAGTTTTTGGTTTTGTAAGGCTGAGGCAAATGTACGTCTAATCGCAAGCAAGGTAGACACTTTCACTAAGTAAAATTATTTACGCTCTGCAGATACTCAAATCAAATTAAAATGGTATTGGAGTACTCCTAATATTTGTAATTTAATAATACTCCTTCGGTTCAATTTCCCATGTGAGAGGGCATTACTGAGAAAATCGTTAAATACCGCTTGAACAGTGTCACTCAGAAAAATTATGACCCAAAGCTCATCATCTTCAGCTCATTTCTAGCATTAGCACTATGCTGCTTTATCTTACCTGTGGTTCCTCTCCTCAGAGGGCAAAGGTTCTGTAATGAAAATGAATACCGCAAATGTTTGGCATTTTGTTGCACCTGAGTATCTTTGTTCATAGTTGTTGTTGTAACGGCGGATATTCCTGAAGTGAGTGGGACGAATACTGCCGAATTTCCAGTACTACAAACCCAACTGTCGTGGAAACGATTCATTCACTCGTTTACATGATCTCAACTAGTGGTGTTCGTATAATTACAATTTTCAAATTGCCTGAATGCCTGAGTCAATTAAATCATTTACGATCGCACTGGACTCGTTTTCCAATACATTTTTTTCGATTCCTTCGTAACTGCCGACCTGAAGCATGTACACTGTATTCCCTACCAAAAGCCTTCTGATTTTTTCTGTATTTAAAGTCATACATTGAAGAGTTTATGGACTTTCATAATAATAAGGAAGTTCGTTTTGTATCTTTTTTACTAAAAAAATATCTAAAATGTAGAGTTCAGACCACTATTTTCAGCAAATAAGAAGATAGGAAGTTTATACTTTCTGTAGATCACTGCAGATGAACTCAAGCGACGTCAGCAGATGTAATGTTTTTTGCAATGAAGTTAAGTCGTTGTAGGTTAGGACGGTATGTTATAGGAGTGTTAATACCATATTTACTACCACAAAGAAGTAGCCATCAAGGAACTGTGGCATCGTGTAAGTTTGACCATAGCTGACTTTTAAACGTACTAATTGTCCGAAAATCTAAAGCGCGAGTCACACTTTGTAGGATCTTAAAAATGACACCCATTTTCTTCCCTTTTTCAAAAACCTAGTTCTGAATAAAGCAGAAATGTTATTTTGAGAGCTTTGGTTACTAAACAAGCTCATTAGCAGACCAATTGCGAGCACTCTTGTCATAACAGTTCGCATAAGTTCATGAGGGGTAGTCATCCTTAAGGATGCCTTCGCTTGATGCGAATTTTAACAGATTCTGTGGCCTCACTATCGATATCTCCTCCAGTGTCTCATACCGTAAGAACCTCAGGTGCTTACGGCGTAGTCTTGCGTGACAAGTGCACAAGAGATGCTCCATTGTTTCCCTGGTGCCTTGCTCTTGACATTTCCTACAGTCTTCTCGATCCCGTGAGGGTGTTCTGCATTGACGAGAACAAAAAGTTTTTAACTGGTTTTGCAACATGAGGCCGAGAGTTGATTGCCTCCTTTCTTGTTGCGAGTTCCAGGTATTTTTCGGCAATCTCTCTTACAAAAATTCCGCAGACCCTTTCATCGCAGGTGCAATTACATTTAGTTAGTATATTCTGAATAGGGCATATTTACTTTGCCGTGAAGTGTGTAATAACCACACGGAAACGTCGGAGACACTATAAAATGTGTATAAATAATAAACGTGACGAGTTGTCCGTCTATTAAATTTTATCAGCATTAATGCACAATTGCTGCTGTTAACACAAGCGATTAATGTCTGTACGAAACTTGGCCAACTAAAATGGCGCCGCCGAAGAAAGTGACAAAAATTAAACGCAGTCAACACAAGTAATTTCGAGCGTGTATAACTGTACATTTAGTATGCACTGCTTCTTATGGCCAACAGTACATGCTTAGTAGCGAAAAACAAGCTACTCACTTATACCGTTATCGCCAGCAACAACACCAGCAACAGCCCGCAGTCATTCTCACTTGCAATGCAATGAACGCCACTCACTTCGCGCTCTCTTGCCGCGTACTCTTTACTTGCGATTATGTGTGTGTGTTTTTGTGCATTTCACAGTTACTCCGTTGCTTATTGCCGCCTCTTTGGCTAAATGCCATCTCGAGCGTAATGTGGCTTTTGAGTTTTGTGTCAACTTTTGTTGACATTCGCACTTAGACTTTTTTGTCTCGCTTTGCTCGCATCTCTCTTTGCTTTGCTACCGCTCGCCTCTGGCGATGTCACTGCTATTATTGTTGTTATTGCTGCAATCAGTGTATTGCTCTGGCTTTTATTGTTGCTTATTTTGGCCGTTTGCGTACTGTTGCTTTGGTTGCTTGGCTGCCACCAAAACTTTCAACGGCATCCTTTTTCATTTGTTGTGGTTGTTGTGTGTCTTTTTTTTTGCTTCATGTCATCTTAATTTTTGTCACTTTTTCTTCGCTATCTTCTTGTGGAGCATTGCTGTTGCTGAAATCTGTCAGCGCCGAAATTTTTTACACGAATTACCAAAGCTATGCCATTTCATGCCACATGCCACACCACTATCATCTTGCCACAGTTATTGTTGCTGTGATGCGCGTTGTTAAAGAAAATCATCTTTGTTTGCGGTATGGCTGACATTTTGTGGTGTTGCAAGCGACACCTATTTTTTCTTACCGTTTTTTAACTTTTCTCTTTTCATGCTCTCTATACTCATGGAAACATACATACATACACACTTTTGTGGCTACATTTCTCGTCTGGTAGTTGCAATATTTTAATGTCACTTGCCGCAGAACCATTTGTTGAACAATTCGCTATCAAACAACCTCTCATTTTCGTAGAAATATTTTTCTTTGCTAATTTTAATTAATTTTTTTCTCTCACGTAGTCACTCGGCAACCCTTACCTTTATGACTGTAAATTTTATTACAACAACAACGTGGTATCTTCTCATCCGAAATTGTACAATTGAAATTGCATTTACAAACAATTTTATGTCTCCATTTTGACTTTAAACTCTCCGCTGGGTTTCAGGCGAGAAGCTGCTGTAAAGCTATTGTCATAAACTCTCAAATATCTCACTTCCATAAGAACACAATTTTCAAGTTCTTTTATAATGTGTAAAGCGTACAGCGCAAAAAATGCGAACGAAGCAAAATCTATGATAAATTAATTAAAAAGATTATAAAAAATTCGTGTAATCTATCTTGCAGTAACTTTTCGTTAAAAAAAAAAGAAGTGCAACTTTCTTGAACTTCTTTTTCATTTCGCATTGTAAGAAGAAATGTTTTTTCTTCATTGTAAGAAAAGAACTCAAAAATAATCACTTCCTTAAAATTCTTCTTCTTTACTGGCGTAGACACCACTTACTTGATTATAGCCGAGTTAACAACAGCGCGCCAGTTTTTTCTTCTTTTCGCTGCGTGTCGACAAATGGAGATCCAAGCGAAAATAGGTCCTTCTCCACCAGGTCTGGCAAACGTAGTGAAGGCCTTCCTCTTTCCCTGCTTCGATCAGCTTCCCCTGGTGGGTACTGCGTCGAATAATCTCACAGCTGGATTGTTTTCATCCTTTCAGACGATATGCCCGAGCCAGCGTAGATGCTGTCTCTTAATTCGCTGAATTATGTCAATGTCGTGGTACACCTCGTGCAGCTCATCGTCAAAACTCGTAACGTCGACTAATCAGATGTTGTCAACGTCCATGCCTCTAACCATATACGGGGATGATGAATGACTTGTAGAACTTGGTTCTTGTTCTTCGAGAGAGAACTTGAACTCTCAATTGCCTACTCTGTCCGAAGTAGCAACTGTTGGTAAAAGTTATTCTACGTTGGATTTCGAGGCTGGCGTTGTTGATGGTGTTAATGCTGGTTCGAAGAGAGACCAAGTTATCAACGACTTCGAAGTTATGACTGTCAACAGTGACGTGGGAGGCAAGCCAAAAGTGCGACGACTGTTTATTTGATGATAGGAGATACTTAGTCTTGGCCTCGTTCACTACCAAACCCATTTTCTACGCTTCTGTGTCCAAACTAGAGAAAACCGAACTAACGGCGAGACTGTTATGGTGAATTATGTCGATGTCATCGGCGTACGCCAGCAGTTGCAGACACTTGTAGAAGATTATTCCGTCTCTATTCAGATCTGCTGCTCGAATTATTTTCTCCAAAAGGAGATTGAAGAAGTTGCACGATAGAGAGTCGCCTTGTCTGAAACCTCGTTTGGTATTGAACAGCTCGGAGGGGTCCTTCCCGATCCTGATGGAACTTTCGTTATTGCTCAACGTCAGTTTACATAGCCGTATAAGTTAAGAAGGGGTGTGTGCCGATCCTCTTTTCAGTGGTCTTTCCAAAATTTGGCGTATGATGAATATCTAGTCGGTTATTGATTTCCCTGGCCTGAAGTCACACGATAAGGTCCAATCATACTTTACGCTCGATAGAACCTTACATGCGATTTTGGGGAAGCTTATCGCACAGTAGTTGGTGCAGATTATGGGTTCTCCCTTTTTGTGAATTGGACAGACCACACTGAGAGAGGATGCTCTAAAAAACTACACTCGCTAACAATCTTGAACGTGTGCAAAAAGCGGCTCTCATCCGCTTCTCCGTTGCACTACGAACAACACAAACATTGGCATTTAATATGACACATAGCACCCAGGGATATTAGCGGCAGCTGTACAGCTGTAATGATCGCTCTATATCCAGAAAAGCTAGATATATGAAGAAGTCCAGATAAAATAACACTGAAATTCGCTCCTCCTGCACTTGACGATTGCCGATAACATACCGACGAGGGAAAATTTGCTGGAGAAAAGACACAGTTAACTTTTTTACAAATGAGTCGAAGTTAGGACGAAATGTCGAAGAGAGAATCTTCTGTACAGAGCTCTATTGTAATGTTTTTCAAGCAGAAGCTGCTGCTATTAAAGTAGCAGTAGACTTATTGCCCCAGAAGTGGAACATAGAAGATCTACTATTCGCTTTTAGCAAATTTATGTATTATACAAAAAGTTTTGAAAAAGGAGAGTCTTTTGAAGAACAATTTTGCCAAAACTCACATACTTCCTAAAGTGCACTTACTTTAACAAATTCCGAAGAATATTAGATATTAAATATGTTTAAGTTACAAGAGCAGCAGAAACTCGTTAAAAATTTGATTCCTGGAATTTTCTGATACCACAATTTCTATTGGTGAGCCCATATGAATCAGTGAGCCAATCGAAAAATTGCGGCTATTCACAACATTTTAACTGCTGTTCGATTGCTTTTAATTCCCGAAAGCAAAACATGGTCGGAAAACTTGTACATATCAGCTTCAGAAGCAACTCGCCATGACTTCTAACATACTAATGCACACTAAATACATACTTATACACATATAAATACATATACATAGATATGTACGTCTACATACACGATCTTTACTTAAACATAGCATTCACGACTTGATTTTGATACTCGTCAGTACGTTTTGGGAATAGCACCAACACACAACATCTGTTTCGTGGCCAACCGACTAAAAGTCACACCAAAATACTAAACCCGAAAATCAAATTTTCTCCTCTTTCTCTGAACAATGTGAACACAATAAACAGCAAATGAATCAACAAGAGCAGCCCGACAGCAGGCAATTTGGTCGACAACGCAATGGAGCAGTAAAAATGCACTTCATCACTGACTCCTTCAGACACACGTACATGGTACATGTCTATGTGTTAGTATGAGTATGTAAGGATCCTGGTGTCTTGAAACATATATAAGCGTGTATATATTTGCTTAGATGAAAGTATTGTGGTCTAACAGAAATCGAGGTAGAATGATATAGAGTGTACTATTAAAATTGAGACTAAATTGTTCTGGATCTCGATGATAATGCCTCAACCTTTCAAAGTCTTAGGAGATCTTCCAATTTCTCTCACGGCCATCACGGCCACTAAGATTCCTTAGATTCCTTTCAATACTTTGACTTCTAAGATATTTGTTATAGATAAATATATAATAAAGTCAGTTCCATTTTTAAGTCAGACTGAACACTGTAAATAAAGATGATTTTACCTCACCAACCTTTCAAGTTTTGTGTTCAATATTGTTTTCGAATACGTCAAATACTGTTGTACGTATATTTGAAACAGATGTTAAAAATTATTTTTTGAAGAACCAGATTCGATTTTTTTGTACAGGTTTAAGTTTAGACCTCACCACTTGTGTCTTAAAATTGTTACAGGAATATAATTAGTAATGACAAAGTTACTCGTACTGAGAGAAATTAAAAATTCGACGTAATCCTTGGAGGAAGCTGCCATGTTAGTTGCTGTTTAACACTCTATCGTGGCTTCAAAGGTACTAATATACAATATAAAGTACAATCTCGCATTTCATCTTAAAGCTACCCTTAGAGCCCGCTTTGGAGCCGATTGTAGCTCATAAAAAGTTACTATCTTCCAGAACTCGGACTAGTCGGCCCGCACTAGGCAGACAGAAACACAAATTCCGCAAATCATGCATCCACTTCAAAGGTTGCTTGAAGCAATGGACTCTAGAGGAACATCTAAACGCTTGGTACACCAGCAACTTAATGATGATGATAAACAACTACTTTTAAGCAAAGGGAACTTAACATTGTAGGAATCATCACAGGGTATTTCCCCTAATATCCCGTCTTCAAAAAATTAATGAAGTGGATCCGGCAGAACATGGAGCATGCGCAGAGTATGGTGAGACACCGGAACACTACGAACCGAATTCCCTGCCTACAGCTGATTAAAGTGGGATATCTTCCATGGCTCCCAAAATTCAAGTTTAAGTTACTTTGGGTATCTGAGGGGAAAATCAGGTATTTTACCAAATGAAATCAACTCGGAAGCACAATGGGCCTAATGACGGCCTAAGTGAGGCTGCTAACGGTCTGTCACTCCTGTGAATTCCCTATCAAAAAAAAAACAAATATCTTTCAACTGTACTTAGTAGAAGTGATACCAATTGCCAGATAGTGATATGAAAAGGAAGATATGTATATGTTCCCTCCTATGCGATAAGATCGAGTAACTATGGTATGTTAAAGGTTTCTTAGGGTAAATGTTCAAGATTCACATATTATGTTTTCGATTAAAAATAAAAATCGAATTAATTAAACAAATGCGGAATTCTTGAAAAATTGGAAAGCTTGAAATTAGTTTTTAGTCCTTTCACAATATTTGCATGGTGTTTCAAGTAAGAAGTTAACACTTTACCCCAAACTTTAGCGTGTAAAGAAAATCAATTGATTTTTTAATATTCTAAACTCTTATATATTACGTTGTCTGCTGGCCCTAATCACCATTGTCATTGACATCTGTGTATGAAATTAAGTATTGGCTACTCAATAAGAGTTGAAAAAGGGCTTCATCGTCTCACGGGAAAGCAAACGAACTCTTGCCGTCATTAATAACTTGCAAGCCTGTCATTTGCATGTTTTCGCCCTTGACAAGGAACTGGGGAAAAATACCAACGCCTGCAAGTATACACATACATCATACACAAATTTAGGGAATTTTGCCAGAAAATTGATAGTGGCGAGATGTTTGTGATTTTCGCATGCAGAAGGCCGAGCAATTTTCGAGAAAACCGTGTGACAGCAAAATAACAAGGGTGTGAGAAACTTTTGTAAAAACAAAAAAGCAACACACAACAACAAAAATAGGAACGTAAACGCTCATTACGGTATGTTACATTGGCATAAATATAATGACACATGTCATTAGAATGTCAGCAGCGATGTGACATAAGTTTGAAATTGTTTTTGAGTTTTGAAGAACTAAGAGAATATTCGTATTGCGGGGTACACGGGAAAAATTTGATAACTTTAGACCTGTAAATTAATAGTATGGAAAGAGAACAAAAAGAGACAGAGATCGAGTAAAATATAGAGATAGATGTAGAGATAGAGATAGAGATAGAGATAGAGATAGAGATAGAGATAGAGATAGAGATAGAGATAGAGATAGAGATAGAGATAGAGATAGAGATAGAGATAGAGATAGAGATAGAGATAGAGATAGAGACAGAGACAGAGACAGAGATAGAGATAGAGATAGAGATAGAGATAGAGATAGAGATAGAGATAGAGATAGAGATAGAGATAGAGATAGAGATAGAGATAGAGATAGAGATAGAGATAGAGATAGAGATAGAGATAGAGATAGAGATAGAGATAGAGATAGAGATAGAGATAGAGATAGAGATAGAGATAGAGATAGAGATAGAGATAGAGATAGAGATAGAGATAGAGATAGAGATAGAGATAGAGATAGAGATAGAGATAGAGATAGAGATAGAGATAGAGATAGAGATAGAGATAGAGATAGAGATAGAGATAGAGATAGAGATAGAGATAGAGATAGAGATAGAGATAGAGATAGAGATAGAGATAGAGATAGAGATAGAGATAGAGATAGAGATAGAGATAGAGATAGAGATAGAGATAGAGATAGAGATTGAGTTTGAAATAGAGTTAGAGTTAGAGTTGAGTTTGAAATAGAGTTAGAGTTAGAGTTGAAGTTCGAGTTGGAGTTAGAGTCATAGTTAGAGTTAGAGTTAGAGTTAGAGTTAGAGTTAGAGTTAGTGTTAGAGTTAGAGTTAGAGTTAGAGTTAGAATTAGAGTTAGAGATTAGTAAAACAGATAAGATAAATGTAGAGTCAAAGTAAAGATAAAAAAGAGTTAGAGTTAAAATTTGAGTTCGAGTTAAAGTTAGAGTTAGAATTACTGTGAAAGTTAGAGTCATAGTTAGAGAGTTAGAGTTAGAGTTAGAATTAGAGTTAGAGTTAGAGTTAGAATTAGAGTTAGAGTTAGGAATTAGTAAAACAGATAAGATAAAAGTAGAGTCAAAGTAAAGATAAATCATCTGACTGCCTAATTCAGCTTCTGCGGGCCTTTAATAATACCGTTTACAAAAAATTGTGGTCCAGAACATCGCATACCCAAGAAAATGGTTTGGCACAAAGTGATCCGAAACCGTATTTGTACACTTAAACTTCGAACGTAATTTTATGAAATTTTTTCTCAATGTTGCTCCTCATTCTCACAACCACTATTAAATTTCATTACTCAGTGACATCGTCACCGTACAATATTCAATAAACCATTATATATCAATAACATGTCAGTTATTGACACTTAACGGTTTCCGAAATGACTTTTGGGAAGAGTAATGATGTGTGTACAAACCCGCTCTCTTTATTTGTATTATGTTTATTTATTTTTTACAGGTAGTAAATAGTATGCATTTGAAGGCAAGCAGGTGTGTCATATTGCAGGTAAACAAATAAGGCGAATATACATATTTATGGAATATATCAGTATTGCGCAGGAAAATATTTTCGATGAAATGCGATAGAAATCGCGCACTCATGCATATACCACAAGCATAAATGTGTATGTGTGTACACCTAGTAGATTCATGACAAAGTCAACGAATATGGCGGGCGTGTAAACGAAACAATTTCACGAAACTGCTGTCAAAGCGTACAAAATAATCGTGTTGACAGCTCTCGCGTTGACAACGTGTGGGAGGCGTGGTTTGTGAACCCATATACATATACGTATAAATATTTGGTATTTATGTAGTATATGGTAGTATATATGTATTAAAGTGACATGTGTGTGACTTGCAAAATTGTTGATATGTTTTTGCGTTACGAGTACCATATCACATGATCTATGTCTGATTTTAATAGTGTTTATAACCTTTGACAATTATGTTGAAAATCTTGAATGAAAAGTGGCGAAATGTTTTAATAGTAATGCTTGCATGTGTGCAAATATGGAGCGCTGTAATGCATAGTTCGACAGATGCCGTCAAAATTTGAGACGATAGCTAAAGGCTTTCACTTTGGGTTATGTTAGGTTAGTTTGTTAAGCTAATAGGCCACGCATAGATCACTTTTGGTTCCTTGCGATGATGACAGATGAAGATCTGTTAGGAAGACCATGAGGAATACATCCTTTACGATAGCCGCGGTTGACGCGAAATTGAATAGACTCAGTGGCCTCATAAACGAGTCCCGTTCCCTGATACCGTGAAGGCCCATATGCGTGAAACTTACCCTTACCAAGCGGGTTAAGTTCACAAGTGATACTCCATTATTTGCCTGATGCCTTACTATCGACATTTCTTACAGTCTTCTCCATCTGCCAGCCCCATTATTCATGACTAAAATAAGTTTCGAGAAAGTACACGATATTGAAATGACGTAGACACCGCCTACACGGTTTGAACCGAGTTTACAACAGCGCGCCAGTCGTTCTTCCTTCTCGCTTTTTGGCGCCAATCGGCAATTCCAAGTGTAACCAAGTCTTTCTCCACCTGGTCTTTCCAACGAACTGGAGGTCTTCCTCTTCCTCTGCTTCCCCCTGTGGGTACTGTATCGAATACTCTCAGAGCTGGAGTGTTTTCATCCATTCGGACGTCATGACTTAGCCAGCGTAGCCTTTGTCTCTTAATTCGCTGAACTATATCAATGTCTTCATATATTTCGTGCAGCTCATCGTTTCATCGACTACGGTATTCGCCGCTGTCAAAGAGCAAACGACTTTCGCAAAACCTTTCTCTCGAAAACTCTTAACTTCGACTCATAAGATGTTGTCATCGTCCATACCTCTGTACCATATAGAGGACGGGAATATTGAGTGACTTATAGGGTTTGGTCTTTGTGCAAGAGTTATTCTGCGTTGCAAGATAGACAAAATTATCTACGACTTCGAAGTTATGACTTTCACAGTGACGTTGGAGTCAAGTCGTGAGTACGAAGACCGTTTGTTAGATAAAAGAAGATATTGCGTCTTGCCCTCGTTCACTACCAGACCCGTTTGCATCGCCTCCTTATCCAGTCTGAAGAAAGCAGAACTAAGACGCGGTTGTTGAGGCCAATGATATCAATTATCGGCGTACGCCAGCAGTTCTACACTTCTATAGAAGATTGCACCTTCTCTATTCAGATCTGCAGCTCGAATTATTTTCTCCAGAAGAAGGTTGAAGCAGTCGCACGATAGGGAGTCGCTTTGTCTGAAACTCATTTGGTATCGAACGGCTCAGAGAAGTCTATTAACTTACGCAGCCGTATTAGTTTTGCGGTATTTTGCGTAGTTTGTGGGATCTTCCTTTTTGTGGATTGGGCAGAGCACATTTAAATTCCAAACGTTGCGCATGCTTATACAAAGAAGCGGATGCTTTCTTCCTGTCAGCTCTTCGCCACCATATTTGAATAGTTCGGCCGGCAATCCATCAGCCTCCGCGGCTTTGTTGTTCTTCAGACGGATAATTGCTATTCGCAGTTCTTCACGGTCAGGCAATGGAACGTCCGCTTCATCGTCATCGATTGAGGAGTCGGGTTCACCATCTACTGGTGTTATGCTTTCACTGCCATTCAGCAGGTTGGAAGTGTGTTCCCTACATAATTTTAGTATGCTCTGTTCATCAGTCACTAGATCGCCTCTGGGGGTTCGACAAGTAGAATTTTCGAGCATTGCTCACTCCATTTGGCCTCTCTCATTTTTTATCTGCAAATGCGTCCCGCTTCCCTCTTCAACTTCGAACTTCTAGACATGGCGCCACCCTCCAAATTCGATTATTACCTAAGAATTATAATGGGTTGTCAAAAAAGTCTTGCGGTATTTTCGCTAGTTGGCGCTGAAAGCGCGTAGTTCTAGTTTTTTCGTCGCATCGGGTCATGCTATACCGTGTTTGTAACACGTGTTCGATTGATTGTCGTTTCTTTTAAGTCGTTCGTGAGTTATAGCGTCGCAAACATGGAGCAAAATAAAGAGAAAATACGGCATATTTTACAGTACTACTACGATAAAGGCAAAAATGCATCTCAAGCCGCCAATAAAATTTGTGCACTTTATGGACCCGATACAGTTTCCATTTCCACCGCACAGCGATGGTTTCAACGTTTTCGTTCTGGTGTAAAGGTGGTCGAAGATGCGCCACGCTTGCAAGGCCTGTCGTCGAAAATTGCGATAAAATCGCTGAATTGGTCGAAAGAGACCGGCATAGTAGGAGTTGTAGCATCGGTCAAGAGCTGGGCATGAGTCATCAAAAATTCATTTCAATTTCAATACAAAAAAAAAAAAACTCAATAAAAATACCGCAAGACTTTTTTGACAACCATTATGTGCGAAGGTCGTATGGAAATTCCATCCATCATTTTTCAAGTGATTAGGCCGTTTCGGGAAATTATTTTCACCAAATTTTTACCAAAAATTTGCAACCATTAATACGCACCTGCAACTGTCATGATCCAATACTTACGTCTTAACCAGAATAGTTTCAGTTTTATTAATCACGCAATTGCATTATGCAAATAAAAATAAGCAGAAGAAGCAGTGACTTCGATAACGACAACACTTTAAATGCAATTTTCCTCAAATGACAGTGGAATTCTTCTTGAAGTCAGTTTTTCGCCACTACTTGCAGACTTTTCATCAGCGCACGACTACAATTTTTGTAAAAGCTTACTTACTTTACATTTGTACAGACTTGTTTTTTTGTGTGTATGTACATATGTGCGTTTGTGTGTGTATGTATTATGTACGTACTATATATATTTGTGCGCTCTTTTCACTACAACGCACACGTCTTCATCATTTATCACGGTGTCATTTTTCTTTGCGTTCCCTTTCAACACTCTCACTTTCTTTTTTCTTCCTCCCCTTCACTCCCACACGCTGAGCCTGTAATAAATTGTCAAATGTAATGCGCGTGAGTTGGCAACACTTGAATTTGTATTGGAAAAAAGCCAAATTGTTTTTAAATGACTTTGTAATGAGCATGGCTTTTCGATTTGGATTTGGGTGTGTAATGTTTTGGCAAAATACGTCAATTATGCAAAATCATCGAAGGCGAAAGTGTGCGAGAATTTAATGTAAATCTGCATTGGGAGTTATTGTGGTTGAAATTATGAAGGTGATTTCAATAAAATAACGATTTCTTTTGCTTTTAACCGTTTTCATAAATTTCATATTTCGTTTTTCAAAGTGATAATAATATGAAGTAAAAAGAAAGTCAAATCGTCCACCTTTCGTTATGACAAAGCGAGATTATTCTTTTACTTCTGGTTGGTGCTTTCGGAGCTGGAGAGCTTCGAACTACCCAGGCGTTTTAGTTTCTCATCCAAACTTTTTCATAATTTGTTTAAAATTAGATATATTAACATAAGCAGGCAACGTTTGAAATAGTTCATGAATAATGATGCTGCGTTAAAGATTTTAAAGTAATTATTTTGATGATGAAGCTTTCTAAATACCAGCCAACTAAGGAATAAATAGGCCAAGAGGTCATTTCTCTAAATATCACACTAAGATCTAATAATTTGTTTAAAGTAAGTTACAATCATCGACAAAATCCGCGTGTTAAAAGTCTATAAAAACTTCTTACCAGTGTTAAATAAGATAGAGCACGATTCTTATTAGAAACCACATATATTGTCAGTTTCAAATACTTCTTCTTTTACCTACTATACCTGAAATAGGAGCTGATACATTAACCTTACTTGAATGGTATATATGGTAGTCCATTTCTGCTTTGTCCCATCGTAACCACCTCATTGCTGTTCTGTGTTCCATATAGTCGATTAGAATATGAGTGAACTTCAATTGAGGGATTTCATATAATATTTTTACCGATTTTTTCATGGCAGATTTCATTCAGAAGATGTTTCCTTCTGGTCACAAGTACGTTATTAAGCAAGTATCCTAATTATTAATTGACTTGACCCTGATCTTGGAATAAACTTTGAACGAAAAAAGTCTTTTAAAGCAAGTTATGAAAAGACTGACATATTTATATTATATCCACCTCGAAGCCTCACTAAGATATTTTACTAAAAGGTTCTTCCTTCCTGCAAAAAGTAGAGAAGAGGGTAATAAACCAACCCTTAAAAATAGGAATCGCTCCATGGAAATAAATATTTAAGTATCTGAAATTTGTTTCTTCCTTTTAAGATAACGATAAAGATTAAGAAGAAGATGAGGGTTAATAAGAAGTTAATGTTAAACTTGAAGTTTATGTTGTAGTTGAAGTTGAAGTCGAAATTGTGGTTAACGTTGAACTCGATGTTTATGTTTAAGTTTTCACGATAAAGATTAAGAAGAAGATGAAGGTTAATATGAAGTTGAAGTTGAAACTGAAGATGAATATTTTTTATTTTGTTTATACATTGCAACTAGTTCAAATAAAAGAAAGGACTAACAAGCAACTTGAATATGATTTAAACGTATAATTACAAAATTACAAAACTACTATTAGATTATTGGCTAATATGAAAAATCGCTCAAATGCATCAAAAGTCGTCTTGGTGATGATGAAGTTGAAGTAAAGTTGAAGAAGAGTAGAACTTCAAGTTCAAGTTGAAGTTTGAGAGTTGAGTTGAGTTGAAGTAGAAGTTCAAGTTGAAATTGAAGTCGGAGTTAGAGTTGATGTTAAAATTGGATTTAGTGTTAAAGTTAAAGTTGTAGTTTCAGTTGAAATTGAAATTGAAGCTGAGGTAGAAGTAGAAGTAGAAGTAGAAGTAGAAGATGATGAAAATGAAGATGAAATTGAAGTTGAGTTACAGTAGAAGTTGAAATTGAAGTTGAAGGTGAAGTTGGATTTGATGTTAAAAGTTGAGTTGACTTTCAAGTTCAAATTGAAATTGAAGTAAAAGTTAAAGATGAAGTTAAGATGAAATGAAGCAGAAGTTGAAGCTGAAGCTGATTGTGTAATGGAGTTGAAGTTGATGTTAAAATTGGATTTGATGTTAAAATTGAAGTTTTATTATAAGTTGAAATTGAAGTTGAAGCAGATGTTGCTAAATTTTGAGTTGAAATTGTATATAAAGAGGCAGTAGAAAAGGCATATGAAAATAAATGATCCAGTTAGAAGTAAATATGAAGTAGAAGAGATATCTGAAAATGGAGAGGAAGATGTAGCTGAGGTCGAACATGGAAATGAAAATGAAAAAGACCAAATTACAAATAAAAGTGAAGTAGAAGAAGATTAAGAAACTAAAAATTAATATGAGGATGAGGATGAATATATTGTCAACACCAAGTTTCATTCCAATCGAAAGAGTTTTATTAATTAATATCATCGTGATGCCATCATTTGCTCAAAACTCATCAAAGAACTGAAAATTCTATGTTTGTACTCGTATTATATGTGCATGCTTATTGCCAATAACAATTAATGCCAAATTGGAGCTCTCTAATCAAATTCGCAAAATTTTGCCAATGACACAAAGCAATGCCTGAGGCTTTTACATGCAAATAATAATTCTGAATGCAATTAAAATATTTTCCGGAAATTTTGTATAAAATTCAAAGGAACAGAAATGCACTTTGCGGCATGCCGACACTTTGACAACAAATTAGTTGCAACAAGACATGCCAAATTAAAAGCAAATAAATGAAATCTTAGAAAAGAAAATCGTATTTTATGCAAGTATTGAAGGTTTTTCAATTTCATTACTTATGCACTTTTTAATTAAGAATATTGCTTTCGAAGATTTAAAATAATAAATGTGCGCACATTGCCACGACGAAAGGCAAAGCAATTTACACAAAGCCAAAGTGGAAGTGATAACGCTGAGAAGCTTTTGTGGACAGCATTTGTCGCCGTTTATTATTATTACAACTGAGAAGCAAGAAAAGTGATTTCGAAATCATGGAAAGCAGTTGAAAAATGCGAAATTTGAGGTTTAGAAGGGAAGATGTGTTGCAAAGACTTGGCTTTGGGGGAAAATTGAATTTTTCGAGACACAGAAGTACACAGCTAGAAATACATATAGACACTATAGACATTTGCGAGATACATACATAGATATAGACACTCACACACAAACATTGCAATGTTGAAATGAAATACGCCGCGCAAATCTTGATGGAAATATTTAACAAGCTGCAGCAATTTCTAAACGGAAACTCACCCACACATACATACACGCATTAACACTCACTTACTGCGTACAATTGGCTGACAATGCCATTATGCCTAAATTTTCACAAAATCACGATTGTGCTCGTATTAAAATAAATGAAATGATTTCCACAGTCAGATATGAAACAATGGCCGTATACTGTATTGTCTGTAATATAATTCGACAATTATTTGATTGCTGCAAAGTTAGAGATTATGCCTTTTGTTGTTGCCATTGTGCACATTGCAACAGTTATCTATTTTGTTGTTGTTGTAAGCCAAATTATAACAATGTTGCGGCAAGGAGGCGCTTAAATGCGCCAGCGCAGGGCAATTGGCGGCACGAAATTGAAATATACACAGACACATGTAACGTACACACACACACACACACCCGTGAATGCTGCCGTTATCAAGTTGTATGCATTACTAACGGCACTCCAAGCGCTGAACGCTATTTATTTAATTGGAAACGCCGGCATTATCATTCTCCAGCGGACAGCGAGTGCTTGTAAGCGCCTATATACTTATCTGTGTGTGTGTATTATGCTGCATATTTATATTTGTGTGTATGGGTGCTTTTGAGTTCTGGCGAACAACAGCGAACCTGTACCATGCAAATCGTTGCCAAATTTAATGAACGACTGTTGCATTCACAGCCTAAATTGAAAAGCGCAACAAAAAGATTTGCTTTCGAAAACAATAAAAGCGCTTTCACACTTATAATTACATGTACTGTATTTATATAGATTTTCACTCACACTAAGGCACTGCTCCCGCGTGCATGTTTAATTCGCTGGAATGCTGCGTTTATCTTGTCGCTGTGGTTGCACGCAGTTGTAGGCGAAATCGTTTAAAATAACAGTACATAAAACCTATCATACAAGGTGCTTCGAAAGAGTTATGCTTAAAGAGAAAAACTTAGTATTAAATTGAAAAATAAGTCCATATTTCTATAGAGTACACATTTGAAATTAACTGACGCAAATTTTAAACGGATATCTCAAATGGTTTTTGAGCAACAGCCTTCTGAAAAGTACCCGCTTAGCTCAATTAGTTCCCTCAGTTCATCTTTGAACGAATTTTTCAAAAACCTCAATTTTTCAAATTTGCTTAATTGACTTCTCTTATTCTTTATAGACGTAGACACCGCTTACGCGCGCCAGTCGTTCTTCCTTTTTGCTGATGGCGCCAGATTGGAGATTTTAAGTGAAGCCAGGTCCTTGTACATCTTATCTTTCCAACGGAGTAGAGGTTTTCCTCTTCCTCTGGTTCTCCCGGCGTCAAATACTCTTAGAGTGCAGCCTCTGCCTCTTAATTCGCTGAGCTATATCAATGTCGTCTTACAACTCGCGTCGACTTCCGTCGACTGCGGTATTCGCCGTTACCACTCGAAAACTAGTAACGCCTACTCATTTTTGTTCGTCGAGAGAGGACTTTACTTCTCAATTGCCTACTCAGTCCGAAGTAGCACCATTTGGCAAGAGTTATTCTGCTTTGGATTTCGACGCTGACGTCGTTGTTGTTGGTAATGCTGGTTCCAAGATAGATGTAATTATCAACGACTTCGAATTTAAGACTGTTAACAGTGACGTGGCAGCCAAGTCGCGTTTGTGACGACTGTTTGTTTGATGATAGAAGGTATTACGTCTTGCCCTCGTTCACTACCAAACCCATTTGCTTTGCTTCCTTATCCATTCTGGAGAAAACTAACAGCGCGGTTGTTAATGCGAATGATATCAATATCATCGGCATACGCCAGCAGTTGGACACTCTTATAGAAGATGGTACCTTTTCTGTTTAGTGCTGCGGCACGAATTATTTTCTCCAGAAGTAGGTTGAAGAAGTTACACGAAAGGGACTCTTGTCTGAAACCTCGTTTGGTATCGTTCAATGTATCGTTTACACAGTCGTATTAGGTTTGCGGGGGTAGCAAATTCAGACATAGCGGCATAAAGGCAGCTCTTTTTCGTGCTGTCAAAAGCAACTTTAAATCAGCGAAAAGATGGTACGTGTACATCCTCTTTTCACGGGCCTTTTCTAAGCTTTTGTGCATGGTAAATATCTCATCAGTTGATGTTTATCCAGGCTTTAAGAAACACTGATAAGGTCCAATCAGCTTTTTGACGGTGGGCTTTTTCCTTCACACAATAAGCTCGATAGAATCTTATATGCGATATTGAGAAGGCTTATCTCTCGGTAGTTGGCGCAGATTGTGGGGTCGCTCTGTTAGTGAATTGGGCTGAGCATACTTAAATTCCAATCGTCGGGCATGCTTTCGTCCGACCATATTCAACAAATAAGCTGATGCATGCTCCTTATCAGTTCTTCGAACAATGGAACTTCCGCTCAATCGTCATCGAATGAGAAATGGGGTTCGACATCTCCTGATGTTATGCCATCACTGCCATTCAAGAGACTGGAGAAGTTTTTTAGTATGCTCTGGGCATCAGTCACTAGATCACCTTTAGGGATTCTACGAGAGTATGCTCCGATTTTAAAACCTTATGTTAAATTTTTTTGTGAATATCCGAGTATTATCCCTTTTGGCGAGCTTCAGATATGTATATAATGAAATTAATCGATAAGATATCTAGATATTCTTTATAAGATATTGGTTAAATTGCGAGTTATCTCTCCAGGATGGTCGTAAGTGCATTCAGTAAATCACTTTAAGTGGCTTCAGTGAACTCATAGTGCATTCCCCGGGAAGAATTTTTCAGTTTCGAAAACAGTAAAAAGTCATAGCAAGCCAAATCTGAGAATAAGGTGTCTGAGCGATGACCTCTCTTGGTGTTTGGCCACAAAGGCAGTCCCAATCATATTACTAGAAAGTAACGACGTATTACAAAGAGCTTTCCAAAGTAAATAGGACTTAAAAAAAACAGAACAAATGGTTTTTTCGGCAAAATCAATTTATTTTATTCAAAATAGTCTCCTTTTGCTTCAATACAGCTTTTTGCACAGTCCAAAAGCGTGTCGAACGAGTGTTGTAGCTCGTTGGCCGGTATGGTCGCCAGTATGCCGGTACAAGCCTTTCGAATGGCCTCTACGTCTGCATAACGCTTTCCTTTCATAGGCAAATGCATTTTTCCGAAAAGGAAGAAGTCGCACGGTGCCATATCAGGTGAATACGGGGAGTGGTTAATGATTTAAATGTTATTTTTGGTCAAATAATCGGTTACAAGATGTCCTTCGGATGTTGGATTCTGATTCTGAATGTTGAATTCTGACTGAACCGTCAGTCAATTTGTGCAGAACAAACCGTGCACACACCTTTCATAAGCCTAAATATTCGGTCAAAATGCGACAAATCGATGTTTTGGAGCTGTTCAAGTCCATTTTCATGAATTTCATTAATGATTTCGGCTAATTTTTGATGAATTTGCGCACAGTTTCAATGGAATTTCCATTATGGCAATCTTCGCCATAAACTTGTTTCATCAATTGAAACGTTTCGGTAAAAGTTTTACCAATTTAAAAAAAAAATTAATGTTGGCTCTTTATTCGAAGCTCATTTTCGCACCCATAACATAAACATACTGACACTTAAAACTGAAACTAAAATTCTCACTGGACAATCAATAAAGATAGCAGTCGACATATAGATGGCCACCAGGGGGCACTAGTTTCAAAAGGTTGTGTTTACTTTGGAAAGCATCTTGTATAGTGATGAAAACTTTATGAATTTTCTGCGCTCAAATCTGGTCGTTTGTGACAAATCGCTTAACAAAGACGCCTAAAAAAGGCCAAGTAGTAATTTCTTATGCACCGTTAAGCGCTGAGAATGAACTCATGGTCAATCGCACCACGGCTATCAAAGAACGATCATTTTTTTGACCGTCATTGAGGTGTTTTTTTCGGTTTCGGCACTCTCTTTTATTCGGAAAAGCTTTACTAAAAATGTTAGCAAGTTCAGTTTGAATATTATTGTCGTGTTTATTATTCTCTTTCATCGGAACTTTTGATAGTCCGCAATTAAAGTAACTAACCTCTAAAGCAACCGAAACAGTAACACAAAACAAACCGTTACAAATCAAGCTAATTTGGGTTTCTTACCTGCAACTATGTTATTAAAATTTGCTAATGCATATCCATATACATATTTATATATATTTCTAATAAATTAGTCCGATCATTGCGTTTCTCGTTTATGTTTTTGCAATTGATTTTCGTGAAATCGTTTATTCTTAATCCTGCGAGAATTATCTCAAATTCAGCTGCGTTGAAGCGAAAAGCCACAAATTGCAGCAAGCTTAATATACATAATTGTAAATATATGTGTATATGAATATGTATGTGGTGATATATTATAGAAGGATGATACATATGGCTCCTTCAAAATGCAAAATCGAAATAAGCCACATTAGAGTTTAAAAGAGAACTTTACAAGCATTCCTGAGTAAAATAAAGCACTTAGCTGTGCACGTGGCGTACGAAAGATTGAACTGTGTGAAGCTTAGTTGAGCTTTCACTACCAGCTGCAGTCCATTCGACATGGATGAACACAATTTACTGTAATATACCTGTGTGTGGGCGTATATGTGCGTGGGTGGTTGATGGAAAGGATTCTTGTAGGATTATATTGTATTATAAATTGTCTTTTCCGAGTACAACCACAGTTACAAGTGGAAGCTACACGTTTAAGAAATATGTGATTATTAGAATTATGTCTTACAGCAATAACGGAGAGAACTAAAACGATTTTCGCAAATTTTTTACATTTTCGAAGCTGACTTGAAACATGCATTTGGCAAATGTCGAAAAAGAATTAATTTTTCAATATTTTATCAGCTTAGTTATGCAACAAACTTTATAAACTTTATAAGTTTTGAGCTTTTACGAAAAAAGAATTTAAAATAAAAATTTAAATAAGATTTAAAAGAAAGAGAATTTAAGAGTTTTATTATCAAGTTAATCTCAAAATATTGGAAAATGTGTATGGAGAAGAACAATTTTTGAACTTTTTGCTTTTTTGAGCTGCAAGAGAATTAATTAATAAATTTTTTCTGAAACAATATAGTTTAACTCCGCACAATTTAAAAATGTACTCGATACTCTTCTACACACACTATACAAATAAATATGCTAAGTAAAAGCTTGATATTAAGTTTACAAAATGCGTACTAGAACCAAATATTTTTAATTATGGGGAAAATATAACATATATACATACATATATATTTTTTTTAATATTATTAATGAGCTTTCATCTGCTGAAAGCTTTCTTAATAGAAAAGTATGACACATTAATTTAAATTATATTTTTACTATAAATGAAAATATTCAGTAGGAATATGCATTTTGTAAGCTTAATATTAAACTTTCCGATTTTAGAGGAGCTTTCACAACAAAAGAATCAAATTATTATACTTTCGTATCATGTACGAACTTAAAAAGGAATCATAGAGGGAGATTGAATAACTTATTCGGTAGTATAAATTATGTGCGCTTAATAAAAAGCTTTCGAGTATTAACTGGTCGAAGCTTTCACAGAAAAAAATATATATTTTGACGTGAACGTTTATGCTGTTTTTGTTAAAGAATTAAAGCAATTATAACAGTATTTTTTGAAAATTTTTTACCACATATTTTTGCTACTAGCATATTTAAATTAAAATACAAAAATATTTTAACAACAACAAAAAGTTATTTTTAACAAACAATTTTTTTTCGACTCAGTTTGGACCATCGAATTGTGCTGACAAAAACATATAATAACAAAAAATGTGCTCTTTTGCTAAGCAAAACATGTAAACTTAAACGCTCACTTGCTAAAAAGACAAAAACAAATAAACTAGTATGACAAAAAAGCTTCGAACAAAAAGTCGCTCATACGCACTGTTGCGCCTGGCTCACAGCTTTGTTTTGTTCGTTCTTTTTTTAGACAACTAATTATTTTATTACTAAACAGCACACAATTACTTGCCATACTCTTATTTTGCACCATTTACTACTAACATTTAAACAAAGCAAAAACAAAACAGCAAACAAGCAAATATAAATCTAAACTGTTTAAATATAAATAAATGTCGTTCAAATGTTTGTGCGAATTAAACAAAAATTTGTTATTTGTGTCTCTGTTTTTTCTTTCATTCGTTTACTTTATGCTCCTCTTACAAATTACTAAAACAAAAAATTCTCTTCTAACTATTTTTTTATAAAAAAAATAAATTATTTTTTTCTAAATGTCTTTCGGTTTTCAATGTATTGTTTAATTTACTTTTCTCACTTTTTTTTGGTGTTCCAACATCTTCTGTTGTTGTTATTTATGTTTGTAGGACGAGAAGAATCAACTTCTTATAACCAATCTTTGGCTTTCGTTGGTAAGTCTCAACTTAAAACTTAAACAAACTTAAACATAAACTTGTTAAATATTTATAATTATAAATATATTGAATATTTTCACTAAATAATCATATCGTTCATTAAATAAAAAACTGAGAAAAATCACACAAATGAAGTGGCACGAAACTTCAGCAGCATTGAAAAAAGTGGAAGTCATATTACTTTTTCACATTCTGCAAAACATATTTAAGCTTTTTGAATTCAAAAAAATATATAGAAAAAAAATTAGTTAACATTTTTAAAATGAAAAAAATATTTGGACTAAAACAAATATAATAAATAAATTCTTGAAATTCCGTGCCACTTCAGCATTCATAGTTTACACACACGGCTTCTTAGTTTCTAACTTCAATACCTTTTCCTGCTACCCACTTTTACAGTATAAAAAGATCTTTTAATATACGAATGCTCTTTTTTCTCTCTCTGTTTTGTCTCATGCTAGTTTTTTTCTGTACTGAAAATCAATATTATCTAATTATAGTTTTGAAATCCCTAATCTCTAAAACTTAACACCTAACTCTTTCTTTTACGGAAAGCGGCAAGCAGTAATTTTAACCTCATGCTTTTCCTACATATAATATATTGTATCGATAATAGTAGAAACTAATATTGTTATGGTATTTATCGTAATTATTTCTGACTTTCCACTCTCCTTTTCATTGTTGTAAATTGTATAGAATTACGCTCAGAGTAGAAGTCAAAATTATGACGTTCTAAATAAGTTTTCGTGAAACTTTTTTGCGTGACAGCAAAGTCTAAAAATACAAGTACTCACTTATCCAATTTTGATAAAAAAAATTTTATTCCCGTTTCCCTGGATCGGTCGTATGGGTTTGCTGAATAGCCACAAATCACACGGAGCTAAATCGGGCAAATACGGTAGTAACGAGACAATATTGGTTGAAAACTTGGCGAAAATATTACGAAGAATCATTGCGCTATGCGACGGTGCATTACCACTAATAGTTGTCGGCGCATAATTACGGTCTTCTTTTACGAATGACTTCGCGCAAACAACGCAACACTTGTCGACAGTTTGGCTGGCCGGAAAAAATTTGGTGTACAGCACACCTCGGTAATCGAAGAAAACTGGCAACATAACTTTGATTTTTGACCTGCTTTGGCGTGATTTTTTCTGCTTCGGCTCACCTTTGTCAATATATTCCGCCGATCGATCATCTGTTTTCGGGTCGTAAGCATATATACAAGACACATCGTCTGTAATAATGTAATAATGTTTCATGATACCTTGGTAGTCGGAATGTAATGTTTCACAGATGTTAACGCTGTTTTTCGAAAAAAATTAGTGATTTGGAACCAATCGTACTCTCACTTTGCTTAGACCTAAATTATAATGCAAAATGGTTTTCACTTAACCTTCTGATATTCCCACGATGCCAGTAGGATCTCAAACTATTAATCATTGAATCTCAAGCACAAATTTCTTTTTTTTTATTAACGTGTTGATCATCAGATAATGTTGGGCGTGGTTCGATGTCAATGCGTTCTCGACCCTCTTTGAATAATTTGTTCTACTTGCTCGCGACAAACAATTAACATCGAAGGCCTTTTCCAACGTTATACACAAGTATACGGTCTCGTTGAAACCAAAGGTCGCCAAGATCTCGAGCTTCAGTTTCAGGCATCAAATAGTCGGTTATCATGGCGCAAAAATGGGCGCCATTGACGGTAACGTTCTCACCAGCATCATTTTTGAAGAAATATGGACCGAAGGTTCCACTGGCCCACAAATTACACCAAACCGTGTTTTCTCTGGCTGAAATGGAAGCTCTTAAATCTCTTCAAGATGCTCTTCGTCCTTTATGCGGAATCTTTGCTTGTTTACATACCCATTGAGCCACAAATGGGCGAAATTTGGCTCGAAAACATCGGATCTTCTTGGAACTTTTCACTTGGGAAGGTTGAGCGGCGTCAGTTCTTGCACAAGCTGTATTTTATACGCTTTCAATTTAAGATACGTCATACGTCAGTCCGAATTGCTTCCACTGAACAAAAATAACATAGCAGCTTGACACGACTCAAGGGTGATCTGTCGAAAAAAGTTAATTGAAAAAAAAGATCTCTACTAGGATCAACCGTTATAGTTGCACAAAATTTACCAAGAGTTGAAAACTAGTTTCGAGAAAAGAACTATAAAGCTTTTTAAGAGAAGATCCACAACTGTTTGACTTTGTTCCAAGAACTAAATAGAAGTGTCGACACTCATTCCAAAGGCAAATTTTTCACTTGGCTTGCCTGTCAAACAGCTGTTGATTAGTAGATGACCAGTAGAAACATTTATACTTTGTTATCAAAATTGTAGTACTACAAAGTAACGCTCTCAGCGCATTTAATAACAGCTATGTTGTATAGAAATATAGAGAACAAAAGCAAATTTTACTCATCGAAAATCGCTTTATTGTTTCTTAAAATATTCCCAATTAAAATCTAAACAGTATTGCATGCGTTGGAACCAATTGACGAAGCACTTTTGCCGTTTGATTTAGATATCTACAAAACATGCGTTCTGAATGCATTACCCGCCGCTTCAAGTGCCAAAAAACGTTGATCTCTTAGTTTATTTTCTTCAATGGAAAAGAAGTCATTCGGTGCCAAGTCAAAGCTAGACTTTAGATGACTCATCAAGTCGATCTTTTGAGTGCTCAAAAAGACAATAATGTTGTTTTGGTAGATATGTGAGAGCACGCATTGACGTGGCAAAGAGTAGTCCAACTTCGGCGGTTGGTTTTTCTGATTTCTTGAAAAACAACTGAAAAGAAAATGTTTATTGTGAAATGTCTATTTTTTCCAAAAAAAAAGAAGCAACCACTTGTTTCAAAGTGCTTTGTAAGCGAACAACTTTTGCTTGGTTCGGCTTTGCTTGAAACACCCATACAGTCGTTTGCTGTTTACTTTTGGGCTCATATGCATAAATCAACGATTCATCACGTGTCACGAGGACAAGGACGTGGTTCGAAGTATTTTTTTCGCTCTTTACTATTTCTGTCGATGAACAGAGACGAGCTCTTTGTTTGAGTGATCACCAAATTGTGTGGAATCCTTGAACCATTTTTTTAGTCAAATGTTCATGCAATAAATAAAACGCCTTAATAATGTCTGTAGTTGTTTCAATCTTATAATAGGTCACATGACGATCTTGCAATAACAGTTTACGCACAACATCATTATTTTCCGGAACAACGGCTAATTTTGGACGACCTTCATGATTGAAATCAACATAGCAACGTTAAAGACTGGTCTTTGATAGAGATTCATTTCCAAAAAGCGATGCACTGTTTCTGTGTTAATCCAAGTCGAAAGTTGCAAACAATTATCACGCGAAAATTTTCTTGATTTAATATCATTTTTGGTTAAGATGAATATTTTAAGTTACTGTAAACAACAGAAATAGTACTCGTATATCAAAATGTTCTGAGTATGTCAAAAATGTCAAACCTTACGATAAAGTTGTGAGTTGTCAGATAGCTACACTAGGGTTGCTTGTCATTCATAGCCACAGAAGTAATACGCAGAGCATCTGCGAATACATTGCATTGAAATATTTTCAACTCAACTATGAGCACACATATACTATTCGTACGTCTTTTGACTTCTTCATCAATAGTTTACAAAGCAGTCAATGTTTTACTATTGCTGCGCTTTTTTATTCTTCATCTCGAAGAATAACTTAACCTGCTTCGAATGATAAGTTGCATCATGTCCTTAGAAGCGGTCGTCAGACCTCAAACAAACTGTACAAACACAACTAGTTCTTCCCAGTATAATGCAAAGAAGAACTTGAGCACAATTTTGAGTCGCTTCCTCCCCTAAAGTAGTAGTCAAACATTTTATTTGCAATTTCAAATGTCCATTCTCCATAAAACCAATAATTCTAAGCTCGTTTTTAACCAAACGAAAACCGCAGATTACCAAAGTGAAATAAGTATTTATCGTTGTGGTACGTAGCATATCTTAGTTCCGAAATCTACTAAAAATTCCTCATTTTGCATTGTAGATATGTATATGTAGCCGTGTGTGCTAAATTACTAAATCAAATCGCTAAACAAACAATCCTAAATAAGTAGCAACATAAATCAAAACATTGTAAATAATAAAAGCACTTTTAAATCACAAAGCTTTTTCGCTTTCTTTTATTTTCCAATTCTCGACTCTTTACTATAAAATTTCTTATTTGCTTTGTAATAAAACTTTTTCAATTTTAACACTAAGGTAGCAGAAATTGATTGAAATTGTATAAAAACTTTTTCATATGTAATATTTTTAAATTAATTTAAACTAATTAACTTAATTACTTTTTTGCTTTAATTATTTTTTTTACTGAAATTTTTGTAATTTTTTTTAAATATGATAAAATAACCGTGTAAATAAAAGCTTACTGCATGCGCCTTCTTTATAGCTATTACGAAATATATTTCTATTAAAAGTTATATAGTTATAAATAATATATAAAATACGTTTATTAAAATTATTATCATAAAAATGTCACATTTAAAATAAAATTTAAGAGAGGAGCGGTGATGTTGATATGTTTAAAAGTTTGTAATTTCAAAAGGTAAGATTATTTGTGACAATTGAATTCAATGAAATTCTTCTAAATATTACCTTATCAAAAAGTATTACATACAAATATAAAGAAAATAGCATTTGCAAGAATTTGTAAAATTAAATATGGAGCTTGATTTATACCAGTTCTGTTCGATTCGCCATTTCAATTAATATGAAGTAATGACTGTCAGATAAAAACGCTTGAATTCGACGAGAGGTACTGTTCCTAATCCTCAGTGGTGTTAGTGATCACTGGGACAGTGGTGTATATTAGTATAGATAGTTGCTGTCTTATCTTTAGATCATTATACTTATCTCTTTGATTTATACCAGTAGTTTTACGATACCCTACTTACTCAAGTACACTTTAAGCAATTATTATCTAATAAAAATGCTTTAATTCGACGAGAGTCACTCTACTTAATTCTTGTTTTGAGAACAAGAGGTAGTTATAGTAGTATAGAGACTTGTAGTTCTGTCATTATACCTATTTATTTGATTTATACCAACTGTATGTTCCTTTCGTCACTCTCCAAAACCATAAAATGAAAATAACTCTGAGTAACGAATGCTAAAAAATAGAAATAACTAAAAAAAATACTTCAATTTGACAAAACTATGCTTCTGAACTCTGATCGGTTGGATGCACTGCTTTTGGGCAAAAAAGATGAATTAGTATAGAGAATACCTATAAATTCAACTAGTGTAAAAACATTTTAATTTGACGAGAGATATCTCTCAAATTATCGATTTTGGTCAATGCTTGTGAGAAAAAGAAAGTTACATATAAAAATGGAGAGTTACTATTCTATCCTTTTATACCAGTTGTTTATTCGATTATCCACTCTCCGAAGACAGCTGCACGTAATGATTGGCTGATAACAGGTAGAGAGAGGAGATCTCGGGTAAGCTGAATTCTCAATATCGATTTTGGTTTTCTTTTTTGGAAAAAAATACAGCACTTAATATAATACAGGGTGACAAAAATGAACGCAAGTTTTAAATCTGCAGCCATTTCAAAATCACTTCACAGTTGACAAACTTAAAAGAATATTTCGACCATATTTTGTATGAAGTTTTGAATAAAGACACTTTTTTCCGCCAGGTGCTAAATTATTGGGAGAATTATGTTATTAAAATAAAAGATATTTTTAGTCAATCTCCTTAGGTTGGGCCAAAATCTTACATATTCCAACAAAATACGCAAGAGTTCTCGAAAGAATTTCCTTAAAGAATTAATTTTTCCCACACAGAAAATCAAATTTCATACACTTTAGAATCTCCTCTTAGTTTAACCCTTTAAGAACCAAAATTCATCATCTCTACCCACTCATAGATCTCTTCATTTGAATCGATTCTATGGCAACATAATTTCACCATTGCGGTGCGCTCGTTATTTACGAGCATTAAAAGCTCGAAAAAACTATTTATGAGCCATTTTAAAATCCATAAAATATTCCCATGAGACATCATTTTGCCTAACAACACAACAAACAACAGTTTTACTATTTTTTACACGAATTTTACAACTTCTCCACACACCGAAACTCTAAAGCTATTTTACTTCAACCAGAGGTGATAAAAAAATTATGTCGCAACACGAAGCGCATATGAGTAAGTGGAACAAAATGAGAAAAAGAAGAATTATGCAGCGCCACAGGGCTACTGTGTTGCACGGGAAATTGTGCAAGAATTTGTCACTAGCGAATAACAACACAACTAACTAGAGAAACAGATGCACATGAATATGAATGCGTACCCAGTAGGAAAATTAGAGAAAATTATTTACTGTATTCTATAGTATGTATATTAAAGTCGTTTAACGAACTCAGAAAATTGTTCAGGACTGTGATTAAGCCTGGTATGGTTATTTTTATACCCTGAACAGGGTATACTAAGTTTGTCACGAAGTTTGTAACACCCAGAAGGAAGCGTCGGAGACCCTATAACGTGTATATATAAATGATCGGTATGTTGAGTTGAGCCGATTTAGCCATGTCCGTCTGTATATATACGAACTAGTCCCCCAGTTTTTAAGATATCATTTTGAAAATTTGCAAACTTCATTTTCTCTTTAAGAAGCTGCTCATTTGTCGGAACGGCCGATATCGGACCACTATAACATATAGCTGCCATACAAACTGAACGATCGGAATCAAGTTCTTGTATGGAAAACTTTTGCATTTGACAAGATATATTCACGAAATTTGATATGGATTATTTTCTAAGGCAACTATGTAATCTCCGAAGAAATTGTTCAGATCGGCTTTCAAGGGAAACTTCCTCATTTGACGATATATCCTCAGGAAATTTGGTATGAGTTTTTGTTCATAGAAATAATGTAATATCGGAAGAAATTGTTCAGATCGGATTACTATAGCATATATGTAGCTGCCATACAAACCGAACGATAGGAATCAAGGGCTTGTATGGAAAACTTTTGCATTTGACGTGCTATCTTTACGAAATTTGATATAGACTATTTTCTCAGACAACAATGTAATCTCCGAAGAAATTGTTTAGATCGGCTTACTATAGCATATAGCTGCCATACAAACTGAACGCATAGTTACTAAAATAAATGCACCTGTGAAGGGTATATTAGTTGCGGTGCAGCCGGAGTTAACGCTTTTTCTTGTTTTATCTTTTTTAATGCAAAGGTTTTCGATCCGGCAGCTTCCATTAAGAAATAGATTTTACCCATAATATACTAGTTCAAAATTAGTTTCAGATTAAAAATTAAGTAATGTTTAAGAAAGCATGAAAATGTTGGAACAAATTCAGCAAGCAAACACATTTTAGGCAGCAAAGTTTTCAAAAAAAAAATTGTTGTAAAAATTACTTTTTAAAGTGTAATAAAACAACATGGTTGTAAGCAAAATAAAAATTTAATATTCTTTTAAAAGTAATCAAAAAATATTGTTGAAACAAAAAAAAATTGATTTAGGAAATTTTTTAAGTGTACTCAAACAGCATAGTTCTGAAAAATTATGTCGTTTCCAGCAGACCAATATCACTTCTTAAACGTTACCTGGTATTAAATGATTGTTTATTAGATATATAATAAATTTCAAAATATGTCAAAAACCAGTCTGGAAAACACTAGTTACAAAAGTAGTTCTGAAAAAACTAGTTACAAAATTATTTTATCAATAAGTAAAATATAGATAAATTTTGCAAAAAATATATTTAACTTCTGTTGAGTTGATTTTTAATATGGATGTCTACAAATATATTAAAAAAAACATATTGCATCATTAAAAATTTCCGCTTTTCAGTTAATAGAATCTCAAACTTTAATCCGAAATCTTAAACTCTGCCTTTAAAGCATTAAAATTTTTGATATTGTAGAAATACATAATGATAATGAGTCGGAGATGATAAAGCCAGTATTCGACAATTTATTATATAATTTGAATTCGAAAAGTAATACATAGGCAGTCAGATTAAAATGTATTAGTTTCAAATTAGTCCAAACCTTATTACCACTCAGTCTCTAGGTACATGTAAAAATATTTATTTTGTTTCCATAATTCCTAGTAATAAAGACAAACATTGTTTTTGGTAAAAACGCAATCAACTAGTATTTTTAATATGTTTCAGTGATAAAAAATATTCGAAAAATGTATGAGAAAAAGCTTTTGAAAAATTTTTAAAAATACTTTTTATAGTTTCGTTAAATTTTCCATAATTTTTCTTTGTTAAAATTTGAAAAACATATTTTTTATATAAAATTTTTTTTTAACTTTTCTTTGGCGAAATTTTAAAAATTATTTTTTTTATAAAATTAAAAGAAAAAGATTTTTTTTATAAAATAAAATTTTTTATTATAAAAATAAATTTTAAAATTTTTTTTTATAAAATTTAAAAATTCTTTTTTTTTAATTTCATAACATTTTTAAAAAATTATTTGTTTTAAGTTGAGTTTTGAATATTTATTTTTTCATAATGTTTTTTAAACATATTTTATTTCCACTAAAACTTAAAAATATATATATTTAATTTATGAAAAAATGTGTTTCCAATATTTTTACATTCTTTATTCATATTTTAATTCTTTCAGAAGCTTTTGAAGGGAGTTCTTTGGTTATAATATTAATATGAATCCCAAACTGAACTAACTAGTTTGAACTAAACTAGTTGAACCCAATCATCAAATATCTGGTATACTGAAATGTCTTAGTTGACATAAAACAGTTCAGAACTGCAAGAAATGTTAAAAAATATTGCTTAAGAATTGAATATACATATGTATTTAATCTAAACGCCATTTTAGAAATCGTTGAATTTAGTACTGTTAGATACCAATAAATATATTTCTCTTCCGACTTTAAAAAATTTTGATTTATATTTATATATATAGTCAGCCATAAGCCATAAAGAAATATTATTATATGTTCAATGTAAAACTAGACTGAACTCATTCGATACATCAGGTGTACTAGTTAGGGTCTTGACCAACACAGACAAAAATTTGAAAAAATATCTCGCAACAAAATAATTTTTAAATTCCAAATACCTTTAAGTATTAGTTGAGTTCAGGAATATTTTTTTAGAAACCAATAAGCATATTTTCTTACTAATCTTAAAACCTTTTTTGATTACTACTTCCCAAATGGTTCAAACGTCACTAGTCAACCAGAAGTTATCACATTTTAGTACAGCTGGCAGACAAAAATTACAAACATTCATAGACCCACACACACCACATACGCCTACATTTGGCATTATAACTGCAGTTGCCACACACTGCACTGCGCCGTCGTCACTACTTGTGCCATTCCGTCAGCATCCTTCCGTGTCAGCATCCGCAGCGGCATCCTGCATTGCGTATGCGGAGCGCTTTGTATGAATTGCTAGTTTTTTTTTTTGCTTTTTTACTACCTTCTCTACAACAATGTTGCATTAAAGTGTACTTGTTGCAATGCGAGAAGTTGTAGCACATTTTGATAAACAAAAAACTCACACACGCGCACACACACGTTAACACAGGGTAGTCCATGGTTGCAGTGGGCGAGAGCGGCGCCAACGCGCTTCCCCTGCGAGCACTTTTTGGTGCATGATAACAGCAAAAGTTGCAAGTGCAACGTGTGAGAAAAAAAACTCAGCTATATGCAAATATGTGTGTATGTGTGTAGCGATACATAAAAACCGTTACCGGCAAAAAACAGCATGTAATAGTAACATTTGCTGGCGACATTTGCATCCGCAGCGAAAGTAATTAAATTATTTATTTAAATTGATATTAAAATTGGTGGGTTAACGGTACCAACAATGGCAAGAAGATAAAATGTGTGCGCAATAGCGGCGAAAAAGTACATCAAGGACGACAATAAAATTGGTTAACAATGCAACTTCGGTGGGCAGCGCAAAAAACCGCCTGAAATAAATATTTATTTGTATATTTTACTTTTTTCTTTACATTTTTATATATTTACTTTTTGTTAATTGTAGTTTTTTGCATATTCTACATTCTCGCAAGTATTTAATTGCACACTTTTTTTAATGCAAAATGTATAACTGTCAGTTATGTCATTTCCTCATGTTTTTCATTTCATATTTAGTCAACAATTTTTTTTTTCGTCAACTCTGTTGAAATTTATATAGATAGATACACAAATATATTACAGTACGACAAAAAGTGACCATACAAATTAATTTATGCGCATGTAGACACGGATCACAGTGGACTGAGTTTATATCAGGGATAATAGCATTAAAAATATACACGATTTTACACCGATGTGGGTGTAACCGCACTATAAATAGTTGAAAGCTCAATAAACTGAAGAAAGAATTAGAAGTCTCTAGCCAATGGTGTCAATATATTTTTGTATTAAAAAAATCCTTCAAAATATATCATTAGATTTCCCCAAGGCTCCTTCTAAAGTGGCACATACAACTCCAAGATAAATTCAAATCGTAAGGAATTTGGAGCGCACCACACCTAGATTATCGAAGAAAAGTGTCCACATAGCATTGATATTTGACCTGCTTTGACGTGGGTTTTTAGGCTTCGGCTCACCTCGCCACGATATTCGGCGGATTGATCATCTGTCTCCGGATATTAAGCATATATTCAAGACTAATCGTCAGTAATAATACTTCCGTGACATCCTGGTAGTCGGAAAGCATTTTTCACAGCCGTTAACCCGACGCTGTTTTCCGAAAATATTTAGTGATTTTGGAATCGATCGTACTTTCCCTGTTCTTAGGTCTAAAATATCTTTCAAAATGGTTTTCACTAATCCTGCCGATATTCCAACGATGCTAGTAAGATCTCTGACTGTTATTCGCAAGCACAAATTCCTTTTTTCTATTGACGTGTTGATCATCGGTTGATGATATTGGCCGTCCAGGACGTGGTTCATCGTCAACGCGTTCTCGACCCTATATGAATAATTTGTATCAATCAAAAGCGAAGGGCTTTTCTAACATTCTGAATTGAATGCAACTTTTTTGTTGAATAATTTCTCTTATCGTAAAAATCGCCGAATGCACTTTATGTACTATAGAAAGACAAACGTGTACTAAACACTAATGATTATTTTTACGAGATTTTGGCATAGATATCACTCACAGTCATATCAACTAAGAAAAAAACACTTCCAAGAATATGTTTTCGCACGAAATTAAATTTAAAACTCCTAGTATATTTTGCTCATAGTATTATGTACTACTTAAGTCTTCGTGCGAATTTTTTCCGCTTCCGAGTGTCAAGAGATTACTGTAAAGAGGAGAGAGGAGTGAAAGGTCCTACAAACTTTATCAACTCAGAAAGGTCTAGTGAAAGGAATACAATATTTTTCTAATCGATGCTATATTCAACTATATCATCGGACTGTTTTGTAGTCGCGTGACTCAGTATTGTATCAGCATCAAAATTAACATCGGCAAAATACGTCATACATTGTGTAACCGGAAATTGTAAATAAAGCGCAAAATATTTAATTATTCATTAATATTTATTTTGTCACATTCAAAGTAATCCCCACAAGATTTAGTACATATATGCCAACGATTTTTCCAGTTGCATTTTCTTTTCATAGCCACTTTTTGGGATGCCCATTAGCTCCTTCAGCAAATTTTGTTTGTGTCTTCGATCGACTAATTGACTGACTGAGCATCAATTTCAGTTTGGGGAACAAGAGAAAATCACATGGATCCAAATCTGGTGAATACGGTGGTTTATAGATGGTATGCATTGCGTTTTTGGCTTTTAATTCGGTCAACTAACTATGAGTATAACCTTGATTTTTGAGCGGCTTTGGAGTGGTTTTTTTGGTTTCGGCTCGTCTTTTTCCCTCTATTCCGATGATTGTTGACCTATTTTCATGTCAACCCCTGTCTAATCAACAGTTAAAATGTTATCCATGAATGTGGGATCGGAATTCGCACGATCAAGCATGTCCAAGAGAACTGTTTACGATACTCTTTTTGAAAAAAGTTCATTTTTATAGGATTGACTTTAGCAAGAACACGTTTTATATACAAAATATATCTTACCATCCCTCTAACACATGTCTGACGATTTTTAAGCACCACTTTCTTCACGCTCATATTTGGCATAGTAATTAGGGATGGTCCTACCAACTTAGCAAAATACAAGTAGTTCAGAACCATTTAAATGAAGCTTATTATACAAAACGATGCACGTTTGAACTAAATCAAATTCCAACTATAGTATGTTCAATATAGTTTTTAATTTAATGGAAAAATTATATGTTTCTTTGCACTGGATCTTAGTTTGAGGAGTTTGAGTTCAAACTTCAGCAATTAAATAGCAAAGATTATACTACATATATTTAAGACAGTCGCCAAGGAGAAGATCTAAGGTCTCGCTAGTAAATAGAGTTTTTCTTCATTTATAAGACTCAATGATTTCCGGTAAGCTAGAAGATAAACGTGAAAAAGCAGAATGTTTTATAAAAATGTACCACGAGAAGTAAGCGCAAATAATGGAGCCTTCATAGATCGACATAATCATTATTAACAGCAAAACTATAATTTACAGACAACGTGTCCCCAACAGGTGAACAATAAGATGATTATATAATGAGTGACTCAATCGTTTACAATTTTGCATTTCCCAAAATTCTATATGCTTATACAAGACTGCAACCACACCACATAACCAGTTACTTTTTGTTCCGACTTCCGACACAATACAGCCCCACTGTAATGAAAACTGCTTAATATTTATCTGATTTCACTTCTTACGGTTAGTCTAATTTTCCCATCGTTAACTTTATGTTGGAAGAACCTTTTGTCTTTGTGAAAAGTTTTGCTCCAGCCTCCCATAGGCATAGTTCTAAAATTTTGATGAAATACCTACAATTGCCAAGAAAAAATTCAGTTCTTTTTCTCAAGCAGATGAAACAACATTGGTTTGTTTTTAGTAAACCATATTTAAGATATTAAAAAACGAACTGACGAAATCTTATACGCAGCTTTTCTTCAGAACTTTCATATAACTCAAAATCCTCTTGGTTTTCTCTATGTTACGAAAAAAGACTTCAAGACCGGTCCTGAGTAAAGATATCTATGAATATCCTCATTTATGCTTACAACGCACATATTGACTTTATGAATTTTAATGAAGTTAGTGAGGTAAAACTATAGATCTATATAGATATACAAGGTCTGTCGCCAAAGAAACAGAACTTTTTAAATATAACTGTTTCTGGTGGCGCCACCTATTGGTGGGTATATGAAATAAAAATTTTGATCTCTTGTTGACATTTCGTAAAAAATTTAAGACAATTGGATAACTACAATCGATGTTATCGATCAAAAAGTGACAGCAGCTTTTGGTCATCGGTCGTAAAATGCATTTTGAACAAAGAGCAAATATTAAATTTTGTTTTACACTTGGGAAAACGTTTACTGAAACATTTCAAATGATGAAAAAGTTTATGGTGATCAGTGCCTACCCCGTAGTAATGTGCATGGGTGGTTTAAGCGATTCCAAGCAGGTCGTGAGGACCTTTGTGACGTTCAGAAGTCGGTCGTCTTCAGAAGTCAAAAATAAAGACAATGCTGATTTGTTTTTACGATTCCGAGGGTATTGTACATCGAGAGTTCGTCCCACCTGGCCAAACGATTAATGCTGTGCTTAACTTTGGTGTTATGAAGCGTCTTTTGTCACGCATTCGTCGTGCTCGACCACAATACCGTGAGGCAGGGTCCTGGCGCCTGTTGCACGATAATGCACCGTGTCATCGGTCGACGTTTGTCACTGATTTTTTGTCAAAAAACTCCATATTAACCATTAATCACTCACCCTACTCACCTGATCTGGCACCCTGTGATTTTTACCAATTTGGAAAACTTCATTTGCCCATGAAAGGACACTGGTTTCAGGACATTTCAGCTATCCAAAAGGCGACGACCGATATTCTCAAGAGCATTCGGAAAAATGACCTTAAACACTCATTTAAAATGCTAATTGACCGGGCTAAACGCTGTATCGAAGCACAAGGAAACTACTGAATAAAAAAATATAACTTTTGAAAAATATTAATTTTTTGTTGTTTTAACAGTCCTGTTTCTTTTGCGACGGACCTTGTATATAAATAAATCACCAGATTGCATCAGTAACGTTGACTTTGAGCTGTTCATGGAAGCAAAAATTTGATATTCTAGAAGATCATGGACAAGCCGAACCTTTTGTAGTGTCTAGCAATTTTCGTTATTTGGAAGTCTTAAAAGAGAAGGTTTTAAAAACTTGAGTCTTTCTTTATTTTCGAAATTTTTAAACTTGTTCTGACAATTCAGTAAACATTTTCTAAATCATAAGAACATTTTTTTCACCATAGCCTAAGTCAGATAAACTTCCAAACAGCACAAAAAAATATTTAATCCTCCACACGTTGTTGTTTATGACGCATTTATCTTTTAAAATTTCTTTAAATTTCCAATGTACAGATATATCAATTTTTTGAAGTAAAACCTTTTCATTTTATTTTACTTAAATTTATTATTTTTCAAATAATCAAACATAAATTTGGCGTACAAGCCCTTAGTTTTCTTCAAACTTTAGTTCAAAAAATGCAAATTTTCATAAATGCCACTGAGGCTAAAATATATAATAATAAACAAAGCTTAGTTTCATTATTTGAAAATGGTGCCACTAAGCAGTATAGTAAGTATTCGAAAGCTTCATGTAAATCTCTTTAATTTTTTTCGCATTAAAAACGCATTTTCAGTATCAAATACTCATATGATTTACAGTCACATGTACTTGTATGTATGTGCAATATGTTTGATGGAGTTTGAACATTTTTTTATATATTTATATACTGGTAGTCAAGTATTTTATCAACAAAATTAAATTTAAGATCACCTAGAACTTCGTAAAGAGCTCCCAAACCTTCTGTGGAAATTTATAGAACAACTTCTCAAAAATCAAAAACCAAGAAAAAGATAACGGTTATATTGACTAAGCATTTAACTCGCCATCCATCACTGGTCAGTAACTTAAAACACTCTTTAATTAGATACTGGACTATATTGCTTTTATGTGTCAATAAACCAACTCAAAAAACCATATAAAAATCGACACAAAAATGAACCAAATTGATCAATTCAGCGCTCCAACTAAGAGCCCAACACTTGTTTGACTCACTGTACTTTTATTAAATATTTAAGGCAATATTTATTCTACTTTTTCCGCCTTGATGGTTGTTATTACAACACAGCAGAATGTTATGGTGGCCGTTTTTCGACCGCAGCGCAGCAATTTTTTCGCGCTGTCAGATTTTTACGCTGTGGTTTTGGTTTACAACACGAAATATATTGAAATAAATGCATATATTTTTTGGTTTTGCAATTTCCACGGGCTTTTTCAATGCCAGCACCCAACTGGCGCCGCGTTTAACCTTCAACTCATTTTCATTGATGCCAGCAAATGCTTGACCATTTGACATTTCCATATGACAGGCAACTGACACACACATCATTTGTTTGTTTATTATTATTATTATTATAACAATGAACATATTGTTTATGTGCGCATCTGTGTTTTGCTGTTTATTGAGTTTTTAACAAACTACCTGTCGATAGTGACAGCTGCTTGATTTTGTGTAATTATTTGAAAATTTAAATTTGATGTAAACTTTTGATAAGAAAAAGGGCAATTGTCACGTGTTGGCAGCAGGAAATTTAATTAAGATTTATTATATGCAAATAATAATAATTTAATAGAGAATTAAAAAAAAAATTATTAATAATCATAAAAATTAAAAATAAATAGTTTGTGGTTGAGTCTTGATAAATGAATAAATGAATAAGTGAATAAATAAATTTAATTTATTGTATAAATATAATTTATTAGATTCTGCATAAATTATGCATTTAATATGCACGCCATGGCGTATGAGCGACATACTGATAATTTTAAACGCACAGCAACCGACTTTCCTCTATTTTTAAGTACACAAATTCATTTAATTTCCCTTCAAAGAAATATTTTTCTTCATGACTAGTACATTAACTAAGCAAAGTCATTAAGATAAGAGATATGTATTGCTAACTTTTGTTAGTTCTATTCGAAATAGCAAGTGTTTTTCTATTGATTCTTTCACTGTCGGATTAGACCTTTCTCTCACTTTTTCTCCTCGGTACCTTTTAACATAGATGGTTTATTTTCCAAAAATATCAATTTTTCGCCCAAGTAAGTCTTTTCGGTTGCTTCTAAGGATTCTTAGTTCTGTAATCTTACATAATTAAGCTTTTTTTCAAATAATATTAGGCGTCAGACTCATATGGTTTAAAATTTATTATTTACTAATGTATATTCGACAGTCGCAATTCACAAACATTTAAAACTTTAATTTGAAAACCTTTTTCATCATATTCTCATACAATAGTTGATAGTTTGACCAATCTTAAAATTGTGATATCAAAGTCTAATAACATTTTCTAAATTATCCATAAAATACACAAAATACCTCTGTTTCCTCTATTTTTGGAAGTTTTGGCATATTTAACCTTCTTCAGTTTTATTGACTTTCATATGCATTAAGCTATCAGAGGCTATTCGATTGCTATTCGGTTATTAATAACGCCTTGTAATGAAATACTGCTGTCTCTGATTTGCTCTTTCAATGAAGTTCTAGTAAGTAGGATTCTTTCAATTCAAAAAACAATATCTTGAATCTTAAAACCTAAAAATTTTAAAGTTTTAGAAAAAGTTTCCAACATGAGTTTGGTTAAGAGCTCAAGTACTTTTATCCTATCCATTCGCCAATTAAGTCTCACTACTTTGTTTCGCTCTCTTTATTAATCCACTCTCCCGATGTATTCTCATCATCTTTGGTTCGAGATTATCGCATCCAGCACTTTTGACCTATGACTTACTTCAATTCCAAATATGCAATAAACTTTAACTTCTCTATATCGAATTTTCTGTAAGTTTTACAGCGCACACAACGAAATTCGAACAGTATAGCTCTCGCTGCTCATATTTTAAACCTTTATATTTATATATATATATAGGTATATCGTACAGTCTAAGGAGAAATAGATCAAGATCAATCTACTGAATAAAATTTATTCATACTGTCGGGACTAAGACTATTTTCTATGAAGGATAAATTGAATTTATCCTTATCTCTTAGAGGGTATTATATTTGCCACGAAGTTTGAAACATCCAGGAGGAATAGTTGGAGACTTTTTAGAAATTATACATATATTAATGATCAAATATCCTGATTATATTTACCACTTTAAGTTAACTGAAGCAGTAAGACTTATTAATGTGAAGATATCCATTTGATACGCATATATATGTCGATATTCTGACAACTATAGTATTTATGTAGTATGTAGCTGTCATACAAACTAAACGTTCAAATACATGCGCTTGTATGGAAAACTTTTTTATTTCATAAGATATCTTCACGAAATTTTACTAAGATTTTTGCCTAAGACAGCGCTATACTCTTCAAAGAAGAACTAACCGTATGTAATCAAGATAAAGATTTTGCATACCCATTTAAGTGATCGTGTTTTAATAAGAACCCGTACAAGCCACTTTTTTGGCTTTCATAACAGTAGAGCTGCGATCTCAAAAAACTCAACTGTGAATTCCTGCAATAAATTTAAATAATGCGCACTAAGCAAGTGAGTTGTTAACAGAGACATTTTAGATATGTGTAGACCCAAACATAATATTTTAGAATGATTCAACTGATATTCAAAAAATTTTAAAATAATGATTATATGTCATAAAGAAGCGCATAAAAATGGCATTTCCAATATGTGGAAATTTTATAATATAAATTGCTTTGGGTCACTGGCCTTATCATCCCAAAAATTTAATAGAAAAATTCAAGGCATTCATTTTACCAACTCTATGAACTTGAAATCCTTAAAATGTATGCAATTACAGAATAGCCGCTAAATCTAGATTTCTGCAAATAAAAATTGGTTTAAATGCAAATTTCATAAATGCTTTTGAAACGCACTTAAATGGAATATAATATCATGAAAAGAATATACTTATGAGAAAAGCCGCAATCAGCAGCTTTCATGCACATATCCAACTTGATTTCATTTCTACTCAAAGACAGCGATTTCCCAAAGACTTACTGACAAAAATTCATACATACGTTAATTCTGCGTTGGGCAAAAAGGTGAACGCGAATTCCGGCAACCTTAGCTGACCAAAGCCTTTCAAAATCATGTAGGATAATAAAATAAATATTGAAAAAGCCTGTTCGTTTACATAAATACGTATATACGCTCCGTTATATAATATATCTACATATATACAAACACGTTGATCGCCGTTTTTTGTGCCTCATAAGCCGCCCGGTGGATGCATTGAGTAACATAATCCGATAACACATACACACACACACTGACTTACAGTCGCCATACCGTTAATGCCCATGGGCTTCAGTGTGAGCACGTGGAAATCAGTTTTGCATATTTTAAAGATTTCCTTTTTGCATATTAATGTCTTTTTTATAAGTTCATGTTTTTTTCTCAACAGTGTTAACTTAAGAGATGATTTTTGTATGAATATAATATTGAGCACTGTAATAAATATTTTATTTGCAAATACCAAAAGAATCAAAAATGAGATGAAACACAAATTGCTTTAAGGGAAGATACTTGGCAATTCGATTTAGTGAAGACAGCAACCATTTATGCGACACTGCTAACTCGTTTCTCATTCAACAACAGTTGCGCGCTGAAAGGTAGGCTTTAATTTTGAAAGAAAGGTGCCGAAATGTAGGTCAAGCATGTTAATAATGTCGCAAAAAAACAGCTTACCACCGTATTGAGAATTAAGATGGGTTTTAACTTAAGAACAGGTTAGATACAAATATAGGCTTTATCGATATGACACAGTTATATAAGTCAAAATTATTGGAATAATTATAATTATAAGACAAATTTGATTACCATAAGTTTGACCTGCTTACCAAGGTTGCACTTCCCAGACGAGTAACTACGAATTATTATGGTTCCTAGCACTAATATATAGGAGCTCGGTTCGGATTTTCAGATAGTGATCAGCATCCCCTCGTTCGAATATTAGAGCAACAATAAGACGACTTTAGTAACTAAAAGTAAGATTGGCGGCCTAAGCGAACTCATATATCGAATTTGGGTTGGCCAATCTTACAATTTAATAAATTCCAGAAAAGTTTACGATTATATATATTTTTACTTTACCGGGCCTTAATGATTCCCACTAAACAGCTGCGACCTAGCTCGAATATTCAGATAGTCAAAAGTCTTTGTAATATATTTTCATAAACAGACGGCAAAGTTATAAAGTCATATTATCTTAAAAATTTCTAGATAATATCATATATTTAATATTTCCAATTTTCAAAACTTTACCCATTCAGATGTTTGAAACAGGTGGCAACCCTGCACAAACTTATGTTTAAGTTTAAGGCAAGACAAATATTTGCACAGTCAGTGGCTATTTTCAACGTCCTAATAATTTTCGAAAAAATATTTCAGTCAGATGGCAACTCTGCAAATAAATAACAGTGGTTTTAATAAACGTTGTTCAACCAATACTTTTATTTCAAACTACAATTCGTTTTCAATTTAATAGTAACTTTCAAAAAAAAATTAACCGGTGGCAACGTCACAAATAAATAATTTTTTTTTTTTTTAAATAAAGCTTATTCTAATATTGTTTCAACTGCTATGTTGAAAATAAAAATATTAAATTTTCCCAAAAAATATTTTAATTTCACCCATGTGGCAACCCTCTTCTATCAGATTTCACTAACATGCTTACAAAAAATGTATTTTCATTTTTATAATTTTTTACTGAATAAATCACAACTAACACACCAACACATTGTCTGTCTACTATAGTAGGCTATATTTAGTTTTTATGTTAATTTATCTTACTATTAATTATAAAATATGTATGTATGTATATTAAATATGTATGTCGCAGCTCTGCAAATAACAAATGCTGATTTTAATAAAACGTGTACAAACATTACTTATATTTCAATATGCTATTCGTTTTAAACTTACTATTAATTTCCAACAAAACTTTAATCAGGTGGCAACTACATAAATCAATAAAAATGGTTTAACTAAAGTTATGCAAATATTGTTTCAATTACTATATTAACAAAAAATACATAAACGTTTTTTTTTAATTAAACACATCTGGCAACCCTGTTACATTATATTGCTCTTATATTGTAACAATTAACAACTCTCAAAAATGAGTTATAAAAATTAAAATTTACTTAAAAGTTTCTTTAATTAAAAACATGTGGCAACCCTGTTTCATCACATATCTCTTACACTCTTGCAATTAACAATTCTCTAAAAACACAATTTTTAATTTGATTTTACACACAAATTTCTTTAATTGAAAACATGTGGCAACCCTGTTTCATCACATTTCTTTTACACTCTTGCAATTAACGATTCTCAATTCGTGTTTTCAATTATACATATTACCAGCACTCTTCACAGCGTAAATCTTAATTAACATAACACAACATTGTCAGCCGCCTATAAGTAGGCTACAGTGAAACATCACTTGTTATGTTAACCCACTTTCTCCTCCAAATTAGCCACGTGCATATTATCGTCGGCAAGAGCTTAAGCAATAAGTCAAAATATAAACGAAAAAAGTAACGGTTTTAATGTGACTTCTTTCACTTTGTTTCAACATATTTCACACTCATTAAAATTAATATGCCTTTACTTTCGAACACAAACGGCCGCACGAAAAGTGTTATTGGCCTCGTAGGCAGCAGGCGTAATTGCCAGTTAAATTTTACGCGGCTTGTTTAAGTATGCTTCGCAGCAGTTCCTTTCATTTTATTAAACCACTTTACGATATAAATTCTTTTTGTGATTTTTTTCGTCTATATGGCGCTATTGGTTATTACTATTGGTAGTCGTTGTTGGTGAATGCTGCGTGGGTAAAATACAATAGTTTTTTAATCGTAATTTTCAGTCGAAACTTGTTTCGATTTCAGCAATACTACATATATTACCCTTTACAAGTTTTGTTCCAGAAATATAAAGCAAAAAAAGTTTTATAAGTATACCTTTAGGCGAAACATAATTTTTTTCTCAAAAATCATTAGAAGTTTCAAGCCAAAAATACTTAAATAAAGTATTTCATCAGCAAAACAACAACATTATGCGAAAAAAGTCGCCAACATCTTCATTTACTTGCCGCCCGAGCCACAGTGCGACCATTTTCGTTTCAATCATTAACTGTTTATTGCCAAGTTTTTGGCGCTGCGACTTGCGCAAATGAACCACAAAAATATTTTACGACAAGATGAAACTTTCTTTCGACCGCCTACGTACTCCCTTTATGCGTTTCCTGCCTCAATGAAGGCATAACTTTGTAATAGCGCCTTAAAGTATGCTCTGCATAGCATCAGTTATTATTATGACTTTTTTTTCGCTGTTAACAACCATAATAGAGACATATATATTTCCTAAACGCAAAACATTTCCGTTACTTTTTTTCATATTTTTTACAACAAAAACAGCAAGTGGCGCAAATCCTTTTTGCCTGCTATCTGGCAGTTTGCCGCTTTGACGCCTCAAGTATTAAATTTTCTGTGATTTTTTGTTTTCTTTTTACCACTTGCTACATCCTTTCCTTTGCCAACGCTTTGTAGCATTGTATAGAATCTCTTTTCCTACTTTTGTTTGTATTTCTTCATTTTGTCACTCTTTCTACAAACAACTTGTTTACAAACCAAGAAACATGACCGCAAATCACAAACGCACAGACGTAGGCACGTAGAAATATAAGAACGTAAAATGTGCAGCAACCACAGAAGTATAAAGTGGTGAACTCCTAAAACTATGCTACAAAGTTTAAAACGATAGAGGCAAAAAAATTTAAAATTTGTCCACTCAAAAATTTAAAATTCGAATGAGGTGTGAGTTTTGAATGACGGAGAACATAGGCACTTTTGCAATGAACAGAAATGGATTTCTAGCTGTATTTTAAGTAAAGGGTTAGTATCAGAAAATAACAGGGCTATCTTCAACCTGGTCTTGGCGATAATCGTTTATTTTTGTGCGATATTGGAGCTGGGGATTTCAAGCTGAGCATATTTAATACCGAAATACATTATTTAAGAATCCCGAAATTTCGATACCAGTCCCGATACTGAATTAAATAAGGAAAATAGAATGCGTGTTAAGAGTTACAAGTTAAGTTAGGAGTATATGCTTTAAGGAAACAGAATTCAAGTTGAGAATATTTAATAGCGAAATGCATATTTTGAGAATTCCAAAAATTCGGAAAAATAACAGAACTATCTTCAACCTGGTCTTGGCAATTATCGTTTAATTTGTTGGCAATATTGTAGGTATGGATTTCAAATTGAGAAAATTTAGTAACGAAATGCATATTTTGAGAATCCCAAAAAGTCGAGATTCGAAAATTTCAGTCCCGAAAAAGTTTAGGAGGTTAAGCCCACTTTTTTTTTAGAAAATTGACAAGAAGGTGAAAAGTTATCAAAATAATGTATATGTATATCAAAAAAACTAAATATAAAAATATATATTGTAAATCCCGAAATTTCGTGCATTACAAAGGACAATGTTGGTATTCTAAATAAAGTTTTAAGAAGTTAGTTTTATTTCGCAAAATTTTAGGAAAATGAAATTTAAATAGAAAATATTTGAGAACGAATGTAAGAATTCCGAAAATTCGTGATTCGAAAATTTTAGTCCCAAAACAGTTAAAAAAATTAGAATTTTTTTTTTTAATTGACGAAAAAGTGAATAGATTTCAAGGTTGATAGTATAGAATCGATACGTTAATATAGACAATCCTAAAATGTTGCTAAATAAAGCATTTTATGCCTAGAGATATATGTATGAGATGAGATATATATATGTTTTCAAAATTACCCGAAATGATTCCCTAATGCATTATAAAGGACAAAATTATATATTCTAAAAATATAAGTTTCAAAAACTCCGAAGATATGAAAAATCTCAAATTTAAACACAATTTTTTGAGGTTTGATGAAGAATATCAAAATGAAATTTTAAATAGAAAATATTTAAAGATTCGAATTTAAGAATCCCCATTGGAAAGATTCGAGTTTCGAAAATTCCTTTTTCACCCGCAAAAACACTATTTCAATCAGTTTCTCGGTTGTGAATTCAATCGATATTGATTTAACTTAAAAAAATAAACAATAATATTAATTTATAAATTGAATTTCGCACAACAAACATTACCATTTATAACAACGCAAAGTAATTTTCCTCCACAAAATGCGAAAATGTGAGGAAAAATCGAACTACAACCGCGCTCGTTGAAAATGAAATCGACATCGCCACTTCTCTGCTGAAATAAATTGAAATTTTGCTCGACTAATAAATACTATATATATCTTCTTATGCCTTTGTAATTAAAACCCAATATTAATTAAAAAATTGTTAATAATTTTTTTTTCTAAAAGAAGCTTCAAATATATTTTTATCATTTAATACAAGATCTATTTTGTAAACTTTTAATTAAAATTTTCAGTCATTTAATGCTGGTTAAACTCTACTGTATTTACTGCTAGAGCAGCATAGTTTGCATGTAGACATACTCAAACCTCGAATGAAGCATAGTACTTACATTTAGTTTTCCATTCGCAAATTTCATGTGTTATTTAGTCTGATTTTTTATTAACCTTTCAAGTCTTCAATGAAATAAACAACAAAATTTTTGTAATAAAGTGTGCCCACCTCATTTCTCTTTCTCTCACTCTCTATTATTTTGTATCACCATTTTATACACAATATGACTGTCTCTCTTTATCTTTTACACTTGTTTTCTGCCTTCCCTGCCTATTGACATCTCTCGAGCTTAGCACATGGCAGCAAAAGTTTTTACAGCGTTGCCATTCTACTCCGCAATAGCCAAAAGTAATATATTATTGAGAATATGTTTCACTATAGTACATATCCCTAGCTTTTAGTAATTTTAAAACTTTTTCAAATTTTAAAAACTTTAACCAAAGTAAAAATATAGCTTTCTTTATTTATTAACTGGTTATTGTTCAGTTAGAAATTGTTAGCCCAATAAAATGAACTTTTTGGACATAGTTTAGACCATTCCTACCGCTTGGCCACCCTTCCGAACTCATAAGTTTGTCATATCCAATTTTGTCTTTTCCAAATGATAATGAGTACAAAGCCCTTAACTTATCAAAGCAGTTTTACTACCAATATTTTCTTCACTTTTTTATGAATAATGAATCTATATAAGCTTTTCTTTTATATTATTGTATTTATTATTGTATTTAAAACGATCGACGATTTAAAAATGATTGTAATAATCAGTACCTTTACTTAGTTACCCTCTGATCCATCGTTAAGACATTTTTCAGCTCAGCGGCACTACTGATATAACAAATTATGAGTGTAGAAGAGAGAGAGAGAGAGATGAAGGCTTTGTCAGAGAACACTATTATTTCATATTGATCAAGAAACACTCTTTACCGCTAGTTGAACCTTCTTATTGATGCTTATGTTAAAAAGGCACCTTTATGCAATGAAATTTTTGAGGTGGTGTCGTTCTTAGTCTAATAGTAAGTTCGTTTTGATTTGAAACTCAACTTAACTATAACCTCAATGTTTTGAGAGAGATTTCTGATTTTGACACATCCATTTTTGGAAGGAATTCGAAATATATTCAACGAATATAATGCTATGTCGATGAAATGTTTAATTCGTTTTAAATAGTTTTATGGAATAATTATAAAATCATATATGGCTTAGAAAAATATTTATTCTCTATTTTATTATCATGATTTCACACTTTTCGCAGTTTTACGAAAAAAGCTATACGAGTAGTTGAATGGTAAAACATACTGAGAATAGTATATATAAAAAATAAAAAATACTCTGTTTCCTACATACTGAGAATAGTATATATAAAAAATAAAAAAATACACTGTTTCCTATATTTAAATATTTATGACTAAAAATAGAAAAATGAATATCTAATAATTATTCCTTTTATTTATTTATTTTTTTTGTTCTTTTTTGACGGCTTGAACTTATTGTAAAATTTTGCATGCAGCACGCAATATATATTGTAATGTATATAACATACTACTTTTTTCAAAAAATATTCTTTAAAATGCACACAAATTATTCTTTACAATATTATATAATATATGTATATAGTACATATGTATAAAATTTCACTTTTCTACCACAACTATGTTTTATTCAACGACTATTTAATGATTTAGAAAAAAACTTTTCCACTGCTCTTTAAATATTTTTTTGCGCTCTTAACCCAGTAAAGTTTCCTACAATGTATAAATTTCTGTTTTCTAGTACTGATTTTATTACGCTACATTTTCCTTAAAATATTAGACGAAATTTTGCTACATAAAATATAAAAATATACGCATATCTGGTGCATTTCGTTTGCTTTTGTAAAAATTTCTTTGCATTTGCCTTAGTTCCATGCTGCTTATAAACCATAAAGAAATAACTCTTTATATAAATTTCAATCGCTTTCTTCATAGATTTTCATAAACCAAAATGTCGCAAATTCATTTTTTATCTAATTGAAGTTTATATCATATTTATTTAGTATATAAACGAGTATATGCCTAGTATTACTAATATATGTTATAAATATTTTAAAATTGTCAACATCGTATATATATAAAAAATATCATAATTTTATCTAATTTTGTAAATATGCTATAAGATTTCTTGCAGTATTTCCGCGACACTTGAATAATAGCAGAAAGGTTCATGTAAGGCTGCGCACACACTGAAGCACAAGAAGCTGAAGTGTAGCCACAAATACTTGTAACACAATCGTAGAGTTAAATTCATCGAGTCTCACAGCAGTTAATTTTTAATTGTAATTTCGATTAACATTATTCTCTGTGTCAATAAATTTCAAAAAACAACCAGACAACCAGAGTACCTTGAATGTATTAATTACTCTATCCTGGGAAAGCTTTTCATTGAGAAAAAAATATCATAACCACTTGTAGTGACATTCAGTAGTAATCTAAAGCCCTTGTGGAAATTAAGGTACCTTAGGATAGACCAATTTAATAGCAGACCTTTTATCAACACAAAATTAAGAACTAAGCCCTAATAAACACTATTCTCTTTTCTTGAGAATCATCGGACGTCTTACCAACCTTCTTTCCATTAGGATCTACCGGATCTACATCTTAAACTATCCCGACTTACGTAGAAACTTATTGTAGATTCTATTGAAATTTCTGCAATAAACATCTCTGGCTTCTTTTAAATACCAACTTTTGTTACTTAGATGCTTTCAATCGATTTCGCAGCATCTAATAGTGGATAAACAACTGACATATTTAGAATTTGAACTTTTGTAAAAAGAGAGGGCTCCCTTGTTTGAGAGAAATTTATCCAAAGAAAATAAAATTGTTTCCGAGTATATCTCGTTCTTGAACTTTTAGCAACGATTTCTGTAAAGATGTTTAATCATTTCAGAAGAATTCGCTTGATTTGGAATGGCCACTTTGCTTACTTATGAAATCGCTTTTACTTTCTTACTAGAGAAACTCATGAATAATCATATACAGGGTTTTCGTTGTTCGGGTGAAAAGTTTTCTCCTTTCATACCAACACTCTTCGCTTCGGTTAGGATCTAACTGAATGCAACTAATTAATAATTTATCAGTGAAGACATTTTCAACAAAATATCTTACAGGGGTTTCTAAGACGAAAGCAACACATATTCAAGGAAAATAAAAATTTCACCGATATCACTCGAACTAGAGCTTTCAGCAGAGGTTTTCGTAGAGATATTCCACTATTTGAAGAAAAAACGTCGGAACTATATATATTTTTGGGAATCGATATATAGTATGTATCTCAAAAATATATAGTGCTCCAGATATCTATCAAAAATCATAGCAAAATTCCGTTTCTTAAATTGTAGAAATACTCTGTTTCATATCACTAATAGATGAGAGCTTTCACAGAGCTTTCATGAAACTTATCGATATACATATTGTATGTATATATACTTCTCTAGTTACCCAGCAAAAATCACACCAAAATTCCGATTTTTAAATTGTAGAAATACTCTGTTTCATATCACTAATAGATGAGAGCTTTCACAGAGCTTTCATGAAACTTATCGATATATATCTTGCATGTATATATACTTCTCTAGTTACGCAGCAAAAATCACATCAAAATTCCGATTTTTAAATTGTAGAAATACTCCGTTTCATATCACTAATAGATGAGAGCTTTCACAGAGCTTTCAAGAAACTTATTTTTATTGCGCAATATTTTGTGATAATAAAAAGCGTTGTTGCAAGAAATCTTATAGCTTTAAGTATTTAGTATCGTAAACAATTTTATCGCCAATTTAGTTTATGATAATAAAAATTATAAGTTAAAATAAAAACAAGCATAACTTTTTTATTAACCGATGTTTTCTTCGTCTAATCTACTCAATTAACTTCTCCACGCTCAACCAACCAACGCGAATGCAATTAACATAAAAATCACAACAACAAATAGGAGTGGAATGACTATAATTTACGATGGAATGAATCCGAATATGGAGGCGTGAAAGATTTGCGGATAACGCCAAATAAGCTGTGGAAACCGGATGTGCTTATGTACAACAGGTGAGTTGCTGGGGAACCGTAGGAGTAAAAATATAAATAGTTAGGAAGAGCGAAGAAAGAAAATGTGAAATTAAAAAAATAACAACAGCAATACAAAATAAGAAAAAGCTGCAAAAAAGCTCGTTAAGAAAGTAGTACAGCTAGTAAAGAAATACGAAACAATTCAATTATGACTACAAAGGATAGGAGAAAATCAAGATTTAAATAAAAACTGACAGGTTTGCGCGAAAAAATATTTTTTTTTACACCAACAAAAACTTATGTCAAGTTTACTAACATTATGCTAACACACTTTTAGGGGGATTTATTTGAGTACTACACGGCATTCTTACAACTTATGCTTAGAAATCAAGCTAAAGAAGCTTGAGTATAAAAATTTTTGTGTATATTGAATATTACTATAAATAACATAATCAAAAGCTTTTTTATTCGGAGTATAATTTAGGAAAAATTTAAGCAAAAAACCATGTTTTTGCCACAAAAGGTAAGCTTATATTTTTCTATGTGCTCAGCGCTTTTTTAACTATATTTATATAATATTTATATCATAATTTTAGCAACTTACTTGTAAGAAACTTTTAAACATTTCCAACTGCATCCTAATTGGAAGTACTAATACCGTTATTGCTATTTTGAGTTCAAAGCCTTCCGCCTTCCTATTGTGTTTACTTATAATTTCTGCGTTTGATTAGTTACGCTGTTAATATAGAACTCATTTATACTAAAATTTCATTTGTTGCAAAATATTTGTACTTTTAAGCGCATTCCTTGATGCTTTTCTGTTTTCGTTGTATGGTATATGTATAACTTGCATACCATTGTGCACTCCTTGTTGTAATATACACTGAGTGTAAGAAAAATTTGCACTTCAAATGCATTTTTGGTTTTCGTTATGCAAGTAGCTTTTGAAAAAGTTGTTTGCGTTCTGTTAAAAAGACTGTTATTAACTGTCTGTTTGAGTTCTAAGTTTATTTATGTTGAGTTTCCACGTTGATTGAGTTACGTTTTTTTTAAATTTCATGAATGATTTTCAATATTAGTTGAAAGTTTCAAAAGCGCAAATATTGTGAAAAAGCTCTAGCAAGCTTTTAACGCTTAGGTATGCATATTTCAAAGCAGATATTAAAAACAAAGAAGCTTTGGTGCTTTAGTTCAGAAAAGTTCAGAAAAGCTTAGTGATCACTGAAAACAGATGACTTTTTGCAAGCAAAATGCGGAAAATATTTATGCCTATTCAAAACCGCGAAAGCTTTGGACCAAAATATAGCGATAATATTTGTAATATAAGCAGCATTTCGAAAAAATTCAGCTAGTTTCAGTTTCGAATGAAACAAAACGGTTAAGCAAAGCTTTCGACTTCGATAAACGTAATATTAGAGAATGTGTAAAGCTTTAGCACTTTCGCAACTTGCAGGAACTTCGACTAACTTTCTTTCTGTTACGAAAAACATAAAAGTCCTTTTAGCAGCTTCAGCAAAACTTTTCTATTTATCCAAACCTTAAAAGCTTCAATAAACTAAAAAACTCTTGAAACATTAGAATTTATCCTAAATATCCTGTATTTTTAATTACACTATGAAGCTTAAAAGACGTTTGTAGCACAACAAAAAATATTTTTGAAAGTAAAAAATGGGAAAACTTCACAATCTGCTTAAGCTCAAATGGGTTTTACAAATTGGCTTCAAGAAATCAAAAAAATTCATTTGGTGGTGTCTATTTGAATATATAAAAGCTTCACAATACATTTAAGCTCAAAAAGCTTTCACAAGATATGTAAAGTTTCAAATGAAAGCTTCATTCGGAAATGGAGTAATAATTTAAAACTTTGAAAATGAAAAAAAATGAAAGCTTCACAGTATATTTAATCTTTGAGCTTTCATAACATCTTTAAAGTTTGAAGAGGAACTTTCTTTCGAAAATGGAACAATTCAAATAAATATTCGAAAGCTCAAAAAGCTTTCATAAGATATGTAACGTTTCAAGAGAAAGCTTCATTCGGAAATGGAGTAATCACTTGAATATTTTAAAATCAAAAATATGAAAGCTTCACATAGAAATTGAGCTTACAGAGCTTTCATAATAAATTTTATGTTTCAAAAGAATGCTTCAGTCGAAAATGTAATTATTCAAATTAATATTGGAAATCAAAAATATGAAAACTTCGCAACAGACTTGAGCTTAATTAGCTTTGAGAAAAATGTTTAAACTTCAGAAACTCGAATAGCTTTATACGAAAGGGCCCACTTCAATATAATGGCAAGTAGAAAATATAATAATATTGAACTTAATGAGCTTTCATAGCAAAAATTTCATGAAAGCTTAATTTGAATTAATAGAAATAACTATTAAAAGCGTAAAAGTTTCACAACCCACTGCTTTGAAATATGCCTTTCTAAGCGCCAAATTAAACGAATGCAAACGAATGATACTTTGCATTTATCATATCCACTCGCTATTTCTACAATTCTGCATTGTTCTAATTAGAAATGCAGTAAACAAAATAAAAAGCAGTACCAAGTTAAATAAGGATATAAATTTAAAGTTTTATTTTTCATTTTCATTTATATATTTTCATTTATGCACATTTAAATCAATTTACATTTGTCCGCGTTATTTTTGGTAAAGCAATTTTCTTCAAAAAATTGCAATTATTTCATTGAAAAAGTGTTTTTGAATTTTTTTGTTTGGAAATTGATTTCTATTAGAATTGAATGTGAATTTACAAAAGCTTTAAATTTTCAACGTGTGCATCAAAGGAGACTATACTTGATAAGAGATATATACGTAAAATATGTATGTCTACATATATACTTAGTTGGAATACGTACAGATCTGGTAGTAACTCGTTGTTTGTCCACGCTGACCTAAGTCAGAAGTTAGAGCTGAGGCCTTGTTATCAAAAAGCACCGTGTTACTAAACTATCGTAGCTTTATAAAGGGTATTTCTCTCTCGATTAGGTAGATTGCAATACACCACTTTAAAACCACCAACAAAGTTCTAAATCAGAATGTCTATCCCAGCAAACTCATAGAATCTTTTCTTTCTTCGAGCCGATGTTACATGAACTTACATAACGAACAGCATAATGATGTCACGTCTTTTGTTTCACCTCCGACCTCATTATGTTCGAATAATAAGGTTAGCGAAGCTTCGTAGATAACTAGATAATTAAATTATATTGGTAAAACTTTAAAAAAGCTTTATAAAAAAAGCTTCTAAGCTAAATTTGTGAGGTCATCTGAGGATATATATTTTTGGAAACCATTATTACATTTTAAACGTCTTGTAGTATGGAAATAAACTATCCAACAATTATGTTCAGATTTCGGTTCCTCTCAGCAGTTTAGCGATGAGCTTCATTCAGATTCTCTTAAGGAACTTCCACAAATGTCAATAATACTTCTCTTTCCCAATAATTAGAGTAATTATCACTTCTTTTGGGTTAGGACGACATCTGATCTCATAAGTTAGTAATATCCAGTTTGTCTACACAAACTAGTCCCTTAGTTTTCAAGATATCGATCTGAAGTTTTGCACACATCTTTTTCTACCCAAAAAGCATTTGTTGGAACCTACAATATCGGACCGCTGTAGCATGTAGCCGCCACATATATTGTGACAAAAAAGTACGCGGAAATTGTAAATAAAACTTAAAATATTTAATTATTCATCAATATTTGTTGTCTTCAAGTAATCCCCACCAGAAGTTATAATCATGCCAACGATTTTTCCAGTCTTCGAAATACTTTTCACAAGCACTTTTTATGATGCCCTTCAGCTCCTTCAGCAAATCTTGTTTTATCTCTGATCGACTGAAAAAGGGTACCACGAAGCGATAATTTCAGTTTGAGGAATAAGAAAAAATTACACACAATCAAAATCTGATGAATACGGTGGTTAATAGATGGTATTCCTCGCGTTTTTGGCATTAAATTCGGTGATAACACCGGTCAACACGATTTTTGGGCAATTTTTCGATGATTTTTATATTTTTTCTACAATTTCACTATAGATTATAATTAGAAAACTTTTTTTTTAGATACAAGAGTCGTTTTTATTCAAGATGTGTGATAAACAATAATATATAAATGTAAAATAACAAGAAATTACTGTCTAAAAGTGAATATTTTTTGTATTTCTTTTATGCTCATATGAGCTCTCTCGTATTAAACCCCAAATATACTTATCGATGTAGATCAGCCCAAAGCAAACTTAAAGAACTAAAAATTAATATTTAAGTGTTTTTCAATGTCTAGAATCAGAATTTAAGTATGAGAAAAGAAACCTCAAAAAAAATATTTTTTTTGTTGACCGGTGTAATCGTACTCTTTTTGCAAACAAAATCAGCTTTATTGGCAAAAGTCGAGCAAGGACGCGTTTCATACCCAAAATATCCAACAAAATCAATCGAACGGACTCGCCTGACGATTTTCTCACATCCTTCACTTTTTTAATATTTTCATCAGTTGAAGAAGTCGAAAGCCGTCCAAATTTATCCATTGTAAAAATCGCAACGCACTACTGAGGTGTACCGACTTAAACAGCTGCTGCAACCAAACTGGTCCTACCAACTAAGCAAAGTACATTCTTTTGAAATATCATTGACCAGGGAAATTTATGACAATTTTCGGTTGCTTTCTTGCCACAATATAAACAGACTAACCCCAATTGAGTTCTTGTATAGACAACTTTTTTGTTTGTCAAAATTTCGACGAAAACCATAATTTAGGGCAACGCTACAAGCTCCGTATAAGTTGTTCAAATTGGATAACTATAAGATATAGCTGTCACACAAACATTATTTCATAAAGCTGTCATATAAACTGACCCATCAAACTCTAATCTTTTTATGGAAAACTTTCTTTTTTCACAAAGCTATCTTCATGAAATTAAACCTGAACTTTTGTTCAAAGCAATGCTATAATTTGTGATAATAATATTGTTCAGATCGGACCATTGTCGCATGGAGCTACTATACAAACTGAGCAATAAAAATTAAGCTCAAGAACTTTTTATGCCCTTTTATGCTATAAGTAACGATAGTTTAAACGTTATTTTTAGCTTTTCTTATGTTATTGTAGGTTCGCATTATTTCGCCTCAATATCAAGGCTCAGCATTACCAATTTTAACACTCGAAATAACTTATATTGATTACTGAGTAGGGGTTTAGTACATAACTGTTTTTTTAGCATTTTTTCAATACTTTGTTAGCGTACGAAAAGCTTTAGCTTAATAGCTTAATCTTCATACAATAAAGCCGTAGTGCTACAAATAGTCACAAAAAATCAAGTATAGCCTACTTTTCAGCGCGCAGTAATTTTAAAGAAATCTCTTTTTTTCCCATATTTCATATTTTTTCCTATATTTCATATTTACTATGAATACCATTTTTTTATTTTTTTATTTCATATTTTTACGTATATTACTATGTTTTTTTTTACTCAAATCCCTATATACTAATATAAAATTTTTTTAAATGTGTTTTTGTTGTTCTTCACATACATAAATATAACTCAGTGTGTTCTGTGTATATTTCATTGTTATTAAAAATGAAAGATAATTAAACATTCTCACCACTACTAAAATAAAAATAAATATTTTTACACACACACACACAACTATTGTTTAATTGCTTTAACGAAACTAGCGACAAAATAAAAGCATTAAACTACTAACAACTAAAAACTAAAAACATACGCCATTGTTGTTGTCTAAACCAAAAAATGTTTAATAAAAACACAAAAAAATAAAAAACAAAACACTTTTGGTTAATAAAATGAACTAAACGTCGAAAATTTGTTTGTTTTCAATAAGAGTAGCTTACACGCAGTGGTCTAGTGGGAGTGTACATTGTCAGCTTGCCGTTTATGTGGGCCTCACATTGTATGTCTGTAACTAAAAACGAAAATATAAATAATAAATAAAGCAAACAATTTTGGATTTTGCCAAGCAAACACTAACAAAAACCATAACTAAGTGTTGAAATACGAACTAACACATTTGCTTAAAAAATCCACAATAATTAAGAACAATATGCCATCTTATCTAAATAAACAAAAAATATTTGCTAAATAACTAAACTAACACAGTTATTAAATTTAGAAAAAAAAAACAAAAACTTTGCTTACTTAAATGCCAACAACACCTAAAGCACAACCACACACAACCACACACGAACACCCAAACACACACACACCCACGCACCCAAAGGTTTAACCAGCATATTATGCAAGTTATTGTTACAAAACAAAGACAAAATGTTAAAAAAAAATAAAAAAAAATAGAAAAAATTTTTGCGAATTGCCAAACACGAGACCACAACCGAAATGTTTGAAATTATATAGCAATGAAGTATGCAAAAAAAAAATTCCAAATAAATTTGTTTTTTGAAAAGCGAAAAAAATGCAACAACAATTTTCTGTTGAAAGCAAAAACCTGCAAGCAAAAGCGCTTAGCACCTTTGAAACAATACGCTGGTGTAATATAACTGGTTAAACGGTCAATACTTGAATTTATTTACTCAAAATTAAAAAAAAAAAAAAATCACGAAAAAATCCTGAACCATTGCATGCTTTTGGGCGAAATAAATTACAAGTATTGCACACGATAAAATCAAATCCCTCAAAACTAGAGTAGTTGAAAGGCGAAAAAACAGAAAACCAAACGCTTAAAAGCCGCGCACTTCAATAACAAGTGCCGCATAAATAAAGGTAAACGATTTTTTTAAACGCGCACATAATACCGTTAAATAAATAATATCTCATGCAAAACATACACAATTAAATCAACTTGTGATTAAATAAGGAAATGCATAAAAAAGTACAAGCGCTTAAATCAAAACCATAAAAAATTGCAGCAACAGTTATTACAAAAACAAAAAAAGAAAGCGCAATTTTTATAGTTTTCAATTTACATAAAAAATCAAGCGTTAAAAATCATATTGACACACGAACACATACACACACAAGCGTTGGTGCACAACAGCAAAGGGCCGGCAGGGAAAATTATTGGTTTCGAACTGGTGAGGTTTTAGTACATTTAGTAGTACTCTGGTGCTGGTAGTGGCTAACTAGATAAGCTGACAGTTCTTATTTAAAATTAGTGAAAGTAGTTAAGGCAAAAATGCATGCAATATTTTTCACAAATTTTTTCATAGTTCTAAAAGTGTACTAAAAATCTCTTAAAATAATTTAAACTACCATATAAGGATTTAATCCTCATTTTTTACAACACCAAATGCGTTTAAAATACAATGTAAGCCGTTAAAAATTTCCATGCGTTTCAAGCTAAGTCTAAACTTGTACTAAATTTCAAAATTGTGCTATTGAGTATTAAAACGATTAAAATATAACTTGTAGTGTAAAAAGAGTGCCAAAAACAAAAATTTACGATTATTATCATATTCATGTGTTTAAGGCAAGTTCTAAATTTGTACTAAAAATGTAAATCTAAATTGAACAAAAATGGAGCAGCCATATAACGATTTAACAACACCAAATGTATTTTAAATACAAAGAAAGTAAACTTCTAAAATTTCCATGCGAGCCAGTTCTAAACTTTTACTAAATTTCAGAAATTAGCTATTTAGTATTATGATTCTAAACAACTTTTCTTAGTAAAAACAGTGCTAAATACAAAAATTTACGACAAAGTACAATTTCATGTGTTTAAGGCCAGTTCTAAATTTGTACTAAAAATGTAAATCTAAATTAAACAGAAGAAGAGGTCGTAATATTACGTTTTTTAGTAACACCAAATGAGTACTAAACATACTACTATATAATTAGTAAAATTTTCATGCGTTTCGCGCTAGTTCTAAACTTGTACTAAATTTCAAAATTATATTAGTCAATGCTTTTACGATTAGCTTCACATTTTTAATAGTACAAAGTTTTTAGCATATACCAATATAAGTAATAAATCAAATTTTCTAACATTTATGGAAGTTCTAAACATGTACTAAATATAAAAATTTAAATTAAGCAAAATTTTTAATAAGACCTTTCTAATATCATCAAATGAATATCAAATACAAAGCCTTTAAATTGGTGCAATCCATGCGTATCGAACTAGTTCTAAGCTTGTACTAAATTTCAAAATTGAGCTACTGAGTACTAATGTGATTAAAATAAAACTTTTCGTAGCGTAAAAACAGTGCTTAAAAAATCTACGTTTAGTATCATCTCCCTGTGTTTAAAGCAAGTTCTAAATTTGTACTAAACACATAAATCTGAATTAAACAAAATTAGAGATCGTATTTGATTTTTAGTAATACCAAATGAGTACCAACCATACTAATAGATAATTCTTACATTAGTTCTAAATTTGTACTAAATTAAAAACTATATTAGACAATGTTTTTACGATTAGCATAATATTTTTGATATGTTTTAATAGTGAACATTTTTTAACAAATACAAATATAGTTAAGAAATTGAATTTCTTAACCTTTATGAAGATTCTAAACTTGTACTAAATAAATCTAAATTAAACAAAATAAGTACTAGCGATATTTCATTTTAATACAAAATGAGTTCTATTCGTAGCTCCTTCTTAGTACTAAATATGAAGATTAAAAATTTCAACTCTTAAAGTTACGTTTTACAGTACTAAAAAAGTACTAAATTTTTCAAACACAATTTAAATTTATTTTAAATATTTTGTTCTGATTTTATACTAAATTTTGAGAGTGAAATGTTTAAGTCACTTTTTCACAATACAAAAAGTGTACTAAATTCTAAAGTCAATCCTAAAACGAATTATTTCAATTTATTTACACTCAGTCCTTTTTTTACGCGATCTCTTTTTACGCTATTTCACTTTAACGCGGTTATTTTTGCAGCGCAAATTCCTTTTTTTTACGCGAATTTCTCACTTTAACGCTATTGCTTTTTTTCGTTTTTTGCTTGATCTTAAACTTGCAGCAGGATTGTAAAATTATTTTTAGCAAATGATACTGATGCCGAACGTGCACGAATTTTTCAAAAAGAATTGAGTCTCAATCAAGAACATCAATCCATAGTTCTTACTATTGATTCTGATACAAATTCTAGTGATATCAGTGCCGGCCATCAAAATAAGCGGCTAAGAATAACTTACGGAAATGTCAATGATTAAACAGCATTCAACGGTTTTTTTTAAATCTACCTATTTTCTATTTTTTCTCTTTTATATATGGTTTTTGTTTCGTATTTTTTATGTTGTTATGAAGAATAAATCATAACTGAAATTTTTTTGTAATGTTTTTGAATATTTTTTGCGCGTATATTTTGTTATACGCGATATTTTTTATATTCGGAACCAATTCGTCAGTTAATATTGGAAAACTAACCATTCTTACGCGATTTTTTTTTTACGCGATTAGTGGCAGAACCAAAAATCGCGTAAAAAAAGGATTGAGTGTATAGCTCCGGTTTAGTACCACATATCGAGAGCAAACATTTTAACTCCTTTAGTCCCTTTTTACAGTACTAAAAGAGTACTAAATACTTAAATCCACAATATAGCAATTTACTTCGATTTATTTATAGCTCTGGTAGACAACTAAATTCTAAAATCCATAGTTCTGTTTTATTACTAACTATTGAGAGTCAAATTTTTAACTTTGATGTAACTTTTTTTACAATACTAAAAGAGTACTAAAAGTTGGTAGTGAAATTTCACTTCTTCTTTCTGAAAAAAATTCACTAAATTTTAAAAGTCTCACTAAGCAATTTAGTACTATTAATTTATAGTTATGCTTATTGATACTAAATAGATTAAATAAAATTAGTAATACCCAATACAATTTTAAAGTACTAAATTTGTACTAAACTAAATTGAAACGATTGGCGAGAAAATTATAATAGATATGAGTCACAAAGACCGAAATTATTGAATTGATTTTGGTAGTTGGGAGCTAGTTCTAAATTATTCAGCCTGAAATAGGAAAATTTTAACATTATTTTGAAAGTCTCATCCATTCCAGAATAAAAAAGATAACATTTGCGAACATTTTACTAAAAAGTAAATTGGAAGTAAATCATTTTAAGTAGTAAATATAATAAAAATCTGAAAATTTTATTTCTCACTTGTTATGAAACTAGCTTAAAACTACTTACTAATACACCACTTCTCAACCAGAGTTTTCTTAGTTCAATCAAGTTTTCCCTGCTGGGTCGCCACCTATGCTAAATTACGCAGTTTTCTGCACAAGCACATATCCCATACACCAACACATACCATCACATAAACGAATAAACGCGCCTCCATCCCTACCCCTTTCCCCTTACCACCCAATTCATCATCACAACAAATTTCACACTTCAGCTTGCAACTAATTTAATGGAAATAAAATGCAAACACTACCGCATACACATACCGTTATTTAATCATACACACACATATGTATATAAAATTATGTATTTAAAAAAAGTAACAGCATATTAAAACAATAACAACAATTTATTAATAAAATAAAAAAAATCTGTATTAAAATGAGGCATTACCACGTATTGTATTTGTATGATAATGTGTATTGTATTGCGCAATTTAAATAAATTAAATTGTTGCCTTCCATTTTTGTTGTTGTGGTGATTACTTTTTGTGTTGCTTTGGTTTCGGTTATTGTTTGATGAAAACATTTAATTTACACTCGTGTTGCAGCTCGCGTTCGCCGAAACGGATTTGTTGAGCTTTTCAATACCGTTAGCTGTTATACGCCGTTAGACGGTTTCCGTTAAATTTTTCACACACAGATAAATATTAGTTTCTCGCCATCGCATACAATTACCGTTATGTTTACTGCTTCCATATACCGTTTGCTTTGCATTTCGTTGATTTTAATTTGTTGCCACGCCCAGTGGTTGTTATTGTACACATTTTATTTATAAACGCGCACAAAAAATGTTGATAATCCAGCAAAGCTGCGAATTTAATTACGTTTATTACAAAGTTTGTGCGTAATAATTACGTTTTTATTAAATTAATAATATTTAAGTTAAGTAAATTTAATTAAACTGAATTTAAAGTATAATTATGTCATATGTTATGAACTAACTTAGCTAAATAGAAAACCTAAACATTTTATTAGTAAAATGCACTAAATAAATTAATTATAATAAAAATTTAAGCTTCTGTCATGAACAAATATTGCCAGAAAATTGACATTTCCGTTTGGCAAAGAAATTAAGTTTTGCTTTCGCGTAGGAAATTTGTTTGCAAATCTCGAGTTATACTTGCATATATAAACACCAAAAATCTGAGAGCAATAAAGAATTCTTTCTTTCGTTAACACCGCAGTTATATAATTAAAAATAATAATCCCAAGTGTAGGGCATTTTTTGAAACATATTCTTTGTACTCTCAGCACCTTTGGGTTGGACAACTTCTTTTAAACCCAAGTAAAGAAGGATCCAGATGCTCTCTTATATCGGATATTTCACTTTTTTAACACCTTCAGTTCTGCGTTTTTCTAACTAATAGTTAGATTTAGCAGATGCGACCTTCAGATGATACGAAAAAATTCAACATATTTCTGAGCTAAACATTATATTATCCTGAGTCTTGGGATTACTTAAGCTAAATCGCGGTGCTGTCTATCTTATAAATAACTGTGGATAAAATGAAGAGCCAGTTGCTCATTCCCAAGACTTTGAACCATTTCCATAAATATTGTTTTGGTGGTCTGATTTGGCTTAGCGAAAAATGTTCAGCATTTTTAAACTAGATAGATAGATAGACAGATAGATACATAATTGAGGAATGCACCGCGACCTTAGGTCTATTGTGCCCTCTCCTAACTCACAGGGATATTCAGTCCAATATCCTGCTGGGTGCTAGTGAGGCGATGTGATCCCAGGTGCTCCGGCTTTCAGGCTCCCTGTCGCAAAACCGGCAGTTAGCGCAAGAGGATAGGCCCATGTTGAATAAATGTCTATTCAACTTGCAGTGGCCGGTGTAAAATGCGACCAGTAGCCTGAGTTTATACCCTAGGGAGGTTAATTATTGATTTAAACCTGTTCTGGTTGTACCCCCCAATTAGCAACTTGGCATGTCGCATACCATGCACTCGTTGCCAATGTTTTTCTCTGCCCACTCCTTCTTCCTTGCGGAGCAACTCCTTTAAGGTATGGGGACCCACCCAGGTGATTGGTTTGGGCCCTCCCCAAATTGGTGGAATCGTTGCCGGCTATTCTATGACCAGGCACCCAGATTTGCACCTGGTTCCGTTCAGCTAGGCTGTTCATCCGTGTGCACTAGTAGCGACTTGATTTCGTAAGGGGAGATCGCTTTCAGTGCCGCTTGACTATCGCTAAGTATGGTTATTCGCTTCTTATTTTTAAATTAAGTACTCGTATCTTTATTTCTATACTACTTCTTCTATCAAAATGTTATATTCCAATTCCTTCGCCGTCTTTAATACGTCAATTATGATATTATTTTATAGAATATAGTAAATTTTATTTTGCACTATTGTGTCCTCACCTCTATTACACAGGTCCTGCTGGACTCTATTGCGTCAATTTGCTCCCTTTCGGATGCATAGATCCATGAGGTTTGCTGCGCCATTTGCAGATAATTGTTAAATCTTGAAGATGGCGCTTCGGAAATTGCGGCTTCATGTCGCCAAACCGGCAGTTTGCATAAGAGCCTACCTATATAGAAAAAGTATTTACAGGGCTTGCAATGACAACTGTAGAATATCACTAGTAGCCGGAACTTTTTCTGGCCAATATCTTTCCCTGTTTGTTCTCTCTTTCGTACGGAATAGCTCCGTTAGGGTGTGGGAACCCAGCGCGATAAAAGACGCCGGTACCTCTTATTCATTCTAGAAGCCGCTGCAAAGTGGGCAAGTTCGTCAGCCGGAAACTCGGTTGCACACAGTTCGGTTACTGCAATTGGAAAAATTACTATATAACTTCACTATATATAAGTCCAAGGCTGATGCAAATGGATTCTACCTTTGTCTTTCACCAACCTTAAATGCGCACTGGGAACAGTTCTATAATGGTCGAATAAGTCTGAAGGACATTTTAGGATCCGGGTTAAGCAGTTTTAATAAACCGTTGGAACTTGGCACAGATACTGCATACTTTCAGAATCCTGAACTATGAACTATGTTTCATTCCATCAATTACAGCAAGTTAACCACTTCTTAAATATCTTATACTTAATTTCTAATTACAACTCAATCCTTTGAACCTCCAAAGGAAAGAACGAAGAGTTGTATCCATATAGAAAAATAACGGTGTCGGGAAATATTTAAAACAAACATAATAAAAATTAACAGACTTAATTAAAATAGAACTAACAATTCCAAAACAAAAAATATTTTAAAATTATACAATAAATATTTTTAAATATTTTAATTAAACACAAAACTTAAGTACAAAATTTAACTAACACATTAGTGTGGCGATACTTGCATAGTTAATAATAATAATAATAGCATATTAATATTTGTTTATGTGTGTTTAGAGGCTATATTAGCCACATAAGTTCAGCTTCTTGAGTGTTAAAAAGTTAATATCAGTTAAAGTAAAGCTTTCATAGAGCTTTTTAAAAAATCGTACAACAATTTTTCATCAACTTTCACACAAATATTAAAAACACACCATTATCGCTAATAACTATACTAAAATAATTTTAACCCACAAATTTTCCGATTCTATAAAGTTTTGAAATGCTACAAATTTGAGCTTTTAATTTTCTGTACAGTTTTCGCAGTTTTCAAACTGATTTTCATATAGTAAATAATAAATCAAATAAACTTAAAACTAAACTTTAACGAACATTCTACATTTTGAAAGTCATTTTAAAAAATCTGCAAAAAACTTTCAAAGCTCACATCCACACAAGCTTCACTGACAACTAACTCGTGCTAAAAACTTACGAAATAAAAATAAAAATATTTATAAACTAGTAGTTTTTATTCAATGCTTTACATATATTTTCACCACAATAATAATTCACAAAAGCTTTCACGCGTAAATAATAGCCGTAGATTTCTTGGATACATGACGTCTAACAATTTCGGGTAAGCTTTAAAGTAAATTTCATTGTTTCTATATTACGACACATAACAACGAACACGCGTACATGAATTTAGCTGATTATTAATGTTGTAAGTGTTTTATATAAATGGAAAAAATTGAAAGTTCACAAAGTCATAAAATATTAATGTTTAGATGATAATGTTTTGGATTTGGCCATTTTGTAACGTCAGTTGAGGCTATATGATAGCGAATTGCAATTCTTGAACGAAATAAAAGCTTCTGATAAGAGCTTTCACCACTATGTGAAAGCTTAAGATGAAAGCTCGTGCATTTTTGCCAAGCTTTCACATTTTGTTAAATTTCAAATTAGTTTTGCTTGAAGAAAATGAAAGCTTCTGATATGAGCTTTCACCATATATGCGTAAGATTAAGATAAAAGCTCGTGAATTTTTCGCGAAGCTTTCACATTTAGTTAAATTTTTTGTGCTGAAGCTTTCATTTTCGGTTTTAAAATTAAATTTTTTTACAGAAACGTTGCAAAATGGCATTAACAATAGTTTGGAAATAGCTTTATTTACCATAAAGCTTTATTAAATATAAACTTTTAACCGTATTGTACGTGTTACATATTAAATAAATATTTTAAATGTTAAAAAAAATCATGTATCATATAAATATTAATCATTTTCACATACTTTTGCCGTATTCAGTTTTCTTCGTAGCTTCAATTCGTCGTCATTGCCATCCTTAACGTCGTGGTTGTATATTCTTAACGGTACAATAAGTGTCATAGTTTTCAGTGTTGCTTGTTTGACGTTTTCAACACATTTTAAAATATACTTACAAATATACTTGTAATATACAATAATAATATCGCTGATATGTAAGTGTTGCCTGCTCAAAATTTCTTCATTCGGCTGGGAATATACGCCGACACTTAGACATTCGTATGCACTGATCCATACTCGTATACATACATATATTCATTTTGATCAATATTTCATATTTAATATTAGTTGAACAAATATGAGTGAAGAAATTTGGAGCTTTTTAATTTTGCTGATTTCCGTTTATTGCTGATATTCGCAGCGTTGGGTGGGCACAATTTTGTTGTGAACGAATTGGAAATTTTACACGCAGGAAATAATATTTAAGCTTAATTAATGGAATGTGGCAAAATGTTTGTGTTACTATTTATAGATAAATATATTATATTATATGTAAAGTCATCCAAATAAAAATTTTTACATCGAAAATATACGAAAAGCCTCGACTGATGGAATAATATTAGGAACATTATTACCATAAGCAATAATTTTTTCAAATCCAAGGTTTAGAATTCTCCAAGATGGCCGCCTATACGTATACAGGTATATACCGGCCTCACGAGACTTCTAAAAAGCGGACTGGCTGTAGTCTCATCTAGTACCAGTAAATTTTAGTATGTTTTTCATAACCTATTAATTCGATTTCGAATATAACAAAAGGCCGTCAGATATAAAAAGGCTACTCACACTACGCCATTTAGAGCTCAGAAGCATTTCCATACAGCGTTACCGTAATTTTGTGCATCAAATGTGCTATCAATATGGTATATAGAAAATACCACCTTCATTTTCTCAAATCATTCCTTAGAAAGCTCCAACTTCTCTATGTGAAAGGGTTTTACATACCAAGTGCGGACAGGTCGCTTTGCATATGATCATTCCATTGGATACGTGGACGCGCTGACTTCTGTTGTCCACCCATAAGTCTCACGATGTGACCTAACCAGCGAATTAGTTCGGTTTTTTTGCACATAACTATATCCACGTCGTCATAGAGCTCCTACAGTTAGTGGCTCCATCTTCTTTGTTATTCATTATTCACGAACTTTATCAGTGAATATCAAAAAACCTTACGGAAAACAGTTCTCTTGAATTCTCCAAGTGCTCTCTCATCTCAATTCGTCATCATCCATGACTCTGCAGTTAGGACGTTTATCGCAACGTTATCAATTAGGTTACGCGAAGCCAAACAGCCTCTCTCTATTGTCGGAAGTATTGTCGTAAAGCTATATTTTTCCACCGTCAATCCCAAGATGCCTTCTCCCTCTCTTGGCCTTGAAGTCGGTGATTATAATCCTAACAACGTGGCGAGGGCATTTCTAATACGCTACATCAACACGTTCATAAGATTGCTCTTTGTTACAGGCGTGGTGTTCTTCTGTGAATCTGTAGACAAGTTAGCGAAGCCTCCGACCAACCATAAGTACTACATCAAATTTGTACATCGCCTCATAGCAGCTGTTGTAGACGTCACATGTTACGTATTTCATGCAGCCGTGTGCCGTCAATCGCAGTTCCAGGAGAGCGCTGATGTTGACTTTGTATATTTCGAAGAAATTCACCAGCTACATATATAGCGGCGCCTTACTTATACAGCGTCCAAATATTTCAGGTGCACATCTGTAAATCATGTTCCATTATGAATTTGAGGTGGTGACAAAGGTTTGTCAATATCCAAAGCTTTCGTGATCCTTTCATAAGAATTACAGTTATACGTGGCGAGTCCTAAACCTAGCGACACAATCCTAACTCGCTCTGTAACAAACCCTGCATTTTTTTAAACCTTTAAACAGATTATCTCGAAATATCATATTAAGGTTTTCACTGGTTTCTTGAGTTACACACAAATGGGTTACGGCATCTCACTCAAAGTTGTTTATTTTGCACGGAGTGCGCAACGCGGATGCATGAATAAGTTTTGAGTATAGGTAAATTACTTGTGTATATAGCTGAGAACCCGGAGTAACTATTGCTCCCCTGCTACACACTTATAAAGCGTATTAAAATATATTTCAGCGTATTTCGAAGGGTTTGTGACACAGAAGGATAAGAAAATCACTTCTCAAATGTTTACTTTTTGACCTAGAATCACAAAATATTATTTACAAAAGCTTTTAAAAAATTTAAAATAATAGCAATATAAACTAATTCTGATTACAATAAAATTAAGCAATTAACAAACTGTGCAATTAATATTTATTTATCTCATAAATTGATATCAAACCATCCATTAAACCCTGTCAAGTGGTTTGGAGAAGAAAAGCGCTTGTATAGTTAATTAAAACTTGACAAAGTAAATAAAAAACCCAAAATTTTAGTTGGTAATTTTAGGTTAATTGAGTTCATTTCAACACCAAATTTAATGAGTCAATTCACGTTTTAATTGCCTCAGCTGACTGACTTGTAAATCAATAAGACGCTAGAGAAATAGTAGACCAAATTGTAGCAGCCGGTGGATTGACTTCAAAGGAGGAAGCCTGTAACCATTTTCTTAAATCAGATTGATTTTACATTATTCAATCAAATATATTACCAATTAACTCGTTAATGCAGTCAGTTAGTTAAGTATCTACAATAATGAGTAAAAATTGAAAACCAAATAAGTCATGTCAGAATTTAAATCAAAGACGATTTTATTTAACTATTTACTAATTGTAATTTCCGCCTTTAAAAATAAAAAATATGTATTTTCAAGCTCTTTAAACAAAATTTTCCTAAAGTTCTTGCAAAAAAATATTGTAAGCTAACATTTTTTGCAGCTTTTAATTTGTTTAAATTTTCTGTGCGTGAAATTTCCAATTTTCTCAAACTCAATGGTAGGATTTATTCATATTCACAACAGAAACAGACCGTTTTAATGTTTCGAGTGCCATTTAGCTTGTATTTAGAATGGTTTTTATGTGCAATATGCTGAAAAGCAATCATAATTATTAAATTGAATGCATATTCAGTTATAATTTTAGAAACAAAATATGGTAAATATAATATGTTATATGAAAAAGCACGACTTGGTTATATGAAATATGATGACAAATGAAATAGCAATCAATAGCGGATGTTTTATATTACAAAATGAAAAATGCTGTCGAAAATTTGCCGTAGGTCAAAGGAAAATTTAATTTTTATTAAAATATTATATTTCAAATGTGGAAATTATTTGGTGTTATATTTCTGATAAAAACTTACAAATATTTTTTGTTAATATGCCGTTTAAATATAAAAAATATTTTTTAGATTCGCAAACTGTTATCAGGGTTTGATAAAAAAAAATATTAAAATAAAACAAAAACATTTTTAGTTTCGGAATTACTGCTTCCAATTATTTATAAGATTTGTTTTTTTTAAACTGATATCAGGATTTGATATATGGTGTAATAATTCTGACACGAATTTTTCACCAGTAAATGGCGAATGTCTTTTTTATTAAGAAGTGTGACGAGTCACCATCGATGTGTATGGTCTGAAGTGCTTCTGGGCGATTGCTTTCTTCACATGGTCCAATTTTTGCCAGTACAGGTCCGAATTAGAAGTTTGGTTGCTCATACATTATTCCCTCCCATCTCACCAAATGCATAGCAAAACATTCCTGACCGCCAACTCTAGCTTGGCCATCGTTTGTGGCAGGTCATCGCTATTCGACCACCGTGTTTGCTTGATGTTGTTCCGAGCTTTATACGTTTAATGTCTACAATTAACAATAAACGGTCATTTGAGTTTGCTGAGTAGGCAGAAGTCACACGGAACTAAGTCAAGCGAATACGTTGGTTGCGGCGCGATATTGGTTGAAAATTCGGCAAAAACTCACGAAGGATATATGCAGTATGCGACGGTCCATTATCGGGGCACAAAATCAAAGATTTGTCGGCGCCTCTTTCTCCGAATAGTTTCGCGCGACAAACGACTCATAATACTCAAATACTCAAACACGCCCCACACCTTTGCCGACATAATGGAAGAAAACTGTCAACATAATCTTGATTTTTTAACTACATTGACATGGTTTTTTCGGCTTCAGCTCACCTTCGCTATGAAATTCGGCCTATTGATCATCTGTTTCCGGGTCGTAAGCATAAATCCAAGACTGATCTATCACCAATAATAATACATTTCATCGACATCCTGGTAGTCGGAAAGTATTTTTTCATAGACGTTAACGCGACGCTGTTTTTCGAAAACATTAAGTGATTTTGGAACTAATCGTGATTCCACTTTTCTTAGACCCAAACGATCTTTTAAAATGATTTTTACTGATACTTTCGATATTCCTACGATGGCAGTAACATCCCTGACAGTCAATCGTCGCTTATCAAGCGCCATTTCCTTTATTTCATTGACTTTTTTACCATCAGTTGATGTTAATAGCCGTCCTGGTTTATCGTCAACGCGTTTTCGACCCTCTTTAAATAATTATTACCCATCAAAAACATTTGCTCGTGACAAATAATTATCAAGGAAGACCTTTTCCAACATTGTGACCGTTTAGGCACCAGAAATTTCATTCCGCAGACAAAATTGAATGTAACATTTTTTGTTTGAATAATTTAACTCCTCGTAAAATCGGCCGAATGGCCTTTATATACTTCGCAAGGACAAGCGTATTCTAAACTTCTTCTTTACTGGCACAGACACCGCTTACACGGTTATAGTCGAATTAACAACAGCGCGCCAGTCGTTTCTTCTTTTCGCAAGGTGGGGCCAATTGGAGACTCCAAGAGAAGCCAGGTACTTCTCTACCTGATCTTTCCGACGGAGTGTAGTTCTTCCTTTTCCTCTGCTTCCCCCGGCGGGTACGGCGTCGAATACTTTCAGAGCTGGAGTGTTTTCGCCCATTCGAACGACATGTCCTAGCCAGCATAGCCGCTGTCTTTTAATTCGCTGACTATGTCAATGTCGTCGTATATCTCATACAGCTCATCGTTCCATCGGATGCGGTATTCGCCGTGGGCAATGCACAAAGAACCATAAATCTTTCACAGAACCTTTCTCTCGAAAACTCGCAACGTCGACTCATCAGTTGTTGTCATCGTCCAAGCCTCTGCACCATATAGGAGGACGGGAACAATGAGTGACTTATAGAGTTTTGATTTTGTTCGTCGAGAGAATTTACTGCTCAATTGCCAGCTCAGTCCGAAGTAGCTTCTGCTGACAAGAGTTATCCTGCGTTGGATTTCGAGGCTGACATTGTTGTTGGTGTTGATACTGGTTTCAAGATAGACAAAATTATCTTTGACTTCAAAGTTATGACTGGCAACAGTGACATTAGAGCCAAGTCGCGAGTGCGATGACTGTTTGTTTGATGACAGGAGATATTTCGTCTTGCCCTGGTTCACTACCAGTCCCATCTGCTTCGCTTCCTTATCCAAACACGAATGATAATTTTGATGTGACATTTGGCACAGATGGACATTTCCTTTTCAAAGAAGTACCATACAAACAGATGGGTCAAACTCAGGTCTTTGTGTGGACAATTCTTTATCCGAACATATTATAGCTGTCATTCCCCTAGATCCTTTCACAAATTTATTGCTGTTAATATCAACTCCAATCATTTCGCCGGTTTCGTAAAGAGAAAGCCTGACAAAAGCTGGTGGTGAAGAAGAAAGTGTCTGAATTTTTCCAGCTCATCTTCCTCATTGCAATTTTCACAAGTTGCATACTCCGAAATCCAAATATGACAGTGTTTCGTTAGGTCACTTATCAGTGAGGTATTGTGAGCTTTAATAAGAGTTGGCAGTTAAATGAAACTTTTAAGTGCCATTCTGGGACAGATGGCTTTCACAACGCTTGCTGAGCTCACGCGAGGCTTATAAAACCAGCGCGAGGATACACGAAGACACCAGAACTCCTGCTCGTTTCCATTCTGGTCGAATTTTTGTATGGGTGCCTTTTCATGCATTGCTGCAATACAAACTGATCTGTCATTCTGGTCCTTAATGAACAAGATATATTTACAAAATTGCACAAACAAAAATGGAATATTCTACAAGACAATGCTATTATCTCTATATATATTTTTTAGATCAGAGCACTGTAGCTTAAAGTTTTCATAAAAACTTATCGGTAAAAATCAAGCTCTTGTATGGAAAACCATTAATATTTGCCAAGTCTGTGTGAAAATTTGAATGCATAAATGTGAACCCTATACACAGATAATACCGTTATGGCGTTATGGAAAAATAACTTAATAAAAGACAGCAAACAAACCGCAAAGAAGCCTCATTTTGCGTGTCAAACTTGCAACACTCAAAGTTATGCATACTTGCCACATAAAAAAGTGGCCAAAATGAGCAACTGCCACAAACAGTAAAAAGAATTTTCAGAAATAAGCGACTACGACATAACAAATAATAAAAAAATGTACATTCAAGTTGTGTAAAATGCAGGTAAACTTGCACTGTCGAGAAAAAAAGTGTAGTAAAGAAAAAGTAGAAACGAAAAAGAGCATGTTGCAACAAAAAGCCTGCCACATTGCATTTAAAACGGCACCTACTGCCGTAACGGAGTGCAACTTTTTTGTTGTATGTTTACAACTGTGCGATTTACTTAAATTTGCTGCTTATCTTTTTGCAAATTTTTTGTACGCTGCCAAGTACAAGGCTTAAAGCAAACAAAGCGGCAGCAAAGTAGCAACTGCTTATCATTTAAATGCAACATGTGTATATATGCTCATATGCAAATGTATGTTGCTGGCGCTAATATGCATATACATATGCGTGTATGTGTTCTTGCTTGTATGCATAGCTTTGGCTCACACTGTATGTGCCGTGCTGAGAAAAGCGCACTGCTTGCAAGGCCTGCGGCAGCAACAACCGCAAATTTCTAGGTAAGCATTTAAAACGGTAAGTAAACAAAATACTCTCTGTGGTGCAATTTGTTGAATGGGGAACAAAAAAAAACCCAAAAAAAGAAGAAAAAAACAAAAATATATTTACAAAAATAAAAAGTGCAAAAAAAGAATAAGCAAAGGCGAAAAGCAAAACGAATTGTAGCGACCACAAACAGGTGTGTCAGGCAAGTGGTTTAAAAAACTGCGCATTTCACAGTCAAAACAAGCACTAAAGCAGCAACAGCAACAAAAACAAAAAAACACTATAAATACCGTTGCGTTTGGCCACATGTCCGATGGTATAAAACGAAATTTTCGTGTATTAACCGTAAAAATTCGTAGTACTAAAAATAGTAATGCCTCGCTTACTCTCAGTCTCCCGCTCCTCTCATCCCCAACAACTCCCTGGCGATGCGTTACCAACAGCAGCAGCAACAGTAATGTCTATTTTACTGTTATGTGACCATTGCATTTACCCCACTTATACACTTAAGTCAAATAAAGTGTCTTGGCTCGAGCACGCGCTTACCACGCTCCCTTAAGCACAAGACTATGTGAGTGATACACACACACACGTGCACATTTACTTAACCATCAGAAAAGTACATACTTTACACCGTTACAGTTGCAACTCTAAAGCGCTTTTTAGCAAGTTCGGTACTCCACTTGTGTGTGTTTGTAGCCCGCTTCAAGGTGTCACACTACAAATGTGGCAGCGCACAACTAAACCTCAACTCATTTTATAAACCACGGTCGCACTCTGCCATTCATTCATTCAACCACTCAGCCGCTCGTTCATTCATGCAGTGGCTCAGGCAGCAGTCAGTCTGGCTAACTCTATTCATTTGGCATTTCACACATTTACTATGTAAAGCGGTTGGTAATTACGAAATAATTTTTTTTCATTAGCAACACGATTACTTTGCTTGCAGAGCGTCACTCATACGCCCTGCTGGCCACTTGTACTGTATGCCTAGATCTATGGGTATGTGTGAGTGTGTAAGTGAGTTGTGTTTTCAATCGTTTCCCCTTTTAGTGCGCTTAGTAGCTCACTTCTAGCCGGTGCGAAGGAAGGTGTGTTCATTTATTAGGGTGGTGCTTTTATAAAGCAATAGTAGAACCCATGCAATTTAAAAACTTCAATAAAGTGAAACTAATTGCAAATATTTTATTAAATTGAATTAATGAACCCTATTTAAAATAAGTTAAATTAGATTGATTGGTATGCTATAATTTTTTCTACAAAAATTAACAAAAATTTAACAAAAAAAAAGTAATTAAAATTAAATATATGTAAAATTTAAAAATTAATTCAAATTAATCAAAACAAATCAAATAATCAGATTAAAATTATTTAAACTAAAATTAAATAAAAGTTCCAAAAATTAAATGAAGCCAATTAAAAAACGCTATGTATATGAAATAAATAACAACATACTGAATTACAATTAATAAAATTAAAATAAAAAATTAAATAAAACTAATTAAATTAAATAAAGTAAATCGAATTAAATTAAATTGAAAAAACATATTTACTAAAAACAAAACATAATTAAATGAAAATTCTTACAACTAAATTAAGGTATATTAAATTAAAAAAATTATAATAAGTTAATGAAATTAAATCACATTAAGTAGATAAAAATTTAAATTAACAAAATAAAATTAAATTAATTCAAATAAATTTTTTTTTAATAGAAATCAACTCAATTAAAACACTAGAACAAAAACACTAAAGCTAATTCTAAATAAAGTAAGCTTAATTAAATTATGTTCAAAGACACATTTTTTTAAGCCAAAATTAAATGAAAATTCATAAATTAAATTGAAAAAATAAGTCAAATTTATTAACACAAATAAAATTGTAATGAATGAAATTAATTAATTTATATTAAATAAATTGAAAAACTAAATGAAATTGATTCATTAATGGAAATTTTTATAAATTTTTAATTAAGCAAGTTTAACTAAATAGAGTTATTTTTAGTTAAATAAGAATAGGGAAATTAAATTACATTAAGCCAATTAAATTAAATTAATTTTGCAATAAATCAACTTGTACTAAAATATACCAGCTTAAAACAAATCAAAATAAAATGACTGAACTAAATTATTTCAACTTAAACTAAAATAAATTAAATTAACTTAATTGATTTAAATTCATTAAATTAAGGTAAAATTAATTAAACGAATCAAATTGCATAATTAAATGAGATTAAGAAAAAAATTAATTAATTAATTAACATATTAATTAATTAACATATTAATTAAAATTTAAATTAAATTTCAAATTTAAACGAAATTTAATAATTAAATGGGCCTAAGCAAAAACAAATTAATTACATAACAAATTAATTATTAAGTTCAATTTAATTAGTGAAAACAATTTAAGTGTATTTAAAAAAAATTATTGTTAATTTCATAAAATTAAATAAATATTTAATTGGGATTAAATAAAATTTTGAAATATTTAGTTAATGAAAACGAATTAAATTTACTTAAACAAAATCGAAACAAATTAAATTAAATTAGAAAAGTGAAATTTAACAAAAAATTTAAATTAAATGATCTTAAGCAAAAACATATTAATTAAATAACAGATTAATTATTAAATTTAATTTTATTAAATTGAAATTCATTTTGTTTCAACAAACTTAAATTTTTTGTTAATTTTTTGTTAATTTTTTGTTAATATTTTTTAATTAATTTTAAATAAACTAAAAAAACATAATTAAAGCCACAAATTTCAACTAATTTAATTGTAATATCCTTAACAAAAATATTTAAATTAAATTAAATTAAATTAATCAAACTTAAATAACTTAATTAAAATAAAAGAAAAAGAAAAAAAATTGGAACTAAATAAAATTGGGTAAAACTAGGTGAAATAAAATTAAAATGAATTAATTTGATGACACCAAACCGAATTCACTTAAATGAAGAAAGTTAAGTTATATCAAATTAAAATGAATTTTTTAATTAAATAATAATTATAATTAATCAAATAATTTTTTAATTAAATAATTAAACAAATTAGTACAAAATAAATCCACCTCATTTTGGTAACATTAATTGGATATAAATTATAAATTATTAAAAATATTAATTGAATTGGTTAAACGAGTCAAAGTAAAATAAATAAAATACATTGAATTAACTCAATTAATTTTCTAAATTGAGGTTTTTTGAGAAAAGAAAAAATAATAATTCAAATTAAATAAAATTGAATAAACCGAAATTAAATAAAATTAAAATTAATTACTTTGATGAAACCAAATTAAAGTGACTTAAATAAAAGAAATTTAATTAAGTATAAAAAATTAAATTTAATTTTTTATTTTTTAATTTTTTATTTAAATAATAATCATAATTATTTAAAAATTAACAGAATTAATTTAAAATAAATTTAACTAATTTTGGTAACATTTATTTGTAATAATTTATAAATTAAATTAAATTAAATTACATTGAATTAACTCAATGAATTTTCCAAATTCAGGTTATTTGAGACAGTTTCGTCCATTTTCTGCTAATAACATCTAAATAAAAAAATTAAGTTAAATAAAAATTAAAAAAAAAAATAACATAAATTAAGTTATTTAAAATTGAAAAAATTATTTAAAAATATTAATTTAAATAAATTGCTTGATTAGGTTTCTAAGTTGAATTTATCTGATATTTTCAATTTTTGGAGGGGATATTTTGGATAACAAATTCTCTAAAGGTCGCTTTTATAAGTTAACTTGTTGATCCCATCTTCTCATGGTTATGGTAATATACTGATTATCATCAACATTTTGAAGGGAAGTACGTATTATTGAGTTGAGGTTGGATTATGATTTCTAACTAAATTGAATTTAAATAAATAAATTTTTATTTTCTGATAAAATATTTTAAATAAATGTATATAGACTGCTCAAAGCTGCTCGACAAACAAGTCTTCTTTCTCGAAGTTTGTCTGCGCCCCCTTAAAATATGTTATGTTATATATAATATCAAAACATGCAACTTTAAGAACACCCCTAATGTAACCATAGTTACTATATATATATGTATGTCTATGTATGTGAGCACATATTCACTCAGTAATCTGCGGTAATGTTGCCAACATATTTTGCTGTAAACGCAAGGATTTCAGATTTGGCACGACCACCTGACGCTCGCTCGTTCGTTCGCTCGCTGCCCTGGCTTTTGCCATGCGCTAGCCATTTGTTTCAGTTAGTTTGTAAGCAACACAGGATGGTACATATGTTTATACTTACACACTTGTTGGTTTATTTACTCAAATTGTGATTTATTTGAAATGAAAAACACAACTACAACTGCACATACATTACACCGTTGCACTTGCGGCGCTTACATTAAATGCAACTAAGCCACAGCTGGCGCTTGAAGCCTTTTGTTCGAAAGATAGAGTGCAAATGAAGAGGGAATTTAGGTATTTAAAATGTTAAATTAATTTTACGGAAAATTTATGTGGTGCTAATGTAAAGCTTGCTAGCAGAGAGTGCTGATATTTCATGGGTGGGTTAAAGTTGCCGACTTCGGTATACAAGATGGATATAAAAGTGATATAGCTAGGAAAATTACCGATTGTATTATACTTATTGGTAGTGAGAGCTGCAAATAATGCTTTATTTTTCAGTTAACATTTTTATTATTTTTTTTTTTTTGTTATGCGGAAAATCTTAATTAAGAAAAATTTTCCAATTTCTAATCTCAAATACCGGTTTGAAAATTTCAAACTGAAATTTTAATGCAAAAGTTTTACTTCGTAAAGAAAAAAAGTTGTGATTAGAAGTTAATTTAGAATTAATTAGAAGTCCGTACCATGACCTGATTAAGCTTTCTTCATGCTTCTCGTGCTATAATTACTGATACAATGTCATCCGCGTAACCAATTAAGTACGATTGCCTTGGAATTTAGAATGGAGCCTTGGGCTACTCCTGACATGACCGCTATTTGTCGCAATTCCTCTCTAGTTTGGTTCGGTAGTTTTCTGTTACTAAAGTAGCTCCGCATCACAGCTCTGACATAGTCGAGGATTTTAAGCCTTTTTCAAGAGCGTCGTTCATATTCATCCATCTAGCGCCGTTGAAGGCGTCTCGGAAATCTAAAGTCTCCAGTGTGCCATCTACGTTGTGAGGCTTCTACACTTTTAATGACGCATTTTATAGCCCCTGGAGTTGATCTACCCAGTCTAAAGCCGTGTTATCTAGGGGAGAGACTTCGTTGATAGCCGCTTCGAGCCCGGGTTCAAGCAGCCTTTCATAGAGCTTTCCCGCTGTGTCAAGCATGCATAGTGGACGGTATGCTGATAGCAAGTTGGGATCTATTTTCCCTTACTCATAAGCGCCAGCCAGGCGTTGTACATATTCAGTAGTACTGCCGATCACTCCGCAGCGTATATATTCAGGATTTCTGCTGAGATCCAGTCCTGGGCCGGGTTATTTGTAGGCCTTGAACTAGCCAGCAAACAGTTACAGCCCCATAAGAGTGTACAGGGATATTTCCGAAAATCGTATTATTTTATGGTTCACTGACTATTTTTTCGTATGTGGACAAGAGTGTGTTTACGATGTGATCCATTTTAGTAGCGATTAAGTCAGGTGGCTTTGCTCGAACACCGAGTTTCTTCATTACTATTTTATACCCAAATGCACAGGGGGTTTGGTTAACATCCTCGCGCAGCGTTGCTAGACGAAGTGGAGCGAAGAAGTACTCATCCTTTAGGATACCAAAGTTTGACTCGAGTTTCAACAGGTTTTGTGGTCTCACTGTCGATAGCTCTTTCAGTGTCTGATAGTTTTTGTTTTCGGTTTATCGCTTTTCTCAAAACTCCATTGTCAAACTAGCTGGAAGGAGTACTTGGAGACAATCGGCTACCAGTTTTTCAATCTGATCAAAAATCAAATTTTGGCAGTCCAAAAACCGACAAAAATTTTGGATAAACTTAATTTGTCAATTTAAATACCCTAATATCTATTTTTTAGATAATCTGCCAAGGCGTGTCCCTTAAAAAATTTAAATTTCATAAGCAACTCATTCAAGTTAAAACAAGCTTAGTACAAAATAAGAAATAAAATTACAAAAAAAATACATTAAAATTCTATTTTTATTAAAAGTCCAGCTGTTAATTCCCTTCAAAATAACCAAAATTGCAAACTATCCAAACTAGTTCAACGCCTAAAGGCTTAGGCGGCCAGTCAGGCAATTTAAAGCGCTATCATAAAATCGAACGAGCTCAGCTCCATTCAAATTGTGCGTTAATAGCCAGCAATAGGAGAGTATATACGCGAATAACGCTCATTAAATGTACGCAATGAGTATACTACTACAACTACATAAAACACACACATGTACCAAATACAACAAAATTACATCTGTGTGTGTTAATTTATTTTCTAACAAGCTCGCCAATGCGCAAACAACAAAAATATCAAATACCACCAAACTTACAGTTTAGCGCACACACACACGCGTGCACTTGTAGCCTATTGACATTTGTTTGTAGTTGTATTTGTTCCGCAGCCACTATTTATCGCTTCGCTGTGTTGTTGGAGCCGAAACTCACCGAGTTACCATCATTATTCACTTTGTGGTTGATTATTCGCCAGCAGCAAACATTTAATTAAACGCTAATAGTTCGCAGAGATGCGTGTGCAGTCGCTCGTATAAGCGCTAAATGTTGGAACGGTAAATATGCGAATGTTACAGCAGAGTTCACAAATATGCATAGTTCAAAACCCTGTAGGAAATTTGCATAGATGCAATTTGAGAACACACAGGGCTTACACCAGTCGCTCTATGGGGATGTTATCCAAAAATGAGAATGAGATCCCGAAAATCTATATATCTAGATGCTATTTGAGAGCATTCAACGACTCCTACTTCTTCTTCGCTTTCTCTTTATTCTTCGGAGATATTCTCTGAGGCTGAGAATGACGTTTAGGAAATTTATAAAGATGCAATTTAGGAACACTCACCGGCTGGACGGAGATTTTCCCAGAGATTTAAAATGAGATTGAAAAGACACCTGATTTTGTACTAAGAACTTTATCCAGTTAGATCTAATTACTGTACCTAACCGCAGATCTTCGTAAACCTTTGCAAAAGATATACTGTGGGATTAAGTCCGACTATTTCCAAATATTAGGAAAGAATATTTTTTCGCACGAATTTTTGATATCTTCTGCGAACTCAGTCAATTTACGAAAACTTTTTATCCAGTCGCCACGCAAGATATATGTATACCTATATTAGATGCTTTTTATAAAAGCGCCAAAATGTATGATTTTTATTTATATTCTATAGCTTATAATATTAATTACTCCGAAATAAAATACTTCCAACTTGTTAAGAGTCTAAAAAATATTCGACTCTTTTTAACTCTAAAGTTTTGTAGTTATTTACTGTGGTCAAATTTTTATCAATCGCAAAATGTTTGCCACATTTTTTTCTCCTGAGCTTAAGTCATTAATAGTGTGCGTTTTTTTTTACTTTCTGTAATAAAATATACTACACTTGTTAAGGGGATATAAAAAATTAGAATTTTTTTGCTTTTATGGTGGTAAATTTTTTATCAATGCGCCAAAATGAAGGCAACATTTTTGCTCGCGAGCATAAATATTTTTAATGAGTAAATCACAAGAGTATTCTTTTAAACCTTCTTCGAAAATATATACATGATAACGAAATTATTAAGAGTGATCATGGCGAAGCTTTTGAAACATAGTCTTGCATTTGCCCGTATTATTGGTGGCCTTAGTAGAATATTTCAACATTTTCTAACATTTCAAACATACTGAAAATATAATTTTTGACAAAAACCAAAGTACTTTAAACAAATTTTTTACAAAAATTAGCTGCATGTAGTTAAATATAGATAATTTGCTTTTACTTTAAGATATTTGTTTCGGTATTTTGTATCTCTTCTTCTGCCTTACTGGCGTTGACACCGCTTACGCGGTTATGTTGGTAATTTTTCTTTGGGGGCGTTTTTTACGTGGCGGGTCCCAAACCCAGCGCACAACCCGTAAGAGAATTATTTTATTTAAACGCGCCAAAATTTAGGCAATTTTTTCTACTTTCCACTTCAAGCACGTAGCACTCGTGAATGAAATATTAATCTTAAGGTTTCACTTTAACTTAGAAAGTCTTTGAAAATACAATAAGATTGATTTTACTAAGAGTTTTAAGAGTATTAGGAGCTTCTCAAAAATCGAATATAAATTTTTTATACTCGTTATATATTTTTATACTCTCGCAACAAAGTTGCTAAAGAGAGTATTATAGTTTTGTTCACATAACGGTTGTTTGTAAGTCCTAAAACTAAAAGAGTCAGATATAGGGTTATATATACCAAAGTGATCAGGGTGACAAGTAGAGTTGAAATCCGGACGTCTGTCTGTCCGTCCGTCCGTCAGTCCGTGCAAGCTGTAACTTGAGTAAAAATTGAGATATCATGATGAAACTTGGTACACGTATTCCTTGGCTCCATAAGAAGGTTAAGTTCGAAGATGGGCAAAATCGGCCAACTGCCACGCCCACAAAATGGCGGAAACCGAAAACCTATAAAGTGTCATAACTAAGCCATAAATAAAGATATTAAAGTGAAATTTGGCACAAAGGATCGCATTAAGGAGGGACATATTTGGACGCAATTTTTTTGGAAAAGTGGGCGTGGCCCCGCCCCCTTCTAAGTTTTTTGTACATATCTCGGAAACTACTATAGCTATGTCAACCACACTCTACAGAGTCGTTTTCTTCAGGCATTTCCATATACAGTTCAAAAATAGAAGAAATCGGATAATAACCACGCCCACCTCCCATACAAAGGTTATGTTGAAAATCACTAAAAGTGCGTTAACCGATTATTAAAAAACGTCAGAAACACCAAATTTTACGGAAAAAATGGCAGAAGGAAGTTGCACCCAGGCTTTTTTTAAAAATTGAAAATGGGCGTGGCGCCGCCCACTTATGGACCAAAACCCATATCTCAGGAACTACTAGACCGATTTCAATGAAATTCGGTATATAATATTTTTTTAACACCCTGATGACATGTACGAAATATGGGTGAAATCGGTTCACAACCACGCCTTCTTCCAATATAACGCTATTTTGAATTCCATCTGATGCCTTCTCTGTATAATATATACATTAGGAAATGAAAATACAATTCAATGCTCAAAGTTCACAAATTGATCTAATCTAATTAATTTTACAGCAAAATAAAAAAATATGTAAATTATTATCACTTTATCATGCGAGAGTATAAAATGTTCGGTGACACCCGAACTTAGCCCTTCCTTACTTGTTAATAAAAACTTGCTGTTCGGATTAAAGATTATTTCAGCAGTGATTTCCATAGCTTTAATTTTTTTTTGTATTATAAATTTTCCTTCAAAAAACAGAGCAGTTTGCACACTTACACGAATTCAGTGATAGCTATGAACGTATATAATTTCTTACATGGCAATTCAATACATAAATAAGTATGTATATATGCTTACCATATATTTGCTGATACATGAACGTTTGCTAAATGAATTTGTTGTTGAACTGCCACAGAAAACTTTCATCTAAGCGAATTTTACTCACGACTATAGTTATACATATTAACTTGCGGTATATATACATATATTTTCATATATATATGTACACAATTTATATACTATAGCCTCTAAGCATTTCTATGAGCGTATCTTTCTTTCTCTAAATTAAATTTTTGACCAAAACGAAAAATATATTAAATTGAAAACATAATATTTTTCATACAAAAATCAATGAATATTCTGTTCAAAACGGTCAAGAAGTATTTCTTATCAATCTTTCTACCCTGTGAAAAAAATTCATGGAAAACGATCAGCATCAGTTTGATTTCGGGCCACCTTTGACGTGTTTTTTTCGATTTAGGCTCACTTTTGGAACGACATTCGCTAGATTGACAGTCCTTACATTACACTCATAAACACAAGTCTCGTCAACAGAAATGATGCGTATGATGAATGCAGGGTTCTCAGCATTGTCAAGTGACTTTTACTCGACGTCGTTTTTGCAAAAGGTTCAGATCATTTGCTACGTGTCTAACACTGACATCTTTCATACCCTAAACATTAACCACAATGTATGGAATTGAAACATAAGACTTCTGTAACATTTTCAGAACAAAATTTCAAGAAAACTCATTGTTGAACTGTTGTTACATTGTAAAAAGCATCGGACAAGCATTTCGCATCGTAAACAAATAACTGCCACGCATACACTACTTGACATATGGAGATCAATATTCACACGAAATTAAGAAAACAGGTTTTACCGATATATATATGGTCTCCGACCGACCACTATGTGTACTTATGTATGTATATATCGTATATTAGCGATGTGCATATGTACACATATACACAGGTTTTTTATATTGTACTATATAATGCTACATACATATATACAATATGTATTGATATCTGTTTATAAATTGTCACAAAAACAAGTCAGATTTAAATTTGATCCTTTTTATCGCTTTAAGTTCCACTGTGAAACTAATTAATTCCTTACCATATCTTGGAGCTGCAATCCATAAATCAATATCTGTTTTAAATTCCTTTACGCTCTTGAACAAATTTGAAAAACAAACCCATTTTGCGATTCTCTTCTTCTGCAATATGTTGTGATGGGTTCAGACAAAATATTCAATGCAAATACTACAGATACCCTAACTAAGCAAATCTTATAGGAGAAATTAATCAAATAAATACACCTGAGTTGCCAATAGCCAAAGCAAACAACCAGGCAAACAAGTCCAAGCACACTCTTGTTGAGCATATTAATTAGGCAACAAAATAATATATGTACTATAGCAGGTATGTGAATGTTTACATAGAAAGTAAATAGTGAATACGTACTATATTTCGTAAATACATCTATCTATGTAATAGATTTATATGTATTCGAAGTGTATACGCTTAATTTTCACCAGTAGAAGCAGCTTCAAAAATATATACTATATTTATGTCTCAACTCTTAGTGACTATTGTTGGAAACATGTCGATTCGTTCCAGCACTCTGATGATTTCTTGGGCGCCATTGAGTCCATACACTCCCTATTTGGATATATAGTTGCCAAAGTATAATTCTTGCATAAGTAGATTACAGCGCAATCAAGGAGCAGGTGCTCCCGAGTCGCAAAACTATCAGTTTATGCAAAAGGTTACACCAATGTTGAAAAGATATTTCTTGAGCCTGCAATTAACTGTGTAAAAAGCCACGAGTAGTCGGAATTTGTCTCTGTGGAGGTTTATGATGGGAGAGTATAATCTCACTATTAACCAATACCTCACCGTATCCACTTTTTTCTCCATGCGTATCAGCTCCTCAATTGTAGAGGGGCGCATTGCGGTATCAACATTCTAGAACAGCTGTAGGCCGCACAGGCTTGTCAGCTAATTCGCTCCCAGCTACACCGTTGTACCCCGATCTCCAGATGCGTCAAATGGGGCTGTGGCTTAATGAGCTGTTCATCTGGTCTGTGTACGCCTGCACCAATGGCGATTTAATTGGAAAAATCTTCTACATTATGTTTAGAAAGGATGGCTGTGCGAATAAATTGAGTTATTTGTGAAGGTTATTATAGCATCGGTGCAACCGAACTCGACATTGTTTCTTGTTTTGGTATTTTTTTTTTACACACCCTAATACTCACAAGATGGTATATGCACATATGTGTATACCTCAGTAGTAAGCTTTGTCTTGCACCTGTCAATTAATTTACGGCGGTTACAATGCCGCTTATTTAAACCACATATATCTGTAGAAATACCAACATATTTTCAAGCATACCCATATCTTATGCTAATTTCAACAAATTAACAGTTACACCTTACAACAAAGTGGTCAAACTGACCAGAAGTTGGTCAATAAATATCAAGCAGTGCGGCTAGTGGATTACACTACACACAGTTGACTGCATAAATACACAAGCCACACACCCACACGAATATATGTAACTGTTCATTTAAATGTGGCCATTTTATGTCAATTCAACAATGGCATATTAATAGAGCACATTTGTAGGGTTGTGTGCGTACACTAATTGGTGCACAAAATCATTCAATCAATCATTCAATGCGTCTCGGCTTAATTACGACGGCCTTCTTACACCTTACGCAAACAATTGTGTGAACGCTGTTTACAGTAGAGGCACGCATAACGACGCGCTTACGCAATCATTCCTTCATTTCGCGGTTTAATTCACTTCGTTTCCTTTCAATGGACTATTACCGTTAATTTGCAGCCGCGCATTGATTTAATTCTGCATGAAAAGAAGCAAAGCGAGGCGCTCAAAAGGACTGCGTACATATAATATATACTTAAATATGCACTAGGGTGTTTATTATTGCCAAGTTGTTTTACTTTTTTCTCTAAAAATTATTATTTAACGTTAACAAGCTCTTTATGTTATTTTCAATTTTAAGCGTGCTTAAATCAATTTTCACTTATATATGACATGAGATGTGATATTTTGCAATAAGCAAATAGTTCTACAACTTTTGAGCAGAATATTCTTAATCAAAATTTTTCGCTCTACAAAAAAGGTTTTAATAGTTTTTTCTATAAAACTCTTCCTTTAAAAGTTATAAGCAGTTAAAGTTATAGATTAAGTGTACTGAGTCTTCATACAAGTGATTTCATGTAGTTGCTCATACGACATGGTGCGCTATGTGAATACATTTGATGCCTAATTTTAACCGCGTATAACTTCTAAAGCAATGTCTTTATGAAAAAAATTATTCAGATCTTTTTTTTAAAGCGAAAAATTTTGTATTAGAATATTTTACTTTCAATGTTGCAGCTTTTCTTGTTTTGGAGATAAAGAATTTTTGGTAAAATGTCAAATCCGTTCTTAAATAAATGGAAAACGAAATGATTTAGCACAGTCTAAATTTAATATAAAAAGCTTGTTTACTTTCTATTATTTTTAAGGAAAAAACTTTCAAAACTGCAGGCTGCGTATGACAAAAAAGAAATCAACTTGGCAAATATGCGAGACCCTAATATATGTATACATACATTTATATATATTGTATATATGCATAAAGTCTGTAACTAGTTATTAACTGTATATATATAAGCATCCGTACCAATCCGCCTTATACCATCGTTTCTATTTGCAATTACGTTGCGTATAATTTCCCATTAATTTGGCTTTAACTCAGCCGTGAGCTATTAGACTCAATTTCAATTCAACCTCGCCATCGAAACTCCTCTCTTTGCCCAACGTTGTCTATTATTTATGATTTGCCACTTATTATGCATTGATTAACCACTTCCTTTACTCATTTACTTTCGCCACTCGCGTTTGTTTCGCTTTCGTTAAATGCGTGGACATTTAGTTTTCTGATGCGATTGTCAGGTGACGTCTGTCATTTGAGCAGAAAATTGAGTTTCATTCATTCATTCTTGCTCATTTCGTTGTAATTTGTCTTTACTACATTAATCTTTCAATGTAACTTCGCTAATCTGGTTTGCAACAGACGATTGCGCTTTTCTTCTACGTAATTCAGGGTGAGTCTTGCGGTATTGAACATTTTTCTGCGAATTTTAGGCATTTTGGTGTTACTGAAAAGTGCTTATTTTGAGTCCACTTGATTATCTGTAGAATTCTAATAAATTTAGGCCCTTTTATGTAGTTTTCTTATATTAAACTTTTCTTTGCTAATTTGAGTTCACTTCTAGGCTTAAGTTTGCAGAATTTTTTTTCCATAGTTGCCTTACTTCAAAGAACTGCATAAAATAGCCAAACATTCACTAGGAAAATCTAGGAAAAAACGACGTGAATTCGTGCTTCACTCACTTAAGCGATGTGTTAGCAATAATCAGATTATCAGGCAGCTCTTTATGGCGCTATCTACTCTCTTTTTAACGCCCCTCATCACTTCTTTAATAGTTAATAAATCCTCTTAGCTATCATTACTGTTGGTTACACTGATTATAGTAACTTTTTGACTAAGAAAGTATTCTTGTTGTAGCAAAAAAATATCCTTAAGAAATAATACAAGTATTGAACTAAATTTACGCTCTTTATCCGGTTTTAAACTTGAAACCGTTTCAATTTTTTTATTCAACTACCCAATTACTACCCAATAGTCATTCTGGTATAATTATAAAGTAGTAATATAACACTAACCATATAAGTGAACCTGTTTTAAGCTGAAAATTATACCGTTATATTCATTTTGAAACGAAAATGAAATTCGAATCAATTTAGACCCTGACCTCAGTCTTCAACTACACTAAAACAACTATACGAAAAATTTTTTTAGAATAAATAAGTATTGCTTTTTAATACATCTTCTAATTGAAAGCATGAGATTCCGCTTCAATAACTTTTTCCACTTTCTCAAACTTGTGATTGTTTCACTTTTTTTTATGTTAAAGTTTAAAACTGTTTGATACCTTAGTCCGATCTTCTTTTATCTAAAAATAGTCAAATTATTGAAACCTAAAGAAACCATGAAGTCTATTTCTATAGTGTTAACTACTTTTTTCCAAAATCACGAACCTACTTGTAGTGCTTTTTACTGGTCAATGTTTACGCGATAAGATTGAGAATCTTAGCGGTTGTCAGTTGAAGCGGCTGTTTGATGAAGACAAGATATAAACATTTCAACGCTTCTTTCTTGATTGCCCCTCGTTTGTGAGAAAAAACTGAAACTCCTGGGAGCCCACACCTTCAGACATAACCCGCCGATCATTTATGTAAGTATATATAGCCTTAAATTTCTCCTTTTGACTTACGAAAATTGACCAAGCGATAGTATATATGACTTCTTTAACTTGTTTAGCATACTTGATGACAATCTTATCAAGCGAACTCCCCGCTGAGTACCTTTTACAAAAAACGCTTATTCAATTATTTTCTTCGCCAAATGGTCTCGGTTTTTCCGCAACTTAACTTAGAGCCTTTACAATAATTTGACCTAATAAAACACTGTGAGTCTTCTACAGGTATTCGATGTATGACATCTTTTAAATCACAAACAACGGCGACCAGCATATTTGCCTTCCATGGGGCAGTTTCGCAGAGTATTGTCCATTTTTTCGGTTATTTCTGGATGTCTGTGTATTAGTGCCTCCATATTGTGTCGACGGTCACGAAGCATTGTAGAAAACCTTTCGGAAAGACATTACTAGGTGTGGTACACTGTTTTGAAATGGTCTCACAATTGTAATTATTATCTGGAGTATGCAAACGTAGCACGTGGAAAGCTTTCTCATGTTCAATACTTGATTCAGAATTTGATTTACATGATATTTGGAGATACTCCACCTCAGCTATCATACACACTTTCATTCATGTTAACCTCCGTTGTAGCCGTCCAGACATAACCCAACAACTCAGCAACGGATCCAAGCGGTTTTATATCACACTACGCGATTTCCCTTGCCAAAGCAAGATCAAGTTTTCGAATTAGTACTAGAACTTTCTGCTGAAAAACACTAGAAAAAACTTAGATAGTTTCATATACTATAATTAGTAGATAGTCTAGGTCTAATAATTTCCAAATGGTTTAGACACACTTTTCAACATTTTTATGCAAATTTTTGACATTATTACACGGAAGCAATAAAAAACCTATTAAAAAATTAACATGTTGATGGACATTTTGCTCCGAACCACCCGGTATAACAAAACTAGTTGCATATTCACACCACAAAAACCTTTGTTGAATCAATAGTAATTCTAAAAGACTAGAAAAACTTGTGTCCCTACACTAATTATACCAACCTACAGGCTTTCAAAAGACGGCTAATAAAGAATCACAACTTAGATACTACATAAACAGGAAAAGAAATAATGAGAACAAACAAAAAGAGACAGCAAAGCGACAGGAAAGCGAACAACCGACACAGCATCCCTGCAAATGCATTGAAAGTAGAAAATCACAACGCACAAACAATTCATATTGATTAGCACGTGGCTGTCACGACGCATGTCCAACTGACGTCGAGGCTGTTTGGCCTAATGAACCGTTAGTGCGCAGAATAATTGAAAGGTTTTGTCTGCGTACTATTTACTGCTAAAAGGAGGGAGTTTGCTACAAAGAAAGGGAGGTGGCGGGGATTTCTGCGAAGAATGGAGTTATGCCTAGATATACTCGTATGCACGTATTTGTAGGTATTTATTAGAGTGGACCTAAAGGTAAACTAACGAATTTATAAGTTAAAATAACCCTGTATACAGAGCAAGCCAAGCAGGATTCTTTGCTGAATTTGTATACGATGTCGGTGAGCACTCAAAGTTTTCCAATTAAACAACACGAAAAAATCTGTTTTCAATGCAAACGACATGACTTTTAGGATAAAAATTTAAGGGGGTATTCTGGTCTAGAAGCATGAATTTCAGGTAGTTTTTAAAGTGTCGTAAAACAAAGGCAATTAATATTTTTAGTATCCACTTTTTTATTAGTTATTTGTTAATTTTAGAAGAGTACAGAAAAAAATTAAAAACTAAAAAAAGTAAAAAATTTCAAAAATTATGAATTGACGAAGTGGGTCTCTAAAAATTTCCACGTGACCATAACCATGATGTCAACACTCCTAGTTATCTGAAATCAAAACAAAAAAAAAAGATTATTAATCTAGAATAATGTCGCAATGGCCGGAACTACGGAAAAGTGGGAAAATTTTTTTTTCACAAAATGGCGACTGCTTGAAAAAAAAAAAGTTTTTTTGGATCACTTTTTCTGACTATTTCGAATTTTTTAAAAATAATAAAAATAAAAATTTGGGGATGGTTCTAGTTGCAACCATAGACAAGCCTATAAAGAAGACTCTATAAAAATTTCAAGTAAATCGGTCCAGTAGAACCTGAGAAACTGTGGGTATCGTTCCGAAAAAGTCAGTTTTGAGAAAAACGCATTTAAAGTTTCGCGTAAAGTCTTTTGTTCGATTAGTTCCGGCCGAACCAGTTTGGATGCCGGGTCAGAAAAATGCCTATATCTCCGAAAATAATTTGAATTTTGAAAAATCCTCTTGTACACATATTCTTGAATAGTTAAACTTTGAAAACATAAAAAAAACGATTTTTTTAAATTTCTAGACCAGAATACCCCTTTAAGAAAAAAATTTTTGCATCACGATTTCTTGCAGAGTATTAATGTTAGGATAGGTTAATCTGGTAAGTTAATAAGCTACGGTCCTTTGAGATACTAGATGGAGTTCAGTTGCTAGGTCCATGAGGAGTAGTCATCCTTTATGATGCCTGCACTTGAAGCGAATTTTAACAATTTTAACTCTCTGGTCTCACTATCGGTAGTTTATCATGCCGTGGGGACCCCAGATGCTTACAGCATAGTCTTGCCAATGCTTCAATATTTCCCTGATGCCCTGCTCTAGACACATCCTGCAGACTTCTCGATCTATCAGCCCCATCCCGTGAGCGTGTAGCTCGTTCCATCGGGTTTTGATTTTCCTTACCATACGTCCGTTCAGATCGTCGTATAGACAATGCATGGGTTTCTCAGCGTTGATCATCTTATCGGGTGTTAGCCGTACACCATTCTTAGCAATCTCGTTCACTATTTCATTGTCTTCGATGCCATTGTGGCCTGGCATACTTCTGGCCGATATGCGATAGGAGATTATTGCCTTGATTGCTGCTTGGCTGCTTGTCTATCTACTTAGATGTTGACTCTGGAATTTCCTGCGAGTGCATTAGAGACCCGCTCTGCGGCTTTCGCAGTAGCAAAGACCTCAGCTTTAAATATACTGCTATGGTCAGGCAACTTAAACGGCTGCCGTATGCCTAACTCTGGACAGTATATTCCCGCACCAACTACATCGTGCCAAATTTGGTCAAATCCCGCTTTTTATACTCGAACTAAAGCTTCAGACTTTGAGATATCGATCTGAAATTTTGTACATGTATTTGCTTTTCCTTTAAGCTTCCGATTTTTTTAGAATCGTCGATATTGGACTTCTATAGCATATAGCTTTCATACAAACTGATCGATCAAAAACAAGTCTTTGCATGGAAATCTTTTTTAGTTTACAAAATATCTTCACGAAATTCGGCAGAGATGATTTTCCAAAGCAGTGCTATAATTTTCGAACAAGTTGTTCAGATCGGATCGTTGTAACATATAGCTGCCATACAAACTAAGCGATCAAAATTTAGATTAAGATCTTTTACAAACCCTTTTATGGTATAAGAGATGCTGCTATGATTAGTTGTTGTTGTTGCTGTAGCGGTGGAGTCCTAAATAGTGTTCTATGAATAGTATTATTGCGTTTTGCAGCCAAAGTTAACGTGTTTTCTTGATTTCAATTCAAACGTTCGTAAGTATTTTCTATAAATATAAGTTCATTAAGTTCGATAGGTTAATTTTTGGCTCACCCTAGCATATATATATATATGTGTATGTATGTATGTATATAAGTCGCACAGTGTCTATAGGTACCGCATGCACACAGTTATTTTTCCATTTGCCACTATTTGCCTATTTTTGTTTCACTTTGTAGGCCAACTAAAAGCTAGTGGCTCACACAATACTTATACATTAAATGGGTGAGCACATGTACATACATATATGTACATATGTAAACAAACGGCCGCACTCCACTTTTGCTAGGAAAATATCTTCCTGGTCGCATTCAATCACTGCCTCTTCCTATAAATTTCAGTGTCCACTTTCGGCGGCAAATGCTTTTAGACGCGTTCCAAATTCACGAAGCTCAAAAATGCTTTCTTCATGCTGTTTTTTCTCGATTTTTTTTTATTCTTACATTTTTTTGTTATTTTCCGCCAAATATGCCTACTAACCTGAATACGTTCATGTACTTAATTTTCTTACATTTCAATTTTCACATTTATTTTACGGCATTAGGTCCACTAATCCGCTGTCGCGCCTCAACCTGCTATGCGTAGGCTGTATTTGGTCGATTTCCAATGTTGCCTGCTCACATTTTAGGTCAAATTTCCATTTCCATGTATTTGTGGCCATATTTCTTACTTACTTTGCTGCACTTGCCTACATATCCAGCTGCTAACTTTTTGCTTTCTCTCACTTCTTTGTACCTCCAAATCAGCATTTTTTTGTTGTATTTCCACTTTCCAATGCGTTCTGGCCGGCAAAATGTTTATTATTCATAGAACGTTTCGGCTGTCGATTCGTAGATACTTTACACATACATACATATACGCCAATAGAGCAGTATATGCGAGAAGATTTTTACCTAGCTGATTCCATCAATATATACACATACATACGTACTCCTGCTGTCTGCCATCACAATGCGTGCTCTTACTGCATTGCACTCTGGGTTTTTCCACTAAACATACCGTTGTGCAGTTCAATAACTGCTTTCGTATTCTCAGCATCAATCTATGGCGATCAATTTTTGTAATTTGTTTATTGAGATTTAATGCCGTTCGCCTAGGTTTATTTGTCAGCAGTGAGTTGTTGTTATTGTTGTATTTTGTATTTTTTCTATTCCTTGCGCTGTGTCTATTTATCTGCCCAGACAGGAAATATGTAGCAGGCGTTGACTGATTTTAGTTGATTACAAACGTGCTCTTCTAACCGTAAAAATTTCATGCTGTCCGCTTTGAAGTCTTATGCGTTTGCTTTTACTTATTTCTTAGATGTACTTTTTCTTATGCAACAACAGCTGTTACTACATTGCAAATGGAAAATGGATTTAAAATGTTAACTTCAGGAGCAGATGGAAAAAAATATATATAAATCGTAAAAAGTGGGGTTATGTATACACAGTGTTTTACTTTCGCAAAATATGGATCAATCAATATGAAAACTGTAAAATTGCAATATATTTTCAAAACGTATATTGGACTGAGAAAAAAAAAATATTGTTGAAAAAGTCGAATTTTTAATTTGATCCAAGGTCCAAATGGATCCACAGTTCAATTGCTTCTCCACCTGATCTTTCAAACGGAGTGGAGGTGTTCCTCTTCCTCTGCTTCCCCCGTCAGGTACTGCGTCGAATATTCTCAGAGCTGGAGTATTATCATCCATTGGGATGACATGTTTCTTAATTTTTTGAACTATGTCAATGTTGTCGTATAACTCGTATAGTTCATTGTTCCATCGACTGCGATATTCGCCGTTGCCAATACGCAAAGGACCATAAATTTTCCAAAACCTTTCTCTCGAAAAATCGCACCGTCGACTCATCAGATTGACTCGCCATATAGTGTAAAAGTAAATGAAATGGGATGATAACCATTCCCAATCATGTTGGAGTCTTTGTAAAAATAGTAAAATGGGCGTGGCCCCGCATGTCATTTTTGGACAAAATCTCATATTTCAGGAATTTTTTTTCTTTTTACACTACAACCGTCTGTCGGTCTGGTCCAACAATATGAAACTTCTCCACTTGTCTTTGCGAGGTAACATCAGTTGTTCAGCCCAATGGTAAACAGATCGCCATGCACTTGGTCCTTTCATTGGATGCTTGAGCGCTCTTGCTTCCGTTGTCCACCTATGGCTCTCGAATCGTCGTCTGGTCGCGACACACGCCCGAAAGACGGGGCTAATAGATCGAGAAGACTGCATGAAATGCCTAAAGCAAGGCACCAGGGAAACAATGGAGCATCTCTGTAGAGCTCATACAGTTATTGAGTGACTTATAGAGCGTAATTTTTGTTCGTCGAGACCGGTATCTGCTTCTCAGTTCCCTTCACTATTCCAAAGTGGCACCATTTGACAAGAGTTATTCTGCTCGCCATCTCCAGGCTTTAATTTTTGATGGAGTTTAATGCTGGTTCCAAGATATTTAAGGTCTCTCAATTTTTGCAATTTATTGCTGCCATTTTCACGTAGTCCCCAAAACGCCACGGATTTTTTTGTGACCTTCATTTATTTTGTCTTGCTTTCGTCCAGCACAAAACCCACCTCGATCGCCTCTTTTTCTAGACTGACCTGTTATTAGATCTCAATTTCATCTACGTTCTCTAGACTATTCTACTTCTGGAATAGACAGTGTCATCGCGTTTTATATTAGCGGCGCGTATTAGTTTTTCCAGAATTTTATTGAAGAAAACGATAGGGAGAGAATCACCCTGTGCATGAAGGCTCCGACAAAACCTTAACCCTCGTAGGACATTCACCGGCTGGATATCGGCACATTTCCTAGAGAGGGTCCCTACATTCCAAGTGCATATCCGTAAATCATGTTCCTTTGTAAATTTTCGGTGGTCATAGACGTTTGAATAGATCAATATCCGAGGCTTTCGTGTTCCTTTCATTGGACTTACATTTGTATGAGGCGGGTAGCTCAACTATAGCTGGATATCCAGTGCTCTTATGTCAATGATAAGTAAAATCTGGTCAATAATTTTAGTAGCCTCGATATACCTCACAAAAGATTAAGATTATGGAACTTCAGTTGACTTTATAAGGTATATATCAGTTAATATATAGGTTAGGGTTGTTAAATTCAGCGAGCATCTCTATATGGTAATTTTCTGTTCTTGTCTCGAAAGGGATTTTAGGAGGCTCAATACATCTCCTAGTCCTCATATATATCACATGCCCAATAATTTACGGAATAAAAGCCAATGTTCGAGCGGTAAATTGCATCTGCAGTTTCTTGGACGCGAAAGTAGAGTTGCCACTCGAGTTGCTGTAATTTTAGAGTCAGCGTTTATCGCTTGGAAGTCCGCTGCGTAGAGGATACAAAGTACAATGGCAAGAATACTACTTGGGATAAACTAGCGCATACAGTTCTCAGATCCGACAACTGACACTACGGTTTTTTGGGAAGGATCGACCCCAATTAAGTTAATGTTTCTTCTTTTTTTTTGATTTGCAGCGCATATTATATACATACATATACATTACATTTCAAAATCTATTTTCTGACGTTTCCATTTAACAAACTTTTTCACCATTTCATTCAAAATTGACCGCTAGCACAACCAACTAACCCGCTACCATTGAAAAATATGAACCACGACACAAATTCATTTCACTCTTATTAAAATTAATGACAGCGTAAAAAACTGCGGCGTCCAGTAAAATCATAACCTCAAAATTGCATTGAAAAACAAAAGCGTGCAGAATATTATGGCAATGAAAATGTTTTCCACGAAAATCAAAGCAAAACTAAAAGCGAAGACTTAAATGAAATGTGTAACAGCAAAACCATAAAAATAAATTGCAAACTGAAAAAAATTGGAAGAATTCTTGGAAATGCTGACGGGATTGCAAAAATTTCGAAATAATATTTGTAAATAAAAAATTTGTTCATGACATTTGCGTGGCAGCAGCTGGACAAACGAAAAGTTGCAGTCGCTTTGAGTTGGTCGCGCGGAAAACCACTGCCAAGTACGAATACGAGTGTGCAGCGGAAGCTTAAAAGAGAGTGTTTGTGTGAGAGCCGACGACAAAGAATGGAGAAATGCCATAAGTTTTGTTTGATTGCTAGTTTTTGCGAAGTGTGTCGAGTGGTTGCTGTATTTCAGTGGTTTTTCGCATTTCATTTTTATAAGTAGTTTAAACAGCTTTCAGCAGGTGAAAAAATTAATTTTAGGTTTCGTTTGTGGCTAAGAATTTAAATATTAAATTGGCGATTATAGCAAAAAGTGTTTTATTTCATTTGCCAGTAAACAGTAGCCATCTTCGATTCGCCATTTCTCTGCTAGCCAACTTTGAGTGCTGCTCGCTTATCAAAAATGATGGTGTAACAACCTTCTTCAAGAATATAAATTTTTCGAAATTTTCTCTAAAAAATTGTGCACCGGTCTTTTGAAAGCCTCGTATAGCCTGTTCGATTCGCTACTCTCCAAAATTTGGTGAATCCAAGGCAGTTAATAACAAAGTATTTCTAGAGAGTTACACTCTCACTGTGACCAAATGATTGTTTCTCTTAATTAACCGACATTTTCCGGACCCATATTCGCTCAAGCTCAGCTCGGCACTATAAAGTATATATACACATATACATAAATGATTACAGCGACCAGCTAAGTCGAAATTTCTCTGTCTGTCTGTATATATGCAAACAAAACATTCAGTTTCTAATATATCGCTCTGTATATCTATAGTATACAGCTGTCATACAAACTGTTAGATCAAACTCAAGTCCTTCTAAGAAAAACTTTTTATATAACAAGATATCTTCACGAAATTCGGCGCATGTTATTATCCAAGCTAATGCAACAATCTTCGAAAAATTTGTTCAGATTGGACCACTAAAGTATATAGCTGCCATACGAATTGACCTATCAAAATCAAGTCCTTATAAAGAAAACTTTTTAATTTCGCAAGAAGTCTTCAAAAAATTTGGCATGACTTATTATCAAAAGTAACGCTCTCTGAAGAAATTGTTCAAATCGGACCATTATAGCCTTAAAATTTCATACAAACTTATCGATCAGAATCAAGTCCTTATATGGAAAAGATTTTATTTGAAAAGATTTTCGCACGAAATTCGCCATGAATAATTATTTAAGATATCAATCTCCAGACAATATCCGCTTAATCGAACTGCTATAAGATATAGCTGCCATACTACTCGAAATAAGTTGTTCCGATCGGTCTACTATAGTTCAAATCTGTACATATACATATATACACAATAATTTCCAGCACGTACCGCTTTTACCCTTCAATAAATTAATTCCCTCGCTCATAATTCCGCCGGCATACCCAGGCATCAAATACTTGCCGCTCACAGCTCGCGTATTAATTCTCACTTAATGGTGCCTGCATTCTACCCCAACATTTCTTTTCAATTCACTTCACGTCATTTCCTCTTCGCATAATCTCTTTGCTGCAATTTACTTAATGTTGAACCACGGCAACCTCCCTCAACGCCGTCGGCTACTTTGCAAGTTCGATCTTCATGCGCGGTCACTAGGTTTAAATGCATTTCTACCCGTTTCCCCCTACTTTCCCAACATAAGACAGCAGCCAAAAAATCACTTATGGTAATTTGTGCCCGTCAGTCTTCACTTCTTCATGTGTGTGTATGCGGCTTGAGTGGCTTCAAATAGCAGAAAGAAGACTGGTAGTGAGTCCGCCGTAGCATATTTACACATTTGGAATATGGAAAAGATGCTAATTGGCAGGGTTCAGCTGTAGAGCTCATATGTCTTTGTATGTGTGGTGTGTTCTTTCTTTTCAACAATTCTTTCGAACCAGGGCTAGGCTTAAATATGTATATGTAAATACATATGTATATACATACACATTCATGTGTGCGTGTTATTGCCTTTCGTTTTCACATCACATCCCTTTTTAGAGAGCACTACCACTCACTCATTTACTTATTGCCCTGCTCACCCCTTCATTTGCATTCATGCAAATTTAATTAGAGACCATCGACATAAAAGGTCCATCGATACACGAACCGTCTGATAGCGGCAATCATCACCGTAGCCACTCAACGGTGTTCGGACAGTCATCAATTTGAATGGTCATCATAAAGAGTGGGTGATTGCAATTACCCAACGAGTGAGCTGAAGTGTTGAAGAAGAAATGCTTCAAAACATTTTGAAAACGAAACGGAGAAATATAAATAAATGGGTCTACAAAATTCTGTTTAATATTCAATAGGTGGCGTCAAGTAAATTTATAATGAAGGTGGGCATTATATGCCTATAAGTAGACGCATGTCTAGCATATTAGACAATATACCTAAATATATATTCTATGCACATTTAGATTTCTATTTTTGTAGAAGTTCTACAGCTATTTTAAGCTTGCCATGAAATTTGTAACACACAGAAGGAAATGTAATTTTCTTTAGAAGAAACCGCTCACCTGTCGGAATCACCGATATCGGATTACTATAGCATATAGCTGTCTTACAAACCAACCGATCAGAATGAAGTCCTTATATGGAAAAGTTTCTTATTTGGCGAGATGTCTCTAAGAAATTCGACATAAATTATTGTCTTAGACAACGCTGCAATCTCTGAGCAAATTGTTTAGATAGGACTACTGTAAGTTATAGTTGCCATGCAAATTGATCGATCAGAATCAAGTACTTATATGGAAAAACTTTTATTTGGAAAGATAACCGCACGAAATTTGACATGAATAACTCCTTAAGATAAGACTATAATCTCGAAAGATTTTTTTTTTAAATCGGAGTTATATAAGATATAGCTGTCATACAAACTGACCGTTTAAAATCAAACCCTTGTATTAAAAACTTTTTTATTTGAAGAGAAATCTTCACGAAATTTGGCACGAATTATCTTCCAAGGCAACGATGCAATCTTCGAAAGTCTTGTTAATATCGAACTTCTATAGCATATAGCTGTCATACAAACTGACCGATCAAAACCAAATTGAAATCGTCTTATACCCTTTATAGTATGAAAATGCATCTCTTAAGGATATTATAGCTCAAAATAAATCAAATATACATACATACATAATATATATACCCACACTATCCACCAACATATTTATGTTCGACAATATTTACCCACCAGCTACCGCCGTAATCATAGTGATGAATATTCAATGACATTCAGTCAATTTTCCCCACTACTAACCATATTATGGCTTATTTGATTTTGATGGCATCATAATCAATGAAAATCGCCCACTAAAATTTTAAACGCATATTATTTGTAATAAAAAATACATAAAATTTAGTTTTATGTAATGGTCTACGAGGCACATGGCTATTTTACTTTTATATCTCTATATATTTACACGTACCGCTATGCGCATATTTAAGCTGCGAAGCAAATGCAGCGCAATAACTGACCATTTAATATAAAGGCTAAGCTCCAAACTCATATATTTATGCAAGGATGCAGTGGCGTATAAGTAACATAATTGTTGAAATGGTTGGCTGGGGCGTATGAGTTACTTTTAGTATTAAGTGTGACGATGGCGAACGTGCTTTTTAACGATAATAGCTTAAATATATACATATAATATGAATCTATATATTCATACCTTTTGTGGAAAGTTCCTATTGGCTGATATACCTATAAAAGTTTGCCGTGGCGTATAAGTAACACCACTATTTTTTTAAGTAGTTGGCTGTGGCGTATGAATTACTTTTCTATGGACTTCAATCACTCATATACTCTTTTTCACGATAATATTAAAAAAAAAAGTAGATATACACTAACAGTATAAAAACTAATTAATACTAGAATGACGGGGCGTATGAGTAACTAAAAAAAATGCAAATATGTAAATTTGACATCAAGCTGCTAATCTCAGTCGCAGCTTAAATAATTGCATTCTACCAAAACGTATGAGAAACACAAAAGTGATGTAAAAAATAAAATTTATTCCAAAAAATCCAGCCACGCACTTGCTAGCTTCCGAAAGCTTTATGAGCGCGCGCTTGTTAGCTCGGATAGTAAAAACATGACTACGCACACATCGCTATAGTAAGCGCTCCCATCCGTTCGAACCACAACTCTTTTTAACTTGTCACTTTCATATTTCGCCATGCGCAGCTTTCAACTGTCATTTTTTACGCAATGCTTCAACAGCTTCAACAACCGTTAAGCCGCCAAAAAATGTCATTGCTCCAATTAACCCAAATCTTTAGCTATCCATTAGAGCAAAGTGCACGGCTGTCACTGACGCGTTTTTGCGCGAAGTGTTAATTACTAAATGTTGTTATTCGTTTGTACATATATACATATGTATATAAGTGTGTATATATGTATCTATATATACGAAAATAAAGCGATCCACGTTAAAAGTTGTGTTAATAACACATTCACTTACCGATTGTGCTATAATTATATATACATACATACATACATATGTATGAAGTATGTAAACTTCTAATTTTACTAAAAATATTGCTTTAGCCTTTATTTTAATAATGATATAGAAATATTGAGCTCATTTTTTGAAACTTTGATAAAAGTAAATTCATCAAACAGGTGGCAGGCCCGCTCAAACTATATGCAAGAAAATTTTTTCACGTGCCTTTACTTTTGATCCCATTTCGTAATATTAATAAACATACATATGTACATATGTAGTAATTTAATACAAATAATTAACAATGTGGCAACCTTACATTTGCACATAGTATTTGTACATCAGAAAAAGTTGTAATTTAATAATTTTTACTTTGATGCCCGTTTTGTAATATTAATCAACACAATTCAATAGAAAAAATTTATCAGGTGGCAACTCTACTTAATAATATATAGTGCAGAAAACTCTCCTAAACCTATTTATTTTATTATCAATATTTAATTTAGCAACATTTTTATTACAAAAATTATCAGGTGGCAACACTTCAAAAATTTCCTCGCAAATTAACTAAACAAATATCTTATAGCTATCCAGAATTTTAATATTTCATTAAACTTATCAATTTTATTAAAATAAGATATTTAAATAGGTGGCAACCCTTCCTATAATTTCAAGCAGCAACATTTTTAAAGCTGCATAATTTGATCCCCATTCTATATTTTTTTTTTGTTTTTCATAAACTGAATTAAAAAAAAATAAACTGAACATAAGGCAACTCTAAAATCTCATCAGCTTCAAAAATATCGTGCGACTATTACACGTCTCGATTAGAATAGTAACATTTCGGCGATTTCACAAAATTTCACTAAATTTCGTTTATTAGAATATTTAAATAAGTGGCGATCATAATCAGTATAATCTTTAATAAAAAAATATGTTTCAAGCCATTAACAATAGTCAACATTATTAAATACAAAAAATTCTAAAATGTGGCAACCCAGTCAATCAACTCTTTTGTTGTAACTGGCAGCTCTTTTAAGCATCTACTTATAGTATTTTAAAATTTCTTTTATTTTTTTAAATTTTCACTTAACTCACATATTTATAAAGGTGGCAACCCAATTAAAAATAAATTCGGTTTACTTCAATATCTTCAACTTGTAGTGCAATTGTTAAGTGTAGCACAAGAATTTTTTTAAAACAAAACAATTTGAAATTGCCACCTAATTTTTTTTTATTGTTATATTGAAAAATGTTATTTACTCTAGCAACATGTTGCAAGATTATAATAATTGTTATTGTTAAAATATTAAATTTAATTAACTTTAAAACAATTGGGATCGTTTCTTAATTTTTTATTTACAATTTTAAAACAGGTGGCAACATTCCAACTTTTATATTAAATCATTCGAGCTCTACTCTAAATCGCTTTTCCACAGCATTACAGCTTAGGAACGGGTCACTGCGATCTACGACTTTTAAGGTTATCTTATATTCGGAACCGGAACCTGGTTAAGGTTACGTCTCCTTTTGAGCTTCATTGTTGTTCCCCTTTTCGCACTCTACATGCGCCTGCTATTCAAAAAATTTTTTTTTTATTTTTTCTCACATTAGTCTTTTAACTTTAATAATGTTACAAGTAAAATATATGTTATTTTCAATACCCTCTTTAAATTCACTTAATATCTCAAAACCGAAATACTTTCTTTTAAGCTTTCACGCCATATTTCAACCGAAACTTTAGTCAGCACACAAAGTAATGAGTCGAAAGCTCAACGCAAGAACTAACCTCAAAAAGTGAAATGTTGCAAGCAAGCCTTCAATGAACCTTTACCCACATCCTTCCAAGTTTCCGCAAGAAACTTTCAGTAGCATTGAAATCACTTACGCTTCTCGCACAATTGCCATAACATAAAGAAATATTTAAAAGTTTTCGAAAACTATTCACAATAAGCGACAAAGACTTCAAGGCTAGCCATATCTCATAAGCTCATAGACGTAGTTCTGCAATACAAGAAAGGGAAAGCAGCAAACACTTAAGTGATCCATTTTGAAAGGTTGAGACATACCAGAGGCACGACTCGAAGAAATAGCTGAATATAACAAAAGGCATTTCAAAACTTCCATGTAACCACACAACAATAAATATTGCTAGTGACAACAACAAGCATTGTCTGGTTTTCAACTTCGTTGCTTGTTATTGTTGTTGCACAAACTAAACGTGCTAGCTTGTGCCGCAGTCGAACAATCTCAAATTTCAATTACATTAGTGTTGTTGCCGCAGTTGTTTTTGCAAAATGATCTCTAAGCTCAAATTGTGTGTGGGTGAGTGTTGGGATATCAGACTTCTTGTGAATAAGTGTGAACGTACTTTTCAATGAAATGTATGTATGTATATTAGGGTAAGCATTTTATGTTTATTTGTTAAAAAAAAATCCATCACTTCCACAATTCTTCCTGAAAAGAGACCAAATATCACTTCTGATAATACCCAAAACTTATACGATCGTGACTTTGAGTTCTTCATCATCAACAATTTTATCTCCAACTTTCTGATAATACTTCTTAACAGATATCCCTTATATAGATATACCTTAGTCTGGTAAACTAAAAGTCCCTGAAATTGGTGAAACGATCAAGCGAACTACACCAGCGAATTTCATGACCTTCGACTTGAAAATCCCCCATTTCGACCCGCTTTAAAAGCAGCAAATATAAATCCGGGCTTGAACTTTCAAACCAACTAGGGATTTTTTTCAATCACCTTTAAATATAAGGTTTTTCACGAGCTTATTTGCTCTCCCAATTTCATTAAGTCAATTCTTAAAAGCCTATAAATATCACAAATTTTCGAGTCCAGTGGATACCTCACACAACGTGCACCAACTTTGTCTTCGATACCAACTACCGGAAGTATACCAGGACAAACGAACTAGCTTCTCTCCCAGAGCCCCTTTAAATACCCAGATTTAGTATCCGGGGTCTAGTCAGTGGATATTTTCTTTTCAAACTAGTGTGGGGTTAGTTATAAAGCTGACTTCTGGATTTGTGAGATCATTTCCACAAAGTGTTTGGATTTCGATTTTTTGGATTTGGAAAGCACGAACTACGTATACGAATGTTCAATGAGGATGGTTCCAGCAGACCAAAACTCATGTTAGCGCACATAACCTCACATTTCACAGCAGTCCATTGAATTATTTTTTATATAATAATTCCAGAAATAGTTGATGGGGCTCAGATTTACTTTTTTCCGCACCGAAAATGAAATATTTTACCTTGAGAAACCCAAACAACAAGCTCTTACTTATTAGCTCCTCACCGATCCTTTCTGATGAAGAAAAGCGCTTATGAAAGCGGTCTACATTTAAATCATATACGACAACTGGGAATACTCATGATCTATAGACGTTCCTTGAGAATAGGAAGCCGCTTAATGGCCTCCTCCAAAAGAAAGAAATAGGACAGAAAATGTATAAAAATCGATGATTTTTTGCAGCACCTTCTTTGCAGCGAAACATATTTTCATGAACTCGAACTCCTTATTTCGGATCTCGCAACTCAGCCATCTCCCAGTCAAAGACGACAAATCGACCACTCCTTCAAATTCTTCATCTCGAATTTATGTAATTGCACTTTATTGAAAATTTTACAAGGATATTATTGTGGCATGCAAGCACACAAACTCACACATATAGCAGTAAACAACACTCTTTGCTTTTTACAACAAACTTCTCAGCAGACTTTACATTGTGCACGATTGTTGCATTGCGACACTATTATTGCTTTCGTTGCCACCCATTTCACAGCGCTCTCGATTTTCCAAACAACCAAGAGCCTTCAGTTGCAACTGCGGCACTCTTGAGTTGTTGTTGTACAACTTTGCATACAATCAACGTAATTTTGTGGTTTCTTTACGGGGCTCTCACATATGCTGTTGCGACTGCAGCCGCCTTTTACTTAATTTCCTTTTGCGCCATTAAGATATTTCTTGCACGCTATTTTTCCTTTTAATATTTCCGCTTTGCTGTGTGTTATTGTGTGTTATCCTTTGTTGCTGTCACACGCCTACAGCAATGTCATCAAGTTTCTTAGAACTTTACGCCATCACACGATCTGCCATATCGTCTTCGCACAGACAGTGCAACAATGCAACAATTTCGCATGTGTACAAATACCCTGTAGGGAAATCTATATATATAGAAAATTTAGAACATTTAAATTCCAATCATTATAAAAAGCTGGCTAGCTACATCTTTCATAATAACAGTAAGATATTTGGTCACAAAGGTCCAGTGCTGTGATCTCTGTTCACGCAGATGGAATCTAGGATCTTGAGCCTGCTTCTGCAAATTGCAGGGCAATCCAGAAACTTCAGAACTTTCCTGTTTCATGTCGCAAAACCGGCAATTTGCGCAAGAGACTATGCCCATGTTGGACAAGTGCTTCCAGAGCCTGTAGTACCCTGTATAGAACGCGACAAGGAAGCGGAATTCGTCTCGGGGGAACTAGATCATTCCCTTAAACCTTTCAAGGTGGTACCGTCCCTTTCCTGCTGCATGCGTTGCCCTAGATTGCCAAGCAACTGCTCCATAAGTAACAATAGGCCTTACGAACATGATATACAACCATCTAATGATACTTGCAGCCGAGTAGGTGTCTGCATCATGAGTGCCTTGCTTGCTTTGGATAGTGTTAAACTCACGTGCCTACTTCACCGTAAGATCGAGTCTAATGTGAAGCCAAGAAATTTTACCTCTTTAGACACCTCCAACTCCCTGCCACCGATAGTTAGGAGCCTTAAGCTCGGAAGAGATCTTCACTTAATAAAAGGAACAACGGTTTTATGGTGCTTAAAATGCTATGTTTATGGTTCCTTACGAACTGTATGTTAATTTCTAGTACTACGTTTCGTAAACTCCACTATATCGGGAAGTGGTCAAGAAGAGCTACGAAAAAGTATGGCTAAAAGTCCCTTCTAGTGGTAGACTCCCACTTTGGAACTTATAAATAAGATGTGGATTTTATTGCAAAGATTTCCTCCAGCAGCTGTTTTATTCTCTTCGTTATTTGTACTCAAAAAACTTTTTAAAAACTTTTCATACTGGGTCACTCACACGCACTTAATACCTATATTGATACTCTTTGTATGTATGTATTGTGGCAGCTGCTTAAACAAAGTAGTTGTAATAAAACTCAACATCTTATGGTAGTGTTTACTGAGCACATGTCTATATTTATGTATGTATATGACCATATGCAACGATAAATTGCATATATACCAAAGTGACAAGTTTTCTTGATTCTATACAGCTTAGGAAAACCCCTTTCATCCCTTTAACACAATTTGTTGCATTTTATTCTCTGAATTATTGGACTCACACATCATAGTTACGAACTTTGCAATCGATTTTGCTTACAGACAGCTCAACTGTTGCAATTTATAACAGCTTTTCTTTTGCATACATATACTATAATTTGGTTCATATGTACATAGATGTCGTTTTGGGAGACTGTTCATAACCTCACTTCAGACGAATAAGGGCTTTAAAGGTTTAAATTTTAATGTAAGCAAGTAAATATTTTATTATTTGCGGTTTGGGAGTGGTGATGCGAATCCGACTTGATTAAGTTAGGTAAGGAAATAAGGCTGATATTTCAATAAGCCACGAAAGGTCCCGCTTGGACAGGAACGCCAGTCTATTACGATGCCCAAAAGTCCCAAATAAAGATTAAAATGATATCCGCATGCCAATAAAGCGCTTTGAGCATATCATAATCTTATCTAGCGAAAGCTATACAATGAAGTAGTATAGAAGGGTGTACAATTAGATCTCATATTATTGTGGCGAAATGGAACTTGCCAAGAGCAAGTAATTCAATGGTCCTCTTACGTTTCACTAGAGGTCAGTAGTGTCTCCCTATCACACAGAAGCTGCTCACTAACGAACGCTTGCTAATTCTACACGAAATCTACAGATCCAGTCCAAGAACTCAAGCGGCCAGTGGGGTACCGATTCGTTCCCAGTCTGATGATATTGAATTAAGGGTACATTTTCTATGTAGCTTCAAGTGATTCCGCTATGATCAGGCCCCAAAACAGTCTAATAACGAAGTAGCTTGATTATATTGCTTATACTCCTTAACTAATGAAGGAAGCAGCATTTCAAAGCATCCATTGGTAACTTAATTACAGCCCTTTTTATTTAAAAAACACTGGTCTGGTAGTATGAAGCTAAAATTAATGAAGAAATACTGATAAAACATTTCCTTTCTCATCAAGCTTCCTCTGAGCTTCGACCCATTCGTGAAAAAGCTCACTTCATTTCTTTTCCAGTGACTTTGCACTGAACATATAACCCTTGTAGATATATGCGCAGAGAAGAAACCACCAACTTAAGGTTCCGGGATGCAGTAGTCCAGTTTATCAGGCAAGTAGTCAAATCTACTGAACATTTCGGCTATACCGTCTGAGGCTCGTTTTGTGCCCAGTTTCCATGAGATAAATAGCAACCTTCGTTGAACAGCGCATGCTAAAGGGTTATCCATTTCGATGTTTCGGTCTTTTTTAAAAGAAACAAACACAAAACAATTTAATTGAGAATGTTTTTATCATTCGAAAGAATATCCTTTGGCATTTATTTTCTGAAGACTTTCTCTATCAAAAGTTGGCCGCGGCTACGCCTCAGATGGTCCATCCGTTGAGTTTAACATTCAATGACTCATTCGGGCATTTGGATCGGTAACTGTTTGCTCCAAAACCTGAACCGAAGCAGGATTGTCCGCATAGATGTTAGACTTTTCATATTCCCACAGGAAAAAGTTTAACGATGTGATATCACACGATCTTACCTCAATAAATCAATTGATTGATGCGATGTGTGGGAAGTCGACACCTCTCCGACCTTTCTCGTTTCCTCACTGCACGTAACCTCACACTTTCCCCCACCAAGTCCACAGCGACCATTTTAACGAACTGGACGAAGGAGTATAGACTTGAACTTAATATTGCAGTCGATGGCATCAAAATTCCGACTGTCAATAACCCTAAGATTTTAGGAGTAACATTTGATAGTCTATGCTCCTTCATTCCCCATACGACCGCGATTATCACCAAGGTACAAAGCCGCAACACAATCCTCAAGTCGCTAGCTGGCAGCACATGGGGAAAAGACAAAGAAACGTTGTTGGCAACATACAAGGCAATCGGCCGGCCGGTTCTCAAGTACGCAGCACCAATATGGTCGCCTGGATGCAGTGGTACGCAGATGAGGAAACTCCAGACCTGTCAAAATACTGCACACATCGAACGCCTTCATAGTGAGACACTTATGCTCCCAGTTAAGGAGCATAATGAACTCCTCTCCAAGCAGTTCCTGCTGGGATGTTTTCGTAGAAATCACCCTTGCAGCCACTTCTTGGAGCGGAACCGCCTCCTAGGAGCATCAAGAGGTCTTTCCTTGACTACGTCGACGACGTCGTACAGTACGCCGACCGGACTTCGGACGCAACTGACTTTCGACAGGTACTGACCGCCATTCACAGTGGAGCCATCAATACCTTCACCGACTTCCTTCCCGTGAATGGCGTTCTTGGAGTCAAACCACCACCCATCGCAGACGAAGAGCTCGAATTGCCGCGAGAAACGCGAGTGACCCTAGCGCAAATTCGTTCTGGATATTGTAACAGGTTAAACTCCTACTTATCCAGAATAGACCCTGACATACCCAATGTATGTCCTACATGCAACGAGTCTCCGCATGGCACTGACCACCTCTTTGCATCCTTGCCAACCCTACTCATCTAACACCCTTTTCCCTTTGGTCCGACCCCGTCGAAACAGTACGTTTCCTGGGCCTCCCGTTAGATGACGTCGGCGACAACACAGTTAACCCTTACCATCTTAACGGGGACTGAGAAATCGTTAAAACAATAACAACATGTGTGGGAAGTGGCGCTGTCTTGTTGAAACCAAATGTCGCCGAGATCATGAACTTCAATTTCATGGATAAAATAGTCGGTTATCTTCTTCTTAATCTTCTTAATTGGCGGCGACACCGCTTACGCGATTATAGCCGAGTTAACAACAGCGCGCCAGTCGTTTCTTCTTTCGCTACGTGGCGCCAATTGGATATTCGAAGCGAAGCCCGGTCCTTCTCCACTTGGTCCTTCCAACGGAGTGGAAATCTTCCTTGATTGTACTGCGTCGAATACTTTGAGAGCTGGAGTGTTTTCATCCATTCGGACGACATGACATAGAAAGCGTAGCCGCTGTCTCTAAACTCGCTGAACTATGTCAATGTCGTCGTATATCTCGTACAGCTCATCGTTCCATCGAATGCGATATTCGCCGTTTCCAATGCGAAAAGGACCATAAATCTTTCGCAGAACTTTTTTCTCGAAAACTGTCAACGTCGACTCATCGGTTGCTGTCATCGCCCAAGCCTCTGCACCATATAGCAGGACGGGAATTATGAGCGACTTATAGAGTTTAGCTTTTATTCGTCGAGAGAGGACTTTACTTTTCAATTGCCTACTCAGTCCGAAGTAGCACCTATTGGCAAGAGTTATCCTGCGTTGGATTTCCAGGCTGACATTGTTGGTGCTGTTTATGCTGGTTCCCAGATATACAAAACTATTTACAACTTCAAAGTTATGACTGTCAACAGTGACGTGAGAGCCAAGTCGCGAGTGCGACGACTGTTTGTTTGATGACAGGAGATATTTCGTTTTGCCCTCGTTCACTGCCAGACCCATTTTCTGTGCTTCCTTGTCCAGCCTGGAGAAAGCAGAACTAACGGTACGGGTGTTGAGGCCGATGATATCAACATCATCGGCATACGCCAGCAGATGTACACTCTTATAGAAGATGGTACCTTCTCTATTTAGTTCTGCAGCTCGAACTATTTTCTCCAGAAGCAGGTTGAAGAGTCGCACGATAGGGAGTCGCCTTGCCTGAAACCTCGTTTGGTATCGAACGGCTCGGAGAGGTCCTTCCCGGCCGGCAATCCGTCGACCCCTGCCGCTTTGTTGTTCTTCAGGCGAGCAGTTGCTATTCGAACTTCTTCATGGTCGGGCAATGGAACGTCTGCTCCATCGTCATCGATTGGGGAATCGGGTTCGGGTTCGCCTTCTCCTGGCGTTGTGCGTTCACTGTCATTCAGCGGGCTGGAGAAGTGTTCCCTCAATAATTTTAGTATGCTCTGGGCATCGGTCACTAGATCACCTTTGGGGTTCTACAAGAGTATGCTCCGGTCTTGAAACCTTCTGTAAGCCGCCGCATTTTTTCGTAGAATTTTCGAGCATTACGCCTGTCGGCCAGATAGTCAAGCTCTTCGTACTCACGCAATTTAGCCTCTTTCTTTTTCTGTCTGCAAATGCGTCTCGCTTCCCTTTTCAACTCTCGGTATCTATCCCATCCCGCACGTGTTGTGGTCGATCGTAACGTTGCGAGGTAGGCAGCCTGTTTTCTCTCCGCTGCGACACGCACTCCTCGGCGTACCAGCTATTCTTTTGCACTTTCCGAAAACCAATGGCTTCGGTTGCAGCTGTACGTAAGGAATTTGAAATGCCGTCCCACAGCTCCCTTATACCGAGTTGTTGACGAGTAGCAGGAGTAGAAAATCGTTCGGCTGTCTGTTGTGATTGCAGCTCCTCGACGTCGAACCTTCCTTGTGTTTGTTGGCGTGCGTTTTTTGCTGCACAGAGGCGGGTGCGAATCTTGGCTGCAACAATATAGTGGTCCGAGTCAATGTTAGGACCTCGGAGCGCACGCACATCTAAAACACCGGAGACGTGTCTTCCGTCTATCACAACATGATCGATCTGGTTGGTAGTTTTCCGATCCGGAGACAGACAGGTAGCTTGATGAATCTTCTTATGCTGGAATCTAGTACTACAGATAACCATATTTCCGGCGAAGTCAATCAGCCTCAACCCATTTGGGGATGTTTCGTCGTGGAGGCTGAATTTACCGACCGTAGTGCCAAAGATACCTTCTTTGCCCACCCTGGCGATTTTGATATCGTGGCGGGGGCAGCTCTCATAAGCGCTCTCCAAACGCTCATAGAAGGCATCTTTGGTTACATCGTCCTTCTCTTCCGTCGGGGCGTGGGCGCAAATCAGCGATATGTTGAAGAACCTCGCTTTGATGCGGATTGTGGCTAGACGCTCATTCACCGGAGTGAATGATAGTACTCGGCGACGGAGTCTCTCTCCCACCACGAATCCAACACCAAACTTGCGCTCCTTTATATGGCCACTGTAGTAAATGTCACAAGGACCTACTCGTGTCTGTCCTTGTCCCGTCCATCGCATTTCTTGGACGGCGGTGATGTCAGCCTTTATTTTCGCGAGGACATCAACCAGCTGGGCAGCGGCACCTTCCCACTTAAGGGTCCGGACATTCCAGGTGTATGCCCTCAAATCGTAGTCCTTATTTCGTTTGCCATGGTCGTCATCAAAAGGGGGGTCTCTCATCCGAGGCTTGTTGCTTCCTTTCATTGGGGGTGTTTTTTTTACGTGGCGGGTCTTAAACCCAGCGCACAACCCTGCGGAGGGAATGTTGCGCCTTCTCACATTAGCTCGCCTTCGAACGGATGTTCTTAGGCTACCCAGAGGATACTTGGTCAAAGACCGGAAGTAGTGAGTTGCTTGAGCCATGTGTAAAAGAATCGTTTCTGGCCACTCCCAAGTGAATGGCGATCAGAGAACTTTCCTCACTTGCGTGAACTTCTACACATGACTCCATCCTCCATCCGAGCTATTATAGACAGCATTTCATTCATGCGTAAATTAGTAGGATTAATCGAATACTTTGAGTGAATTGCTTTATTTATTATGCTTATAGACTCCGATTCACACCACTTTTTCCGCAAATAAAGAGAAAGCGTGAGAAAAACACAAAGCAAAGCAAACTAGATTAAATATTGATTTATAATCGGACTAAATATTTTTTAATAGCACTCCATAAAATTGCTCAAATCAAGCTGAAAGCCACTGTTAAGCCATAGAAATGAAGTAATTTTCATTGGCTGCACGGCAAACAATGAAAAATAAACGAGTTCAATTTCCAAATCTGCAAAAATATTTCACTTTTTCCAATTAATTATTTAAAATGGGAATCCGCTTAATGCTTGAATGGCTGATGCACTTTGTATGAGCGCATCAATAACGGCACCTGACAATGCAAGTGGGCACAAGTGCACAACTAGCTAGCGATGTGGCAACACCATCAATAAACCAACAACAACATAATAGTATTGGTGAGATTTGACATTAAAACTGGCGGCTCGAATGGATGAAAGGATTGAAATCAGCGATGCAACTAATGTCATAGCAATTTTATTGAAATATGCATCAAGTGACAAGGGGAGCGAACACTACGAACGGAAGGTGTGAAATGCGCTGACGTGCAGCAGCAACAAAAATAAATCCCAAATGACCAACGGCATGTTGATACGTTATGGCAACCATATATGCCCCACAACTGCATACGTGTATACATACAAGTATATATGTATATTTGTACAAGCATTACCATCATCATATATTCATATATAGTCTTTATCGACCATGCTGTTGGCGTTGAAAATGTTGCATCAATTACCTAACATGATTAGTGTATGGGGAGGTGTAATAACAACTAACAATTACAACAACAAACATGCATAATAACAAGCGATAAAATATTGCATACAGCCAACAACACTCAAATGAATGCCTGATTATACAATGTTTGTTGGCAGTTGGCAGTAAATTATGTTGCACAGTTGTAATCAAATACATATGAAAGCGCAACACTGCAATCAGTGAGCGCAGCAGTGAGTTATAGAATAGGTGGACAAGAGTGGTCATAGGCTGACAATTGATTTATTATCATATATAGTATATAATGCATCACTGGCAGCTAACTGTGACTAATAAATGTCATATGAGTGGAAAAAAGTTCAGGCACACTTAAAACAAGGAAGCTCGTTAAATTCGCTGGCACCGAAGCCATAATACCCTTCACAACTACAATGAGGTATTCATACAAGCACATGATTTCGATCGGTCAGTTTGTATGGAAGATATGTATATGATATAGTGATACAATCCGAACAATTTATTTGCAGATTTTCCAGTGACCTGGGCAAGCGTCTGTGCCGCTTTTGGCGTCAAGTTTCCATAAGAAAACTTGATTTTGATCGGTCAGTTTGTATGGCAGCTATATGATACAGTAGTCCAAGCTGAGAATATTTTCCACAAATTGTCGTTGCTTAGGATAATAATACATACCTAATTTCACGAAGATACATATATCGTGAACTAAAAAGGTTTTCCCTACAAGAACTTGACTTTATATTGATCCAATATCAACGATTCCGTCAAATAAGCGGCTTCTTCGAAAGAAAAGTACGTGTGCAAAATTTAAGATCAATATCGTTAAGACTAAGGGACTAGTTCGCGTATATACAGACAGACAAACAGTCATGGCTTAGTCGACTCAGCTCGTCCCGCTGATCATTTATATACATATACATATATATATTTTGTAGGGTCAACGATGTTTTCTTCTGATTATTACAAATTTTCGGGCATACTTCATGACATACTTAATACACACTGCTTAGGGTATAAAAATCTACAATAAACCACAACAACACTAGTTTTTTGTAGGAAATGTCAAAATTACACAAAATAATTTGACAGCTGTGACATTTGGTAGTGTAAAATCAAATGTCAAATTGATGTCATTTAATTGGATCAATCCTAAAAAAATACAATGCTGGCATTTATGAGGGAGGAGTGGGTGTGTGAAAGATGAAGCAGATCTAATTTCAGATGGTATTCATTTTATTTTTATACACTTGCAACATGTTGCTGCAGACTATAATAGTTTTTTACACCTAACGGTTGTATTTATCACTAATCGAGATAGATATAGCGTTATGTATAAATGATGATGAAAGGACTTCATAGGAACCGGGGTCAAAATTGGACGATCTTTGTGCTACAAATGGGTTGAAGAGGATCAGTACTTCCCTTCGCCCCCTTAAGAAGGTACTTTCCTAGCTTTGATCCTGGCAAGTTGCAAAAGTGTGATATGTTCGGTTAAATAATAAATAACCAAAGTCAGCAATAGGGATGATGATGAAGATGATAATGATAAGATGACGTGCACAAACTTTTTTACTATTCACAACCTTATCATTTATCGAATACAAACCTCTTATTCCTTAGCATCCAAGCCCTTTAAATTTAAACAATGGGGTCCGTGTAAGATAACATGTCTTAATCGGTTCAAAACTGAACATAGGCGAAGGTAATATTCCAGCGTTTCACCATTCTCCGCACTATATTCTGTCGATTCTACTTTACTAAGTACCCAAAGTACTTTAATGGTCTATGATGTGTTGGTAGTGATCTGAGGTATTTCCTTAGATTTCAATGTTCCAAGCAAACATTGAACCAGCAGAATGGTCTAACGCAGCCTAATGAGCAAATTATTTCTCTTCTTATTGTCCTTTCTAACTGGGTGTCAAAATGATATTCCCCGAGCTTTCCACTGAAAGCCTAGTTTTGCCGTTCTTACATAATCTAAAGCAAGTCGTTCATATCCGCTTAACTAAACAACTGTAATTGATGCTGAGGTACTAACTCAGTTTGAAGGAAACTGATGTCAGCATCTGTTCCTGTTTCATTCTTTGACCTTTTAGTGAATTCACAACCTGCGACGCTGGTACTCATTCCTCTCCAACTGCGAGAAAAATTGTGTTTAACTCCCTTTGGTCTGCTAGTCTCGGTCGCATTCCCAATAACTCAAGTTCTGTAACAGGATCGAATATAATACCATGCCCGCAATGACACTGAGCCTGGCTTCAATGACCTAAAACCTTAAGCCGACTGGTGCGAATAACCGTCGGTGAATGTGTGCTGGGACCTCGATTTTAACTACCTTCTCTTGAAGGAAATTTTTTACCTTTCGTTATATAAAGAAGCAGGTAGTAATCACTTGATGTCAGAAAGGTACGTAAGAACCTATCAACTAGGGCTCCGCATCTCCTGACATTTCACTATCGATGTGTGTGCCCAGGTGTTGCACTTCCTTCAGACGGTTCAAATAGTGACAGTACAGATCCGAATTAAGAGCTTGGCCGTAAGAGAACAGCTCAAAAGCCTCCATTTGCAAGTTGAATGCGAACTTAAACATAACAGAGTCTACAATTATTTGGTAATAAAACTCATAGATAAAGTGGGCTTATTCGCCGTATCCATCTATTGGATAAAAAGCTCAGCTTTTTCAAACTAGGAAGCTTATGCAAACCTTTTTGGCATCTAACATTCTCGTTAACTTCCTCTGCATTACATTAGAAATTCTAATTTGAGAGTCCTCCTTAGTCTGTTTTATGCTCTTTTACATTTAAGCTGTCATATATTGAGAGCTTTTGAATCAATTTCTGTTTTTAATTAATAAATAATACAATAATTTGCAAGTTCAACGTTCTATATACGAAATAAAGCGAAGTCCACAAAAAGCATTTCAAAAACCGAAATGAATAGCGAAGAGCGATAGAGAAAGACTTGGCAGCTGACGACGTGTAATTGAAACCGTTGAAGCGATTTATGAAGCTTAATAATTGACGACTCCGCCAAGGGAAGACTTAGAAATACTTTCACAAAAACACACACACAAATACAAAAGACACATACACAAGCGCAAACAAGGCAATCAAAGCGTACAGAGCTCAACAGCGCGAACCAAACGCGCATCAAATGAGCGGAAACAATATGGCGGCCATAAATTGGCTGCTAGCCAGCTCTGGCATTACCATTGCCATCGCCAGGCCACTGTCACACAAGCTTGGTCAAACGCAGCTCACCGACTTAGAGGTCTTCTGCATCGCAGCGCTCCTAACCGACCATAAGCTGCATGCATATTTACATGTGTTTGAGTGTGTCTGTGCATGATAGTATGTGTTTGAAAGTTGTTCGCTGGTCAGCGGCTGAGTGCTGCAACTTGATGGCCATGCTCAACCAGCCATGTTATGGCATAGTGATTTATTTGATTTACGAGCGCAAATGTAAGTCCACAACTGAAAAGTGAGATTATTGAAGGAAATTATTAATGACATAATGCTGATGGCAGACGCTCAATCGGCTTTTCAAGCAAAAAGAGCAAGTTATATGAAAGGTTCCGTGATATGGGTGGGTGTTTAGTAAATACATACGTATATGTACGTACATAAATGTATATGTAGCTATGTGGATGTGCAAAGGAGTCTAAAGTATGGTCTAGAAAAGTGTTAAATGTCACGAAGCAGTCAATTAAATTATTGCTTTGTGAATGCAAACGTCATGGGTTTAAGGCTTTGTGGCGCTTCCCACAAAAGCTTTAAAAAGCTTTTAAAAAGTTCTTCAATTATAAAGCTCATATACGTATACTGCAAGGAATGAAATAAATATGATAAAATTATAAAACAATAAACGTCACCCAAAAGCTTCGAAAGCTTTAAAATTTTTTTTAAATTTTTGTAAAAAAAAAGAATTGAAATAATTAAAATAAAATTATAAAACAATAAACTTCGAAAGCTCTTTAAATTTTGTAAAACTTATATATATAAGAATTTTAAGTATTCTGGAAATTTAAATATTTTTTGAAAGCTTTCGATGTGACACAGTACCTTTCATTAAGTGTGTTAAATATTTATAAAACTTAGATAATTTTTAAAAGCTTTCGAAGCTTTTGTAAGACAAACTTATTTTCATGCTACTGAACGTTTGCAATTTAATAGATATATACGCATATATTATATTGCAAATATTGCATTAAAAGTAATAAAATAATCATCGTCACACAAAAGCTTCTAAAGCCTTCAAAGTTTTTTAAAATATTTGCATATGTATGTTTGTTAAATTTAAGTAGTCTTTAAAAGCTTTTATGTGACAAGCTACGAAACTTTGCATCACAAAAGCTTTTATTTTATTGTAACCTATACTATTTTACAACATTTATATGCAAATATTTTATGCATTGCTAAATTTAAAAAAAAAAAGTTAAACTTTTGAAGTCACATAAAAGCTTTTAAAAGCTTTCTAAAACTATTTGAATTTTTACAACGCTTACATACATATAAGTATTTTAAGCGTTATTAAAATTTAAATAATTTTGCAAACTTTCGAAATTTTTGTGCAACGTGCCACGAAGCTTTTTTACATGCTACTAAATCTTTGCTATTTAAAAGATACATTAAATGCCACGCAGTATAAAAATTCGCCACACAAATACATAAATAACATTATAATTTTTTTTCTGTCTCAGCGCATTAATCTCACTAAAACGCGCGCCATCACAAATCCCGGACGCTTAGTTTAACGTTTTAGAAATCAAAGGTCGTTATTGCGCTGAAAAATTAGACCGCAACAATATTCAATTAAGGGTTAGTATATGCGAATTTTACTGCTTTAATTGCATTAAACGCAAGGAACTGTACATTAAGTAGACTCCATTAATTTGCCACAAATGTAATTATGCTAATTTAGCGCTGAAGTAAACCACATATGCAAATTATTCACAGATAAACACAAATAAATCAGTAAATTAAATTTTAGTGCGTGAAAGCGGATATAAATAATTTCATTGCAGAGTTTAATATGACTTTCTTAACAAATGCAAGGGTAGTTGTAATAGTACACGGGTTGCTATTTATTTCGGCGTTCGAGTGCTTCTACTAATGTTGTGAGCCAAATAACGCTTACTCACGAAAGTTAGTCTACTAATCAAATTAAATCAAATTTGACCCGGACTGATATAAAAACTTCCTTGATACATGACCATCAGAGCCTATCACCATACACTAGATTCTTAAACAGTTTCGACATCATATTCATTAGTTATTATTGTCTTATCACAAGTATTTATACGTAATGATGCGTTTGATGATTGTGAGATCCTTAACTACGTTGTCAAGCATCTCTTTAGCAAACTCTAGTCTACTTCGTTTTTAGAAACGATTCAGGTCTTCATTCATACCGAAAACTTTAACCGAAATCATAAGAAATACTGATATGCTCTACTATCACCGTGACGCCAAAACGATAATTTTCAAGCATTTCACCGTTATCGCCTTTAACAGAGGTAAATGGACGACTCGCACAAGGCAAGTTTCCGATGACATCACGACCTTCACTGAATGTTCTGTGTCACTCAAATAGTTAGCTGCAATCGTGATAAACTACATTACCCAAAACACGTCTATAAAATTTTTAACGATTTCATAGCAAATTCCATGATAAAGGGAGAACAGCAGTTTCAATGGCTGATTTTAAAGTCCCCGAAACAGTGGACCGAATTGTGAATGTGGTCGATCCATTACTTATAAATAAGTAATAGTATCCTTATGTCTAGCGTTTTAAACGTTATGTGAAGAACATTATCAGAAATTCCAAATTTGCTTCAGAGCAAACCTTGTCTGTTGGCCACTTTTACTTTCATATCTTTATGGTTTTATTAGCCGTTGACTTCTAGTATATTAGATTGGACTACCAAAAGAATTTGTTGATGTTGTTCTTGTAACTCCGGTAAAAAATAATATTGAGGAATACATTTCTTAATCGGATCAAATTCGGATCCGTATCTCTTCCATAGACCCAAATATCTTAAGAATGGAGTTTTATATAATTTAACTACCTGCCTTCACGGGTTATAGGATCTAATTTAGACTTTGGCAACTCAGTTCTTAAACCGATGACCAGGCAAGAAAACGCACTCTTACCCAAGCTCACCAGGCTTGAAAAATTCGGTGTTCTCATGCGTTCTATGAAGCTCGCGCAAGCTCAAAAGCATTGGTCAGCAACCGCACCTGATGAAAGTTCTTTCCGGCCTAGTGTAGAACGTAAAAGCTCGCAATTCAATTAATCACTCAGTTTTTGCAATATCTTCTCAAGAAGCTGCTGATTTGTTGGAATTATCAATATCGTTGCACTATATATACGTATGCACGTTGCACAAGCATATAGCTGTCATCCAAGCTCAAGTTCTTTTATGGAAAACTTTTTTATACGATTCACGTTTAATGGCTTCAATTGACTCCAAACGATTTCTTCGAAGTGGTCGTTTGAGTTTGCTGAGTAGCTAGAAGTCACGCGGAGCTAAATCGAGTCGTAAACATAGATTAAAAACTCATCGCCAGTAAAAATACGTTTAATGGCATCCTGGTAGTCGGAAAGCATTGTTTCATAGACATTAACGCGACGCTGTTTGTCGAAAAAATTGGTGATTTGGAACCAATCGTGCTTTAATTTTTTTAGGCCTAAATGATCTTTCAAAATGAGTTTCACTTATTCTTTCGGTATTCTAATGGTGTCAAAAAGATCTCTGACTTTTAATCGTCATTTCTCAAGCACCGATTTCTTTACTTTAATGACGTGTTGGCCGTTCTGGGCGAGGTTCGTCTTCAACGCGTTCTCGACCCTTTGAATAATTTGTACCAATCAAAAACACTTGCTTACGACAAACAATTATCACCGAAGGCCTTTCCCAATATTCTGAACGTTTCGGCGCAGGAAATTTGATTGCGCACAAAAAACTTAATGGAACTTCTTTGTTGAATAATTTCACTCATCGTTAAAATTGCGGAATGCACTTTATGTACTTCAGAAGGACAAGCGTTGGCTTAGATGTCACAGACAGCTGGTATGCCAATAGAAAAAAATTATTTCCATGACTAGTTTTTCTCGCGAAACTTAAATTAAGAAGTCTTACTAATTTTTGCCCACGGTAATATCTCAATTTGTATAAACAAGTTGTGCTTTTCATTTACTTATTTGATGTAGCCATGCTATATAAGTATTTCTAAAATATTTTTAACAATTTATTTAACATATTTTGGATAATAGACAAACATGCATACTAATTTCGATTAGTGTTATATTTACATATATATTTAGATCTCTTTAGCAAAAAAAATTCTCTGGTATAAATATGTGTATATAAAGCTCATATTATTTCAATTAAGCTGTCAAATACTTTAAGTATATACTACATATATTTAATATCTGTTGTATTTATAAATATTTAGCAAACTATAAGTAACTATATAATATATATATAATCATAATTAAGTCCCAACAGTATGCAGTTAATTTTACGTTAAGCAGATTATCAGTTGAAATTACAACATTTCTTCATGAGTGAGTATTAGTGTGCCTCACATAACTGTTTTCAGAAGATCTGCTTACAGTTCTGTATATATACATATATAAATTTTTTAATCTATTTTCTATATATTTTTCCATAAACTTTTATATATATGTGTATATTTGTATATTATATAATGGAAGATACTAACTAACAAAATCATATACATAAAACGCATTTAACCCAAAACAAATTCTTATGTTACGTACTATATTTAACTATAGGATAATGCAAAAACAAAAAACTCAACCAAACAAAATCACTCACAAATCCCCAAACACCCAAATCCTTCACATAGCTTATCACAGATTTGGGCAACAAAAGTTAATCAGATTGCTGCTAATGAGCAGTGAATAATTTTGGTTGCCAGTAAAGTAGCAAAAAATATAAAATAAAATATACATACATACATTTATTTGTTTAGAGTAAAGTAAAAAATCTAACAAATAAGTAGAGAAAGCAAAGCAAGGATTTAAGCCAAGCAAAGGAAGGCGTTAAGTAAACGTTAATATAATGAGAAAATTAGACAAAAACTAGCGAGTAGCAGGCTACTAAAAGTAAATACAATAAATGATAAAACGAGTTTCAAAGAAAGTACAAAAGAAAAGCAAAAAAACGCTTACAAATAATTTAAATAGAAAGCGCATTAAATTCTATAAAAACGCTATGATTATAATTATATAGCGCGGATGAGGGATTCGATGGCACGTATCACACCAACATTGTGGTCAAACATAACGGCAGTTGTCTGTACGTGCCCCCTGGTATCTTCAAGAGCACATGCAAGATAGACATCACGTGGTTCCCATTTGATGACCAACACTGCGAAATGAAATTCGGTAGTTGGACTTACGATGGAAATCAGGTAAAGTGTTAATGTACAACACATACATACATAAATTGAAAACATAACTGCATATAACATGCATATACACACCAGCAAACACACACACACACATATATGATGAGGCAGGACAGGCAGCACGCACACATGCATACATATATTACGCAAGGTAGCAAAGTCAGCAAAAGCTTAACTCACTAAAATAAAAAACAGCATTAACGCTACTTTGAAAACTCATATGAAAGCGCACATGAAAGCCCATATGTACTTGGGCGAATGCGTTTTTACATCCACTTCTACCATTTTCATTATCATTTATATATTTCTACATGTACTTATTTTTTCTTTTATTGACATACTTGAAAGCTCATATGAAAGTTCACATGAAAGCCCATACTAAGCTCTAACGAAAGCTTTTTCACAACTACGGACTATTTTTATTGTATATTTTAAACTTTAATAATTTTATGAAAATCCACATGAAAGCTCATGCGAAAGCTTGAACGCACCTGTACGAAAGTTTTTTTTAAATCCACGGACCATTTAAATTGTGTTTTTCTTATTTTTACTTTTATCTAAATATTTCGGTTCAGTAAATAAAGATAAAGCTTTTCAAAATTGCTATTAAGTATTGTTTCAAACTTAATTATAAATTTTCTTGCAAGTCATGTTATAGCAGTAATATAAATAAATTAATAATTGAATCAAACAACAAGTCTCTAGAGCTTAATTCATACCATTCCCATTCTAATTCAAACTTCTTTAAAACCTATAAAGCTTTTTAAAAAAGCTCGCTATAGAAATATTAAACACCAAGATTTAATTCGTAACAACTGTTAAGAACTGTTAAACTTTAGCATGAAAACTGCAAGCGTCCATAAAGCTGTTATTTTCTTTTCTTAAATAATTTCTAAATAAATAATTTATTTAAAAACTAAGTCAAATATTACTAATATTTTTTTGAATAAAACCTTAAATAATACAATAATATTTATTAAAAAGCTTTTGGAAGCTTTCACTTCATTTTTAAAAGGCTTACAAGTAAGTTTAAAGCTTTGGTATAACAATTACAAAGCTTTAAAAGGTACCTAAAAGCTTCCGAGCCAGTTGCTTATTTTTTGTTAAATAGGTAAATTTCAAATTTCCTTAGACTAATCGGGTAAAATTACAGAAATAATTTATAAACAATAAAAATTTTACATAAACTAACTTATTTCAAAAATATCGTCAGCTACAGTATTTAGCATGAAAAAAAAAATATTTTAAAAACCTAATTTAATTTTTCTACTAATATTTGATAGCATCAAACAACAGCTAACACTTCCATGAAAACTCTTTAGAATCAAGTTATACTTGAAGCTTGTACCCAAAAAGGCTGGCTCTGAAAAGCTCCTTAGAAGTAATGTAGTATGCCTACTCATACTTGAAATCTTCTGTCAATAAAGGGGGGCTTTTCCATGAAGAAGTTATCTAGTTTACTCCAGTTTAAGCGAAGATCATTAAAAGCTTTGGTGCACCTGATTGAGTTTCCTCAAATAAAACTGAAAAGTACAGCATTATGCCAATTAAAATAACAAATTTAAAAGCTTTCATAGCATGGTTGGTCCATTAAATATTACCCTTAATTTTTAAATGCCTTAAATTTCGAAACTAATTCACTCCTAAGAAACCTTGAAAAATATCAGTATTAAAATTAGCAACAAATAAGTAATAAAAAAATTATATTTTTATCAAAAAATAATTTTTAAAAAACTTATTGATTATTAAGATTTAAAAAAATAATTTATTTTATATTTATTATTTTGAAAAATGTATAAAAAAATATTTTGAAAGTCTTTCCCCTATCTATATTTACCTATTTAGTTATTTTATTAGTTTTAATTTATACAACCGTTACTCTAACTACTTACTACTATGCGCTACTACCAAAAACTCCTAAAGGCTTTGCAGTCGCTAAACACTCAGTACTCAGTATGTAGTACAAATGCTTATTTTTACTCTACTACTTTTTCTTAAGGGCCCTCTCTCCAGCTACCATAACCTCAAGACTACAGCATTGATACTTTTAGTAGTAAAACTACACTTTGTCCTACAGTATATATATATTTAAAGGTTACCCACTACTTTTTTCGTAACTACACAACTTTTACAGTTATTTATAATTTTTTGTTAAATAAATATACTGCAAACAAACTTGAAACTTGAAAACAGTTCACTGCGTTTTTGTGAATTGCAAAACCAAAACACAAACAAAAACAAAATATATGAAATATTTAGCGTAAAAAATCGGCCAACTGCTTAAAAAACTACAGGGTGTTGACAAAAAACTCTCAAACCTTTGGGTTTGATAGTTTTCTGTTGACGTCCAACGCACACAACCGAACAAATGTTGTATGAAAGTTAGGCTAACGCTAATTGGAATCATGTGTGAAATACGAATTTTTTCGAAAAGAAATTTCAGAAAACAATGCTTGCATAAAAATCAGTTATGTGCAACGAAAAAATTTCAAATTTCAACTATTTTGCATGGAGAGAAGAAAAATATATCAATTTACTAAACCGCGCCCAAATTTTTTGCAACAAAAAAACAAAAAGAAACACAAGTGAAAATTTGGACGTACGTAACAACTCTTAATGAAAGACAAACAAATTTTTTACTGCTCTCCAAAGGTGGAAGACGCGAGAATAAGCCTCAAGGAACTAACAGTTAACTTGCGCTCTCGCTCTCTTCCCACATACTTTTCGTTTGCGAGAGCAGTACAAGCGTCTACTGGTATATACGTAAAGCAAAAATGTTAGATTGCTTAACACCGTCCGCCAAACTGCACTAAAAATCACCCTGTACAAACACAAACCATATTTTAAAAGCACATTCTTTATCCTTACATAAATCGAAGGTAGACATTGCAAAATCATAAATAGCTTCGCTCTGCAGACGCACTGGCTGCAACAGTTTTTTGACAGCTGATTTGACAATTGAACGAGAAGTTAATTAAAAGTAAATAAGATTTGAGATGAACTAACAAATTATTACTATAAAAGTTTTTGTAAATAAAGGAGTTTAAAAATCTTTAAAAAAAATTTAAAACTCGTAAAAAAAAATTTCGAATCGGAAATATTTTCAAACTATAATTGGATAAAAAACAAAAAATAATAATTTCAAAACTATTACTGCAAAAATTAAAAAAAAAATTTAAATTCTTAAAAAATATTCGAAATAAAGTAGTTGAAAAATCTTTAAAAAAATTCAAAACTTTTTTGAACAAGTTCAATTTTTTTGTTTTTCAAAAATTTTGAAAATATAATTGCATAAAAAACAAAATAGTAATTTCAAAACTATTACTGCTAAGATTTAAAAAATTTTGAAAGTTCTTAAAAAAAAATAAAGTGATTTAAAAGTATTTAAAAAAAATTCTAAACTCGTCGTTTTGCTTTGGAAAAATTTTCAAAATATAACTGCTTCGAAAACAAACAAAATTAATTCAAAATAGCTACTGCAAATCACAATGAATTAGTTCAAAAATCTTTAAAGATTTCTGTTTTTTTTTTAATTTTGGAAATGGACCAATAATAATTGTTTGCAAAACATAAAAAAAACAAATTATAATTTCAAAATTATTACTGCAAATATTTAAAAAAAATTTAAAATTCTTAAAATTTTCTTAAAATAAAGTGGTTTACAAATAATGTATTTAAAAAAACTCAAAAATCTTTCAAAAAAATTTTTAAATTTTTTTTTTTGAAAATTTATCAAAATATAATTGCTTAAAAATCAAAAAAAAATAATAATTTCAAAACTATTACTGCAAAGATTTAAAAATTTTGCAAATTTTTAAAAAATATTCGAAATAAACTGGTTCAAAAAATCTTTAAAAAATTCAAAACTTTTTTAAAAAAGTTTAAATATTTCTGGTTTTTGAAAATTTTAAACACACAATTGCTTAGAAAACACAGGATAATTTCAAAACTCTACTGCTAAGTTTAAAAAAATTTTGAAAATTCATAAAACAAATATCCGAAATAAAGTAAACCATCTCTAAAATATTAAAAATCCGTTTCAACAATTTTATAATTTTTTTGCTTTGGAAAAACTTTCGAAATATAACTGCTTTTATAAAAATGAATTGGTTCAAAAATCTTTAAAAAAGCTTTCAAAACTCATTAAAAAATTCAAAACTCAATAAAAAAATTCTATCTTTTTAAAATGGAAATATTTGCAAAATATAATTGCTTAGAGAAAGAAAAAACTAAATTCAAAACTTTTTCAAAAAGTCATTATTTTTCCTAATAAAAATTATCTACAACATTTTTATAGCCTAAATAATTACCTGTCACTTTGTTTTACAAAAAAAAATATTTTCTTTATAAAGAAAACATATTATTGATATATCATAATTATTGCAAATGAAATATAAAAACATTTTCAAAATTTTTCGAAAAAAACAAAATTTCAAGTATTTTCAAAACTTTCAATATATATATTTTTTATTTTTATATTTTTCCAAATTATATTTGCATCATAATTTCAAAAGTTTTTGAAAAATCTTTAGTTGTGAAATTATGAAATTTAAAAATATTTTGAAAGTTGTTCGAAAAAAAACCTTTAAAGAAAACATATTATTGATATATCATAATTATTGCAATTTAATTCTAAAAACAGTTTGAAAATTTTTCGAAAACAACCCTTAAAGGTTTTAAACAAAATTTAAATTATTTTCAAAACTTTCGAATATACATACATACATACATGTATATTTTTTATTTTTATATTTTTCCAAAATATAATTGCATTATCATTTCAAAATTTTTTGAAAAATCTTTTGTTGTGAAATTTTGAAATTTAAAAATATTTTGAAAGTTCTTAGAGAAAAAGCCTTTTCAAATTTAAAACAAAATTTAAACTCTTTTCGAAATTTTCGAACAAATTTTTTTTATTCCGAAATTTTTTGCAAAATATAATTGCCTAAAAAAATAATTTCAATATTTTTCGAAAAATCTTTATTTATCAAATGAAAATTTTCCACAACATCAACTCGTTCACTAAACTGTCAAAGTGCAGTCACTTTTATGCACACTGTTTTATAAAATGTTTCTCCCACACGCCTTCCGCTACCTCTTCCTACACAAGACTAAATACACTTAGCAAAACACGCTTTCAAGCACTCCCAATTTACATAATACATTTCAGTAATATACATACCTACATATGTGTCGTTGTCTTCAATGTTGTCTTGGTTCTTTTTTACAATTTCTCTTTGTAAAAATAACCTACTTTGTATTAACAAAAAAAGTGAAAAATATTAATAAACAATTTTTGAATTCTCTCTTTCCCAACTTTGCCTTAACCGGAAATAAACTATAAAAACACTTAATGTTAAAAAAAAACACAAACACCAACAACATTTTTAAACCGTCACAAATGCAACCCTGCAACTTTTAACCACATACAAATGCATAAATTTTGTAAATTTTTGTGTTTGCACAAAATTTTGCAAATTTCCGAACAAAATATATTAAAACCGCAACACGAAAAATATATTATATAACAATAAAAAAAACAGTTGGATTTGGTTTTGAATTCCGAAGATGGAGGGGATCTTTCCGATTTCATAACAAATGGCGAGTGGTATCTGCTTGGTTAGTAAATTTTACTACAACTTTTTCTGTGTGACTTTTAAATGTTTTTCATTATTTTCTTCAAGTGTATTTTTTACTACTTTTGATTGTCTTATTATTTTGAAAGTGGCTGTGTTAATAAAATTTGAGTATAATTAAGAAATTACTTACATTTTTATTTTATAAAAATAACGAAATTTGTGTATGAAACCAATTTGTATACCTGGTAGTAATTAGAGGTTGAAAGTAGTGGTAAATTAGTGATTTCGAGTATTTTTAATAAAAATGGAAATTCTAGAATTGTCGAATAATTTTAAAAAAATTGTGAAAAAAAATATAAAATATATTAAATTAAAACTAATTAAGAAAATAAAATAAAATTTAAATTAATTAAAGAAAATTAAAAAATAAAATAATTGTTATTTTTTTTAAATAAAACAATATTTAATTAAATTAAATTAATTAAAAAATACTTTAATTATTTAAGAAAATTAAATAGAAATTTATTAAAGTAAGTAGAAAAATTAAAAAAATATTAAATTAAAAAAACTAAATAAAAATTTAATTAATTAACATTAATTAAGAAAATTAATTAATATAATTAACAAAAAATAATAATTGAGTATTTGCGGAATAAAAAATTAAAAAAATAATAAATTAAAAAAAAATAAAATAAAAATTTATGTATTTAAAATTAATTAAGAAAAATAAATTTAAAGTAATTAAAGAAAATTACAAAAGAAAATAATTAAATATTTGTGAAATAACAGAAAAAAATAAAAAATATTAACTTAAAATTAATCAAAATAAGATTTAAATTAAATAAAATAAATTACAAAACAAAGTAATTAAATATAACAAAAAAAAGAAATAAAATAAGCTACATAACCATAAATAGAATGAAATAATGCAAAAAAATTAAAACTCAAATTCAAATAAAATTTAAAACATTTAAAATTAAAGTTTAAGTTTAATTTAATATTAAAATTAGCATTAATATTATAATTAATATTAAAATTCCAATTAAATTCAAATAAAAACTAAAATGACATTCAAAATCAAATTAAAGTTGAAATTATAATTACAATTGAAATGAATATCAAAATTAGAACTGAAATTAAAATTAAAATGATATTAATATAAAATTTAATGCCAAAAAATTATTTAATTTAAATTAAAATTTAATTGAATTGAATTAAATCATATAATATTAAATTTAATTTAATATAAAAAACAATATAATTAATTAAAAATTAAATTCAAATTAAAGCAAATGCGAAATTTAAAATTATAAATAAATTCAAATTATAACTAAAATTAATAACAAACTTTAAATTATAATAAAAATTTCAATTCATTTAAAATCAAATCAAATTTTAAAATTAATTGAAATGCACAGTTCAATTTAAAAAATATTAAAATTAAATGTATAATCATAATTAAGTTAAAACTAAAATCTCAAATTGATTAAATTAAGATTAAAAGTAAAATTAAATTCAAAATCAAATTCAAATTAAAGTTGAAACTTAAACTAAATTAAAACTAAAATTAAAATTATAAGTAAAATGTAAATTTTGTTTTGAAATGTACAATAGTAAATGGTTTTAAATAAAATATTTACACTCGAAGACTATAATTCAAGCTCTAGAATCTCCATTTTTGATAAGCCTATAATTGTACATACGTATGTATATGCAAATTTGTATATTATAGAAATTGATTTTGTTGTTTTGGTAGTAATTGCATTTTAAAATTTGAAAAATTCACAAAATTGTTTTTCTTTTTACTTGTATTTATGATTTCTCTGTGTATGCGAATGTTTTATAATTGTTTAGCTCCAATTCACTGCTCACTAATCAAGTACCTTCTCTCTCTCTATTTCTTTCTCTCTGCAATTTGTTGAACAACAAAATTCTACTACCTCTTCTCCCCCGCAAATTTGCAACTTGTGTTCCCCCCAAACCTCAAAAAATTGTATATTGCCAATACATATACATATATATATATATATTTATGTATATATTATATCGATAAATAAAAAAAACCGCACAACGTTGCAAAAACATTGGACCAATTGTGGCAAACTGAAAATAGCAATGCCTGGCAAGAAGAATACCATCGTCTACGCGTGCTGCCCGGAACCCTACGTGGACGTCACATTCACGATACAAATCCGACGGCGTACATTATATTATTTTTTCAATTTAATTGTGCCGTGTGTGCTGATATCATCGATGGCTTTATTAGGATTTACACTACCTCCCGATTCGGGCGAAAAATTAACATTAGGTGAGTAACCACACAAAAACCAAATACCATATACTATTGTTTTTTATGTAATTGAAAATCTTTTGAAAAAAATTTCAGAATTATTTTACACTTTTTATTTACATACGTATATAAATTTTTTCAAGTAACATTTTCAGATGCGCAATTGCCAAGTAGCGGTACAATATAAGTGTAAAATGGTAAATTTTTTTAAAGATTTTTCAAAGAAATTTCGCAAAAAGTGAGGTTATAATCGAGAGCGATTTTTTTATACCAGCTCAGCTCCAAATACCAGCCTAATCTGCGGTAGCGAAATGAGGAAATGCTGGATTATAAATAACTAAAAATAGCATTTTAAATAATAGAAAACTTTAAAAATTTGTTTGAAAAAAAATCTGAAATTAAAAAAACAATGTGCATGACATTAATTATTTTCTAATATTGGTTAAAGCTGCGGACAGATTTGCTAATTCGACGCGACATAAGATTTTTTTAAAGAGTTCAAACTCTTCTTTTCTTAGTTTAGAGAGCTTAAACTCCACTTTTTACTTTGTTAAATCTCCAAAACGAACTCTCGTCAAATATAGCTATAGTCTTGTCATAGCCTTAGAACATATGACCACTCAAAATTTGTATCCGTAACTAAGAGCTCTTTCGTTGTTCGGGGATATGTTAAGATCAAAGCTCTCATTTGATTACTCGTATAGACTCACACTCTTTAAGGATCATTAAGAATTCAGTTAGAGACCCTTCTAATGATACGAACTCGGTTATCTGATACTGGTACTCACCGAATTGTATACCCTTCCTTCATTTGTGTTTCCAAAATTGTAGCCTTTCCTTTCTAGTTTGCTAAAATCATTAAGGATACCTCTTCTTTTGGAACTCTTCAACCAGTCAATAGTCAGCAGAAAATGTTTTCTACAGACAACCAACATTTGAAGCAACGACTTTTCATTCTTTACACTTTCCAGACGTGTTTGTTAATCTCTATAAGCCCAAGTTTTATTTGAAATCTTTGCGACTCTGCCACAGCAAACTACTCGGCATCTAAAAATCTGTCTGTATCTTGCTGAGTCGTAAAGATTGATGATGTGGTCTCTCACTGCATGTTACCTACAAGTATATAACCATCCAGCAGCTAAGAGCTCCGCATTTAAAATGTTTGACTTCTGGAAGTTTTTATAAGGGAATATTGAATCGAAAAGTCTCATTTTCTAAAAAAATAAGCTTCCGAAGCGAAGCCGAAACCGTTGAACCTTGTTGTTCGATTAGTTTATTATCGCAAAATAGGTTATCCAAATTCACTACAGACAGATGGCTGGAACTTGTTATGATGAGACATATGCATTCCAGAATTGTGTTGAACTAGTCATATCAAAGTACAGAACAAAGCCTCCACTTAGTAACTTTACCCAGATTCAAAGGAATCTTCTTAAAGCTTTACACTTCTCCGCTTCTATAACATAGAGCTGGAAATGTTACGTTCAACTTTCTCTTAGCGATGCTCTCCGAACAAAACTGATTTATGGCTACCGCTTTTGGTGAAGATAAATTATAGAGTGGTCTTTATCTCTCTCTTTGGCAAAAGATGTGACTGGGTGATGTAAAAACAGTAAGTATAGCTTTAGAAACTCTATATAATCTGATCTGCCAATAGAAGGTCACACCTTTAAACATTTTTCACTAGGTCCCACCTTGGAACATCTATATAATCTTGACCTGCAAATAGTAGTTCCCATCTTTTAAACCAATGCAATATAAACAGTGTCGAAATTTCTGCCCAGCTTTAAACCATAATAATAAACAGTTACTAATTAAACTCAGCAAACTAGTTAAAAAAAATAATAATAAGAAACAATAAATGATAAAAAGAATATTAAAATATGTTTAAAAAATATTAAATAAAAACTAAACAACCTCAAATCCCGAATATTTTTGAAACTCCCCAAAATGCCAACTGTCACATGACACCGGATGTGTCTATCTACACTACATATTTGCAAGCTGAACAGGATAACCTGCTTACAGCAGCACCAAACAGCCAACGCTTTATGCAACTTTACATAGCAACCGTTAATTTGTGATTTAATTTCTTTACCAATAGTGATTTCCTTTTTGCTTTTAGGTCGACAAAACCAGCATTGATTTTACAACTCGTATGCCAATATATATTTTCCATGTTCATTTCTGCGAGTGCATTTTTATTGAAGCATTGTTTTTATTGTTTTCTTTTTTTATTGTCTCTGTTTGCAGGCGTAACTATACTTCTATCCTTAACAGTATTTCTAAATCTTGTTGCTGAATCCATGCCGACAACGTCGGACGCTGTCCCCCTTATAGGTACACTGCAAATAAAAAAACAAAAAAATTAAAGAAGAAATTTAGACGCAAAATCACAATTAGAATGCTATGAACTAAGAATCAAAACAAAACTTAGTTGCCTTAGATTTATGAAAAATCATAATTACTAACATACAGTAAAAGAAGTCATACATATCATAACATAGAATTTGTACTTACGCTAAAGCACAACAACTAGCCACACACACACATACATACTTATACATTGTATTAGCTGAGTATATGCAAACTTCAGGAATGAAACTTATGTCTAGTATTCTGCATTTGGTTTTTTCCAGTGGTATTTTAATTTCTTTTTACTTTTTCATTTTTTTTAGCGTTTATTTTCCTTTCTCTTATGGTATGTACTCTTGGTGTAAATTCTCATTAACATAACTCAGAAAAGCATAACAAAGTGGATATAATATCAATTATTATTAATAAAATCGAATACATAGTTTTTACTTATATATATTATTTCTTAAACTAAAACAAGGAACGTTGAAGGGAATCTGATTGAAATCGCCATACCACATCGTTAAAGTGCTTTTGTATCAAGGTACTCACGAATAGCGCGACGATAGATCTGTTAGTAGATTGATGCCAGCCTTGTCACCGACCAAAACCGAGGGCATATGCTAAAGTCGGTTCTCAATGATTAAGGTGTCTAGAGCCAATTGGTAGAAACTGTTTGCGGTGGATGTCAGTCTGTTTGCGGTTCCATTTGCAGGTTTTCCGTTGTTAAGCTACTTTTTTCAAAACATGGGAACTCGTATGGCACCCATATATCAAGCTTGTTTTGGTATTCAGCCTTATTTAAATGATTGCAAACGGTGAGTGAGCACCATTTAATAATCCGATATATGTGATGAAACGTTTAGACTTTTCATAGATCTTTTCTAGTTGGCGAATTTTAATTGGAGCATTGGTAGAGTTGGAAGATATCCAGTTTTGCAAAGATAGTTTCAAAGTTTCTAGAATTTTTACGTTTTACGTCAGGTTAAAAGTCGGTGCGTAGAGATAAACCTCCAACACAACCATCGCAACGAACATATAACCATACTTACCGACAGTCAAGCGGCACTTAAAGTAATATCTGCCTACGAGATCAAATCGCTACTAATGCAGGAGTGTAGAGGACGGCTAAACTGTATATCGGAATGTAACCAAGTGCACGTTATCTGGGTGCTCGGTTACAAAGGTATAGCCGGAAATGAACTGGCTGATGAGCTCGCCCACTCCGCAACATCCACTATCATGGTAAGACCTGAACCCTTTATAGTGGAGGGTCCTCATACCATAAAAGAGCTGCTCCGCAAGGAAGAAGGAGTAGGTAGAGAGAGGTATTGGCAACATGCGCCATGCCAAGTTGCTAATAGGTGGTTACAACCTCAGCAGATTTAAATATGTAATCAACCTCCCTAAGGACAAACTCAGGCTATTTGTAGTATTCTACACTTGCCACTGTAAGCTCAAGAAGCCCCTATATAACATTCAACTAGCTTCTTATGCAAATTGCCGGTTCTGAAACAAGGAGCTTGAAACTCCAGAACAAGTGCTAATTGACTGCCATGTTTCCAAAAAGGGATCACATCACCTCACTAGCACTTAGCAGTATATTGGAATTTATCAATATGTTGTGACTTAGGAGAGAGCCTCATCTATGTATCTTATCTTATTAGAGGTAAGGGCATTTTGATGAACCTTCTACTGTGAATCATTACTTTAGTACATTGTTATTGCTCTTACAATGCTCTAGTACACATGTACATATGGAATTTGGGATGAAGGTGTCTCTACAGGCATACATTCTCAGCCTTTCCTGATCTTTTACGATTTACCCTGGACCAGACGGACCTTACGATTGCAGATTTGCTAATATCTGGCCAGTTTGCCGAGTTCGCCTGAGCCCAAACATTCCAGTAGTAAACCACCCGGAACCAGTAGAGCTCCGTTTCCATTCTACCGTTAGGGAGACAGAAGTGCCTGACTTAGCAACCTCATTAGCCACGCAGTTTTCTGCCATTCAGGTACCCAAACCAGTCTAATCATGAAGTAACTCGATACCAGAGATAAGGTGTTAAGTCATCACTTCACTAATCTCAAGGGTGCGGTCAGCTAGCTCAAGGCTAATTTACATAGCTGGCCTACTGTCAAAGTGGATAGTCGGCTCTCTAAAAAAGGTTGGGCTATTCCCAAACCTTAAGAGCGCTCAGCAGATAAAAATTTAGTCACAGTGTCCAGTTAAGAGCTGAGACTGAGGGCTATTTTCAAGCAAGAGAACAGCGTAATATAAAACTGTTATATAAGAAATTTAGTATTGCATATATACGGAATCGAACTATCACACATAAAACTGACAACATTAAAAACAAGGAATGATTTAGGTATTTAGTATCAAAGTTATCAAACTTGTTCTTTTTTATTGGCGTAGACATCAATTAGATATTCCAAGTGTAGCCAGCTCCTTCTAAACCTAGTCTTTCCAACGAAGTGGAGGTCTTCCTCTTACTCTGCTTGCCCCGGCAGGTACTGCGTCGAATACTCTGAGAGCTGGAGTGTTTTCATCCATTCGGACAACATGACCTAGTCAGCGTGGCCGATGTCTCTTAATTCACTGAAGTATGTCAATGGCGTCATATATCTCGTAGATGTTCCACAGACTCCCGTATTCGACGTTGCCAATGCGCAAAGGACCATAAATCTTCCGGTGAATTTTTCTCAAGAAAACTCGTAACGCCAACTCATCAGATGTTGTCATCGTCCATGCCTCCGCACCATATAGCAGAACAGAGATGATGAGTGACTTGTAGAGTTTGGTCTTTGTTCGTCGAGAAAGGACTTTACTTCTCAATTACCTACTCACTCTGAAATAAAACGTGTTGGCCAAGGTTATTCCTCGTTGGATTTCGTAGTTGGTGTTAATTCTGGTTCCAAGATAAACGAAACTATTTACGACTTCCAAGCTATGACTGTTAACAATGACAATGGGAGCCTAGTCGTGAGTACGATGACTGTTTTTTTGATGATAGGAGATATTTCGTCTTGTCCTCGTTCACTACCAGACCCATTTGCTTTGCTTCCTTATCCAGTCTGGAGAAAGCAGACCTCACGGCGCAGATGTTGAGGCCAGTGATATCAATATCATCAGCATACGCCAGCAGCTGTACACTTTTATAGAAGATTGTACCTGCTCGATTAAGTACTGCAGCTCGAATTATTTTCTTCAGCAGCAGATTGAAAAAGTCGCACGAAAGGGAGGATCTTCCCGATCCTGACGGAGCTTTTGGTATTGCTCAATGTCACTTTACAACGTCAACGTTACTTTACACAGCAGAGTACCCTTAAATTCCAATCGTCAGACATGCTTTCGTCCGATAATATTCTACAAAGAAGCTGATTCATGCTCCTTATCAGCTCTTGCCACCATATTTCAATAGCTCGTCCCCCGCGCCTTTGTTGTTCTTCAGACGGGTAAATGCTATTCGAGCAACTTCGTGGTCGGGCAATAGAACGTCCGCTCCATTGTTATTAATTGGGAAATCGGGTTCACCATCTCTTGATGTTATGCTTTCACTGCCATTCAGCAGGTTCGAGAAGTGTTCCCTCCATAATTTTAGTATGCTGTGGCCATCAGTCACTAGATCACGTCTGGGGGTTCTACAAGAGTATGCTCCGTTCTTGAAATTTTCTGTTATTCGCCGCATCTTTTCGCAGAATTTTCGAACATTACCCCTGTCGGCCTGCTTGTCGTGCTCTATCCCATCCCGCACGTGTTGTGGTTGATCGTAACGTTGCGAAGTAAGCAGTCTGTTTTCTCTCCGCTGCGACACGGCACTCCTCATCGTACCAGCTGTTCTTTTGCATTTTCCGAAAACCAATGGTTTCGGTTGCAGCTGTACGTAAGGAGATTGAAATGCCGTCTCACAGTTCCCTTGTACCGAGTTGTTGACGAGTGCTATCAGAGAGCAGGAGAGCAAGTTGAGTAGAAAATCGTTTGGCTGTCTATTGTGATGCAGCTTCTCGACGTCGAATCTTCATTGTGTTTGTTGACATGCGTATCTTCGCTGCTACAAGATAATGGTCGGAGTAAGGTCAGATATGTAGCTTGGTGCATTTTCCTATCCTGGAATCTTGTACCACGGGTAACAATATTTTGAGCACGTCGAAGTTGAGCAGCCTCAACTCAGTTTGGGGTGATACATAATCGGACTACAACACATAAAAACTGACAAAATTAAAAACATGGAATGATTTAAGTATTTAGTTTGAAAGGTATCAGACTATTCATCCGAAAATCATGTTCTCTTCTCCCCAAGAATATTATTGTATATTATTGCATATGGCTGAATAATAAATTTTTTTTAAGATTGTGAGTAATTTCGTTTCTGATAATTACTTAATTAAAAATCATAAATGTAATAAAAGAAATTTTGTTATTAATATATATCCATTAATAATGATTGGTATTATTATCACCACATCATCACAAAACTAATCACCAAATACACTAATATCGAGTAATCCATACAGCATTCCGGGAAGCTACCACTTCAGCACTCAAACTCACACACACATTAAAAGACCACAGCAACAACAGCACCTCATCTCAGCTATCAATTTTCAGCTATTTATATATCTATGTCTTTCATTTATTGTCTGTCTGTCTTTTACGAGTATCTTTTTTTTTGTGTTCCTTTACAAACACAGTTATGTGTCAATTTTTCTAAATATTTATTTGTACGTTTTCTGTCGTTACACGAACTTACTTTTACACTTCGTGTAAAGCAAGATGTCATCAGCACCACCAAACACTTCCTGACCAAGAGAGATGTGCAATTACAAACTAAAGCAAAAACAACAACAACAATCCCACTTATATATAACAGAAGTGTTAGCAAACGAAATTCCAATACACCAAAAATAAAAACAAAAACACAACCGAAGAAACGCCAAAGTGCATATTTAGCAGCAATTTACTCGTAGCTTTCATTTATGTTTTATTCATTTGTTCCTATTTGTTCATTTCTGTCCTTTTTTGTATCCTTTTGCTCAATGAAGTGTTTTACGATTAACGCCACGACACTTTTTATTGCATTTTGATTTGATATTGTGATTAGTATGACAGATGATTCCCTTTTGTTGCTGATGATGAATGAGTGTATGAAAGTAATGAATAATGAAGATGATGATGCAGAAGAAGAAAAAGATTTAGACTGCTTGAATTTGTTGTATTTCTTTCATTGTTTTAGTTGCTAGTGACAATTAGCGAATCTCCGTTTAAAGTTGATTTATTAATATTGACATTTTAAGTGGTCCATTTGTTTATTATTTGTAAATATTAGAGTCAAAATGTGATTTATGTGACAACGCTTAACTAATTTCATAAATTGGTTGTTTGATTTCACTAACCAAATAAAGATACCTAGATTGATTAAGCAGAAACCCATATAAACTCGCTAAACTCTTAAACTCTAATAGATTTTAGAATTTCTTGCCAAATCGTCTCAAAGGAGTTCAGGAAAGAAACAGCTGCGGCAAAATTTTACCAATAAAAGAAACAGGGTTTTCAGTTTAAGACTGTAAAAGTGTAGTAAGATTATCAACCACATTTGATATAACTTCTAGCTCTATACAAAATATAGGCACATATCAGTACAACCAGAGCCTGATTATACCAAGGAAGCTCGCTCTCATACGCCGAAGCCTTCATAATGAAAGATATTTGAAGAATTCTCCTCTCTCACACATTATTTCCAAAAGAGAGAGTGATAGATCCAAGTTCAATGAGAAAACAAAGCACATTTGAGGCTATCGGCGCAAAAGTGGTGTAAGCCCAGACTACTACGATAATAAAATATACAAATTTGTTGCTATAAAGAGTAATCCATTTGGAGGTTTACTACTTAAAAAAAACACAGAAACTTCAAATTTAGTAGCGAATGTTTATTTTCATTCGAAAGAACATTCTTTGGCATTTATTTTTTGAAGATTATCTCTTTCAAATGTTGGCCACAACTACGTCTCAGATGGTCCTTCCGTTGTATTAAATTTTCGTTGACTCTTTCGAGCATTTCGCGTGGTAACTGGCGAATTACACGCGTGATGTTTTGCTCTAAGGCCTGAATCGAAAAGGGATTGTCCCCATAGACTTTTGATTTTACATATGCACATAGAAAAAAGTCTAACGGTGTGATATCACACGGTCTTGGTGGACAATCGACCAGCCCAAAACGTGAAATTATCTGCTCACCGAAGTTGTTATCTCAATAAATCCATTGATTGATGCGATGTGTGTGAAGTGACGCCGTCTTGTTGAAACCAGATGTCGCTGATATCACGAGCTTCCAGTTCAGGCATCTAATAGACGGTTATCACCGGCATCATTTTTGATGAAATATGTACCAATGATTCCACCGTCCTACAAACCATACCAAACCGTTTTTTAGGAGGAAATGGGAGCTCTTGAATCTCTACAAGTTTCCTTTCGTCGTTTTAATGCGGCAATTTGCTTATTTAGATAGCCATTGAGCCAGAAATGGGGAACAAAATTTGGCTCGAAATAGTAGGTTCAGTAGACCAATTATGTTGATCATAAGTTGAACGAAGCGTACGAAACACATTAAGTACAGAACGTGAATTTTCGTAATAAAGTTGAACGATTTGTAAACATTGTTCAGGCGTAAGTCTTTCCATGATGAATACCTCTACTTGGATCACCCGTTACATATGTACATAGATATAGTATATATCGGCTTTCAATCGAAGTTATTTCCTTTTTTTAGGGCAGATCTTATCGAGATTCCTGGAGGCATTTATTAACCGTTTTCTCAATCCATGCATCGTCCATGCTTTCGCATCATTTACCAGAATGGATATTATGAGTGACATACGTTTATGTCAAATTGTTAGTTTGGTTTTGCGAAAGGGGGCTCTACTTTTCAATTGCCTACTGAGCCTATAATGGCACATGTTGAATGAATCTCCGATTGATTTTGTGGCTGATGTTATTGTTGTTATTTATGCTGAATCCCACATAAACGAAATCTTCCGCCAGCTCGATGTCATAACTGACATGGTCCCACAATCGTAGCGATACTTTTTTTGGTGTCTAGAGGTACTTCGTCTTGTCTTCGTTCACCACCAGACCATTCCGCTTCGCTTATTTCCTTAAGCTTAAGATTGCTGCACACACGACTCTGCTGTTACGGCCGACCATGTCGATATCGTTGGCATAGGACCACAACTTATGACTCGCGAAAAAGACAAAACCAGTACGGTTAAGGTCTGCAGAGGGATTTATCATCACAGGCATCAGATTTTAATTCTTGGAAGCACTCGGTTATGAGTCGCCTTGTAGCAAAGCTCATCGTATCAAACGTTTCGGACAAGTTCTTATGAGTTATGTAGGGATTCGAATTTCAAACTTATGTTATTGAAAGCCGCTTTGAAATTGACAAGAAGTTGGTGCGTGTCGTTCTGTTTTCCTTGGTCTTTTGCAGGAGTTTTTGTATCATGACTATCTAGGTTGGTAAGTCGTGTGAGTTGAATGGCGGTACAACCACATTGCCGCCAAATACTATGGGTTCGAGCTCTACTTCCCTGCTATCAACAGTTTAAGAAATGTTCTCTCCATAATCTTAGTATGTAATGAGGCAGATCTTCCGATAGAAGTCTCAGGCCACATTCCTGTCGGTCTCAAAAATAAAATTACGAACTTTAATCCTAATTATCGGTAAGGCGTTTGAATATTTCGTGAATAGCTGTTTTCAATTGAATGTACATAGTTCTAATATTTATAAAATATTAATTTTTTTTTTCTTTACTGGCGTAGACACCGCTTACGCGTAGCCGAGTTTATAACAGCGCGCTAGTCATTTCATGTTTTTTCTTTTTAGCACGAATTCGAAGTACCAAGTGCAGCCAGGTCCTTCTCCAACTAAATTCTCCAACGGAGTGGAGGTCTGCCTCTTCCTCTGCTTCCGTCGGCGGGTACTGAATCATAAATCTTTCAGAAGTGTTCTCTTCCATCCGGATAGCATGACCTGGCCTGCGTACAGCGGCTATGACAATCTCCTTGTATATCTCGTCCAGCTCAGCGTTCCAATGACTGCGGTATTCGCCGTTGCCAATGCGCAAAGGACCATAAATCCTCCGAAGAATCTTTATCTCGAAAACTCGTAACGTCGACCCATCAAATGGGATATTTTGTCTTGCTCTCGTTCACTACCAGACCCATTTGCTGTGTTCCCTTAACCAGTCTGGAGAAAACAGTACTAATGGCGCGGTCGTGATATCGATGCCGTGCGCCAGCAGCTGTACAGTCTTATAGAAGATTGTACCTTCTCTATTCAGCTCTGCAGCTCGAATAATTTTCTTCACGAGTAGATTGATTTAATATTTTATAACTTATTGTTAAACTTTAAATAAAAGCAGATCCAATAAATAAAGAAATATTGAAAAAAGAGGTAGATGGAAGAAGTCACACGATAGGCAGTCACTTTGTCTGAAACCTCGTTTGGTATATATTTTTTTATTTAGTTAATAAACACAGGAAGAAAATTATAGAACAAAATCAGCAGAATATTTTCGGATTATTTTTAATCTTGAAAAATTCTTTAAAAAAAGAAAAATCACAAATTGACCACTAAAATTGTTCCAAAATTTACATCTTTGCTATTTTTTTCTTAATTTTTATTTTTATTTTATCATTTTCGTACCACCTTATACATATAGTAGAGAATGTAAATACATAGCTTACTTTAATTTAACTAATTCTTATTTAATATTTTATTTTTTAATAATATTTCAAATAGGTGCCTATTCAGTTGCAAAGTGCATTGCTAGAATGCGCTCAAAAGTAATCCTTTGTCACAACATAACCCCACTAAAAACCTAAAAATAGCAAATTGTAAATATTTTTTAAAAGCAAAATAAACAAAATCCAACCAAAAAACCTTTATTTCGCTACCAGCCTTCAATCACTCAAATTATGCAAAACAAAAATCAAAATGAAACAGTAACATCTAGTTTAAAAAATACAACAACAACGTAAAATATTTAACAAAAAACAATAACAAACGAATTACAAAAACAACATATCAGCGAACAATGAAAAATTTGTCAGCAAAAACAAACTTTCACCGTTAGCTTGCAACTTGTAAATAAATGCCTTTGACATGCCGAAACTAACTAGTACTTACAACAAAAATAATCGTACATATACAGATATCGAGTTCATTCTGTAAATCTTGCGCTTTCATCCGTCTCAAATCTCATGAGATCAAGTAAAAGAGAAGTTAACGCGTTTGTATATATAAACATACTCGTATCGACATTTACATTTACTATATATAATCTAACGAAAATGCTTATTTTTACTCGTGAATGGTATTTTTACAAAATCAAAATATATTCACATAACGTTTTTAGCTGAAAGTCCGTGCGATCTTATATATTATATAAAGTTGTGTGTCATTTGATACTTGGTAATGATTGAGGAAGGTAACTGCGGTGAAAATATTCAGAGACAATGAAATTTTCTCCAAAAACAAAGTGTACACCTTGAAATAAACTACAAAAACTCAATATTTTTAAGTAAATATGATAATAAAAACAAAACAAAAACATGAGCGAGATCTGTAAATGAGTAAACAGTACATAGCATATATCTTTATATACTACATATACAAGTATAACCTAAAAATATTGAATACTTTTTTTAATGTGTTGAATTCATTTTCGGATCACGCTCATGATTTTTAAAAGATATACCCACATTTCTTACCAAAACATACGCACATTAAACGCCATTACTCATCGTCGTTTCGCATTTTTGAAGAAAACTTAACCTCAAAATATGTTCGTATTGAGAAAAAGCTGCGTTGGTAGGTATGAAAGCTTACAAGTGCTCTTCTCCTTTACTGATATAAAATTATATAAATGATTATTTTTTTATAAAAAATTTTATATTTCTCCCTAACCTAATAATTATACACATGAATGTAAGCCCAAAAAGTAGTACCAGGATAAAGAGAAATGCTGCTATTAAGAAAAAATATATTTTACATATGTTCAATTTATTACTTAAAATTAATATAAACTTAGTATATTATGAAGAGATGTATTCTAACCAAAAAATGTATTTGACAATAATCCGAGTTATGTTAGGTTATATTAAGGGGCCGAGCTTTTGACTCTACCACAAATTTATTTATCTCTATAGAACTCCTACGATTGCGTCAGGATAGACTTTGCTGAGAGCAAGTAGTTCAGTGGATCTCCTGCGTTATATTCTAGTTAGCTCGGCGTGTTTAACGTGGGAAATGTAAAAATGCCAGACATTTTTCAGTATCAATAGGCAGGGTGGAATGGACACACTAACCATCTTGGTAGGACTCGAAGCCTATCTAAAACCTCTGCCGTCCTTTGGGTCCGGCACCCGGTTGCAATACAACTCTACATTCAACTGACAAAGTGTCAGTTCTTCCCACATTCGGGTTTCACAACAACCAGCACGATACTCCCCGAAGCGCCAGTCCTCATGAACAGGTTGGAGCGAACATCCTCCTGCTCCTCGTGGTTCCAAAATTAATTCTCCGGTCAGTCCTCGTAGCTAAAACAACTACCAGTTGAGCTTCACTACTGCTATGGACTGGTAACCAGGGTTTGAACCCCATACACGTATTATACCCACACACCATTCACACAATACAGTTAAACGGATTCGCCGCCTAAACAATGAACGCGCAAACAACCCTAACTGTTGTTATAGTTCACACCGCTAACATCTAAACGCCCACCAGTTCAGCTAATCCCCATTCCACCCAGAATCCAACAGGCAATCTGCAATAACATACACCCAATCCTCGACCGCGTCCCACACAATACCTCGGCCTATCAGATATGTGCCTCTGATGGAAAAACCCATGATCCGTAAGCTGAAAAACCAGACTCAGACATGTACTCTTAAGGGGCTATCGTTCCACGGTCTTGTCTCTTCCACCTGACCTTATCATCTAGAAGCCTCTTGCTCCCTAGAGATCCCTCCCTCTCCACGGCTTGAATGCAACAACACGCTGTTTGACAATCAGATCAAGAGAGGATGAACTTAACAAAACCTGTATCGCATCCGTCGAAACTGTGCGGTAAACAGATAAAACATCCCAGCACCATATAACGTTGCATCGAGAGTAGGTTTGTGCAACCCGAGATCATCATCGCTTTTGCGGCTTCAATCAATCTCCAATCTGTCCGCAAAATTCATATACTGTAGGTAAAAGGGACCTCGCAGTAACAGTTGACCAACGCCTGCAAAGCTCAAGTGAGGTCCAGTGCTGGAACTCAGGAGAACAACGCGGAGCTCTTCCCCACTCTTATGAACATGGGACTAAAGTGCCGCCTATTAAGAACTCATTAGCTTTGCAGTTTCTAACGATTCCGGCACTCAATCGGGTGTAATAACAAAATGGATTCATGCTATCGATAGTAAGGACTTCCCTCCGCCCACATATTCATTACCGATAGTTGAAAAGGGGAGAATACGCCTGTTTGAAACCTTTCATATACCCAGCCTTAGAGCGAATTTCGCAGCAATACACATTTAGGCGAGTGCACCGCAGGGCGCGCGGTACTTTTTAAGTGCCCTCCACTATACTTTCAGACTAGTTATTCTGAGCACTTCTTTAACGGAAAATTATCTTCTTCTTAATTGGCGTAGACACCGCTTACGCGATTATAGCCGAGTTAACACAGCGCGCCAGTCGTTTCTTCTTTTCGCTGCGTGGCGCCAATTGGATATTCCAAGCGAAGCCAGGTCCTTCTCCACCTGGTCCCTCCAACGGAGTGGAGGTCTTCCTCCTCCTCTGCTTTCCCCGCCGGAAGCGTCGATACTTTCAGAGCTGGAGTGTTTTCGTCCATCCGGACAACATGACCTAGCCAGCGTAGCCGCTGTCTTTAAATTCGCTGAACTATGTCGATGTCGTCGTATATCTCGTACAGCTCATCGTTCCATCGAATGCGGTATTCGCCGTGACTACCGCGCAAAGGACCATAAATCTTTCGTAGAACTTTTCTCTCGAAAACTCGCATCGTCGACTCATCCGTTGTTGACATCGTCCAAGACTCTGCACCATATAGCAGGACGGGAATTATGAGTGACTTATAGAGTTTGGTTTTTGTTTGTCGAGAGAGGATTTTGCTTTTCAATTGCCTACGAAGTAACACCTGTTGGCAAAAGTTATTCTGCGTTGGATTTCTAGGTTGACATTGTTGGTGGTGTTTACGCTGGTTCCAAGATAGACGAAATTATTATCAAAGTTATGACTGTCAAGTGGCGTTCAGTCGCGAGCGCGACGACTGTTTGTTTGATGACAGGAGATTTTCGTCGGAAAATGATTCTATATACAATTGATAGAGATCCAACACTTGTCACTTGATAGCTGTTCCTTAGGCTCTCAAGTTCGTATTTAAATGGATTCAACGTTATGAAGACCATAATACTGTCCCTTAACAATAACAAAGCTACAGTTTTTTACGTACTGTGGTGGCAACACCGATTCGAGTGACGTAACTATAGTCCGCTCACAAGACATCTGGGTCTATGCAACTGGTACGGAAACGGAACAGCATTCCTTCAAATAAAGCATGTTTTCTGACAGTACAACAACAACATAACTATAGGAAATAAAATATTTCATAGAATCCCATTCTCGAACTTTTATCTTTTATTGGCTAAGAGAGAATTTTGCCTTGATCCAAACAAACGTTTCCACGCACAAAGGTTCCGATAAAAGAGGCAGTATAAAATAGGATAAATTTGGGAACTACTTCATATTTAGGCTGTATATAAGTGAAATAATCTGTTCAAAATTTTTGAGGAACAATATAATGTTATAAATGAACAATTTAATGCCAGCATTTCTCTTTATCTGTGCAACAAAATTACCAACATAAAGTCAGACATTATAGCCGTATTTGATTCGTCACTCTGCGCGCTGTGCTTAAATTCTCCCTCTTTCTCTCTTTTCACAAAATTGAAAGCTACAAAGTTTCACAATTAAAAAACAATACATGAGAGCATATAGATATACTATTAAGGTGATTCGATTCTGGTAATCCCCTATACTTTTTATATTTACATGCTCGTTTCGACAGTCTGTAAAGTTTGGCGAGTCGAACACGCCTATTGTCTGCTTTAAATGATTCTTATTTATTAACTGGTTAAACACAATATATCCTCTACACAAGTAATACATACTTATTTATATCAAATACTTATAACCAACAAAATATATATGAAACAAGACAAAAAATTACCAAAACTGTGCGTAAGTACCATGAAATACATAGAAAAAGAATACCGAACTCTTCACATTACCAAATAATTAAAGCCAACACGCTGCAACTCTCCTAATTGCCACACTACAAATAATAACACAGATTTAGCTCAAACGCATAACTTAATCAACGCAAACAGAAAACGCATGCGCAAATGCTCATTAACAAATAGTACACTAGCCTTAAATATAACACAAAAAAAAAACAGAAAATATTTTATGCAAATTCACCGCAAAATACCAAATCACAGCTAAATATTTTGCCAACAACAACTTAATACCGAAATATAATTACACTCAGAGTTTATTAAAAAGAAACACAGACACGCAAATATTTATAAAAACACGAAAAAAAAATTTTAATTTCAATTTAATTTTCATGGAAATTTTTTTTGCAATATTTCCTAACAAAAAAAAAACAAAAATACAACTTAAAAAACAAATGAATGCACCTACCATTAAAAAAATAACTAAAATTTTTATTTCACGCTCTCCTGTACTAAAGCTTGTTTCTTTAAAACTGCAAACTAAATAAAGAATTTAAAAATGTGCAGCAAAAAATACTTTTTAACTAAATAAATTTAAATTTAAACTAAACTCAATGAATTAAAATCTTAAATTAAAAAAAAATCAACATTTCACTACTTTTAAAAACTACTGTATATAAAATTTAAATGAAAATATTTTTTTAAATAATATTGTATAAAAAAGTCAAAAGTAGTTCTTTACAAAAACAACGTTTTGATACATTTATAGAACTATAATTTTCGCATTGTACAATGTTTGAAATTTATTTTTGACTTTTTTCGAATTTAAATATAAGCATAAGTTTTTTTATGAGCATACTATTTCAAAAGGAACTCACTTAACCTTAAACTTGTATTCAAGATGGTAGAGTTGCAACTCCACATAATATGCGAACATATCATAATGTCGTTCATATTATGCCATTTATCAAAACTCAAAAGCAAGAAATTACTTCCGACCAACTGCTGCAGCCAAAACATACGATTTCCCCTCACACCCAAACAAACACCTTTTACTACCCAAATCTAGCATGAGACTTAAAGTACAATTGTTACTTTTCATACCGAAATAAACACCGTTTACTAACTAAATGCACAAATTTTACTACCCAAATCTAGCATCGGACTTAAAGTACAATTGTTACCTTGAAGTGTTTAATATAAACTGAAACTTTTTCTAGTATGGTTTTAATCTAAAATGGTTTTTGTGTTTAAGGATAGATTTGAAGCCAACTTAAAGTGCCAAATTTATGTCTCATCAACTCTTACAAGCGCCGTACATTTATATGAGGTTTATCTGATTTTTTCTATTTACTCTACTACTTTCACTTTGAATCACCAAAAGTTAAAAATGTGTGTTTGTTTTAGTTTTGATCTTAGCACAAGCCACTTACTAATATTTGAAACAAAACATACTTATTTCCAAAGTCTAGCAACAGTACTATTTCATAACATCTATCTGTAGACTTTCATTTAATCTTCACTAATCAAAGTGGCGCTTAAGATAATATTGTCGAAGATAATTAATTTTAGTCGGTAGATATAGCACCATAGCAAGCGGTTCTATAATTAAAAAGGTTGCAGTAATTCCTTTAGTCTTCTTCTTTATTGGAGTAGTTACCGCTTATGCGGTTATAGCCGAGTTTACAACAGCGCGCCAATCATTCTTCCTTCTCGCTATTTAGCACCAATTAGAGATTTCAAGTAAAATAGCCAGGTTCTTCTCCACGTATATTTGGTCTATTCTGGATAAGTAGGAGTTTAACCGCTACAGTATCCAGAACGAAGTTGCGCAAGGGTCACACGCGTTTCTTTCTGGTTTCTTCGTCTGCGATGGGTGGTGGTTTAACTCCAAGAACGCCATTCACGGGAAGGGAGTCGGTGTTGGTGTTAATGGCTCCGCTGTGAATGGCGGTCAGTCCTGTTTTGAAGTTAGTTGCGTCCGAAATCTGGTCAGTGTAATGGCTTATATCGTTGATGTAGTTCAGGAAGGACCTCTTATTGGTGCTAAGACGCGGCTTCACTTCAAGCAGATGACTGCAGGGGTGGTTTCGCGAAAGCATCCCAGCAGGAACTTCCTGGAGAGGAGTTCATTATGCTCCTTAACTGGGAGCATAGGCGTCTCACTGTGTAGGTGTTCAATGGGAGACATCAAAAGGCATCCTGTAGTGGTCCGAAGTGCAGTGTTCTGACAGGTCTGTAGTTTCCTCATCTGCGTACCACTGCATCCAGGCGACCATATGGGGGCTGCGTAATTGAGGACCGGCCGGCCGATTGCCTTGTATGTTGCCAACAACGTTTCTTTGTCTTTTCCCCATGTGCTGCCGGCTAGCGACTTGAGGATTTTGTTGCGGCTCTGTACTTTGACTGTCGAAAGTTACACCTAAAATCTTAGGATTGTTGACAGTCGGAATTTTGACGCCGTCGACTTCAATGTTAAGCTCAAGTCTATACTCCTTCGTCCAGTTGGTAAAAATGGTCGCTGTGGATTTGGTGGGGGAGAGTGTGAGATTGTTTGTTTGAGGAAACGTCGGAGAGGTAGATTCTCCGTATTGCCCTCATTTGCTTCGCTTCCTTATCCAGGCTGGAGAAAGAAGAACTAACGACGCGGATGTTGATGCCAATGATATCGATGCCATCGGCGTACGCCAGTAACTGTCCCCCTTATAGAAGATTGTACCTTTTTCACTAAGATCTGCAGCACGAAAGATTTTCTCCAGGCGTAGATGGAAAAAGTATTACGATAGGGAGGCACGGAAAGGTCCTTCCAGATCCTGGCGGAGCTTTTGGTATTGCTCAACGTCAGTTTACATAGCTGTATTAGTTTTGCGAGGATACCAAATTCAGACATAGCGGCATAAAGGTAGCTTATTTTCGTGCTATCAAAAGCAGTTTAGAAATCGACGAAGAGGTGCTGTTTGTCGATCCTCTTTGCACGGATCTTTTTCCCAATTTGACGCATGGTGAATATGTGGTTAGTCGTTGATTTTCCAGAACTAAAGCCACACTCATAAGATTCCATCAGTTTGTTGACGGTGCGCTTTAATCTTTCACACAATATCCTTTTTATGCGATGTTGTTGAGTTGGCGCAGATTATGTGGTCTCCCTTGTTGTGGATTGGGCAGAGCTTACTTAAATTCCAATCGTCGGGCATGCTTTCTTCCGAACATATTCAACAAAGAAGCTGATGCCTGCTCTTTATCAGTCCTTCGCCGCCGTATGTGAATAGCTCGGCCGGCAATCCATCGATCCCGCCGCTTTGTTGTTCTTTAGACGAGTAATTGCTGTTCGAACGAACTTCTTCATGGTCGTGTAATGAAACCTCCGCTCCATCGGCATCGATTGCTGAATCGGATTCACTCTCCTGGTGTTATGCTTTCACTGCCAGTCCTATAGAATGGTATGCAAAGTTCGCGCGGCTTTGGCATGTTGGATATATGTACTTAGTTTGGAAATTGATGCATGATCCATATGCAGAAAAAAATATTCGATTCAATCGTGAAATCTGTTATCTTGTAGAGCTATGAGACTGGAACAATGGAACTGGAGTGTTTTACAAACACTGCTATCTTTTCTTAACTGATGTTTTCAAAATATCATACGGACACACTAGTCGAAATGCCAATCTCTGGACGGTAACCAAACAGATACTGCTATATTATACGCGTTAAAGATCTTGCAAGCTTCAGTTTGGACATGTTATTTTATGTAAGAAAATTGTGACCATTGTCAAAAAAATAACTGCGCTCAACAACAATTCTTCAACTTGTTACAATGAGAGCGCGAAATTTAAAAACGATTCAGCATTCGATTGACGGTGATTAAAAAAGTGAAAACGAAGTCTTAAATGACTTTTTCAAGAAATTGTTGAGAGTGTTAGTTGGTTTCCTGTTCTAATAATAAACTAATGAATATGAGATGAATTTTTCACCTTTACCAGCCATAAAAACTTTTTGAGTGACCGAGCTGTTGAGCTTCTTTATTGAGCGCAGGAAGATGTCGTTTCCTTCAAAGGCTCTCAAAATCAATTCTAAACGAGCTCACAATAAAAATGGACTCAATTCAACTTGAAACTACCTAAAGGTTTAAAATCTAAAGAATATGTACAAAGTTTTGCAATTCCTTAGATTGCCGCTCACGCGTTTGACTATGCCACACTTGCTTAAAGCGCACAATTCGATTACTCCATAAGTCAAAGCACCAAAAATAGACAACTTCAGGTATATTTCCGTGTCGGCACAAATGGGTCAGACGCTTCGTACGCTGAATACCATTTCCGTTACCTACATATCTACACTTAAGCATGTAACCGAAGTGAAATGTTTACCCCACTTCCGCAGCTAGACAACTGACTCGATGGCAGACAACGAAATCCCTGCAGGCTGTGTCTGTGAAAAGAAATGAACTCTATCCATCACACAAGGGATATTGTAGAGGCACTGAAATGACGGCCACTCAGAGCGTCAGTTCGGTTGATGCAAACCCAAAAAAAAAAAAAACAGACAAAAAACACAGTGTTGAAAATGAAGTGCAAAATGGTGTAAATGCAAGCCAAGAGGAATGATGCAGCACATGACTTCAACGGCTGAAGGTAAAAGGTTGATAAACACACACCGGCAGACAAATAGACGTAGTCAATATCCTATGGGAATGCGTGAAAGACGAGTTGCGAAGTACTCATTTCGCAACGCGACTGGATTGGACGCACGCCATAATGGCTGAAACGCTGCAAAGCTCTGCAGACCGACGAACAAACACACGCTACAATGAATAGTTGGCTATTTAATTTATCTGCGCACAGTGGCAGGGCTCGACCGGAAGAAAAGCAAGCGGTGTGGCAAGGTGATGGCAGCTGTTGGTTTTACCCTGAAAGTCCTAAACGTCACAGCAATGGTAAAGAGAGGTGAAATATTCTTTTCAAGTTTTAGCTACGGAATGCATTTCCACGCCATGTCCGGAGCATATTGTGAGAAATTGAATTGCCTGCATTTAAGTGCTTTTGTTGAAACTGATATACGTATATAAGTGCCTCTGCTCTGGTATGCATAGTTCTATGGACTGGTAAGTGTTACGCCCTGACTAAAAGTGTCGAAACCAGTACAACACCAGAAGTCTAGTATGCCATTCAAGTTGAGTGTATGCACTGAGTTTGGTCAGCATTAAGGCAGAAAGTCGAAAGAGTACTGTTAGTCAGTGAAATCTCGGCTTACTTGAGGAGAACCTGTGACAAATTGAGAGCTTTGACTTTGAAATAATGACGTGTGTGTTTGCATTCCACAGAACCAGCTGACTTAAAGTATTAGTATTGTTTTAAGCAAAACACTTATTTTTGACAAAATTAGATTTAGTATATATACTAATTATTGGTACCATTGAGGGCGATCAACCGTTTATAGTCACCTTCCAAATTTCGATACGATTTTTGAACTACAATAGACCTCGGCATCAGCCATATTCCAAGTCAAACATTTTTTGCGACAACGTGAATCGGTCGAACGATATCTTCCTTTGACCACGTTAGCGTGTCAGCTTTTCCGATCAACCTCAGTTTATGATTACCCAAAATGATTTGAATCTTTTGATGTTTTCATCCGGAACACACTTCTTTTTACCTTCTTCGATTCTCTTAAGACTTCCATGAAATTTAACAAGCCAATTACTAATTATTACGCTGCTCAAATGCTATCTCATAGAATCGATGTGAACTTTCCAGCCTTCCTTATATCTCAGGTATTATTGCAACGAACTCCAGACATGAAAAATCATTCAAAGGTCACCAATACCGGACAACTATAGCATGTATCTTCCAAACAACTAGAACCATTAAAATCAAGCCCTTGTATGAATCTTTATTTTATTTGACAAAATATCTTCACAGAATTTGACATTGAATGCTAACCAAGACAACAGTACCATACGATCTCTGAACAAATTATTCAGAACGGAACCACGTTTTTATTTCCATCTTTCTCAATGTGAGATTTACATCTATGCACTTATGACTAATATTTCGGCAATTCTGAGGATTGCGATGCGGTGTACTCTGACCAATATCTGACGTCGGTTTTCCCTTTTAGCAGATCTGCTGAAATCTCTGCTTCGTAAAATGTTGTTGGTTATCGACATTAGGAGCTTTCTTTTTTCTTTGGTATATTGGTAAGTCCTCCTATATTGGCCATTAGTCTGGGATGGGAAATGATTTTCGCGACTGTCGTGATCCCCTCTGGTCTGATACTGTAGTTTCCTGTTAAGATAGCTCCGCACCACAGCGGAGGTTATCGGGGATTGTAAACCTTTTCTAGGTCGCCAGCAAATCTACGCAGTGCGACTTCTGCACCTTCAATGCCGCTTCTAATAGCTCTCAAACTTTATCTGCCTTGTTTAAAACCGTGCTGCCTGATGGAGAGTTCGCCAGTTTCATTGATACCCACTTCCCGTCCACGTTTAAGCAGCGTCGAGGCAGTCGTTGTAAATATTTAAAAGTACTGCCTGGTCGTTCTTCGTCGATTATTTCAAGTATTTCTGCTGTGATCCCGTCAGAGCCAGGCGAGGTTAGTTTTGAGCTTGCCAGCGGTCAGTTGCAGCTCCTCGAGAGTGAGCTGGGAGATTTCCCAAAATCTTATAGTTTTTTCTGATTCACTGACTCTTTTTTCGTATATAGAAGGGAGTGCGCTTACGATGTAATCCATTGTAACATTTAAGGCAGGCGGCTTTATTAGAGCTCCGAGTATGTCGAAAAGAAAATGGTTCGGCTGTCTACAGCTACTCGACGTCGAACCTTCCTTGTGTTTGTTGACATGTGTTTTTCGCTGCTCAGAGGAGGGTGCGTAACTTAACTGCAACAAGATTGTGGTTCGAGTCCATGATAGGACCTCCGAGGGTACGCACGTCTAAAATACTTCTTTTCGATTCGGGGAATGCCAGGTAGCCTTGTTGATTTTCCTATGCTGGAATCTAGTACTACAGCTAACCATATTTCGGGCCCCGGCGAAGTCTCAACCCATTTGGGTATGTTTCGTCACAGAGGCTGAATTTACTGATCGTTCTGCTATTTTCCCACTCTTGGGTTAAAGTCGCAAAACACGGGGGCAGCTCTTAGAGGTGAGCTCATAGAAGGCATCTTTGATCACATCGTCCTTCTCTTCCGTCGGGGCGTGGGCGCAAATCAGCGATATGTTGAAGAACTCCGCTTTGATGCGGATTGTGGCTTAACGTTCATCCACCGGGGTGAATACGAAGGAATCTCTCTCCCACCACGAATTCCACACCGAATGTGCCCTCTTTTTTTATAACCACTGTAGAAAATGCCATAAGGACCGACTCGTCTCAGTCCTTGTCCCATCCATCACACTTCTTGGATGGCGGTGATGTCAGAATTTAGTTTTACGAGGACATTAACCAGCTGGCAGCGGCATCTTCCTTCCCTTAAATCGTTATCCTTAATGCGTTTGCCATGGTCGTCATCAAAAGGGGGATTTCTCTTCCAATACTACTGTTTCGTTTTTATTGAGGGCGTTTTTTACGTGGCGGCTCCCAAATCCAGCTCACAGCCCTGGGGAGGGATGGTTCGCCTTCTCACTTTAACTCGCCTTCAAACGGATGTTCTTTGACTCCCAAGATGATACTTGATCTATGACCAGAAGTCGTGAACTGCTGAATGGCACTCAGAGAACTTTCCTCACTTGCGTGAACATGACTCCATCCTCTTGGAATGAGCTTTGAGAACTTGAAGAGTTTGACGTGTAGTAATACACTACAAAACAATCTATTTGCTATTTAAAAAGCTTCGGTCCGGTTTACGTATAAACTAAGTATTTGTAAAGATAAAAGTTTCTAAAGTAGTCTTAACTGATGTAGTCTTCACTAACAACCAAGCCAATTGAATCTTCTCTTTTTAAAACAACTTTCATAGTCACAAATCTAGGAGCGAATAGAATTTAAAAACAGTCTTTCGCACCAAATATCAATGTAACAAAGAAAAAATATTGATAAAAGTAAAAAAAAATTATTAAGAAAAAGGTAGCAAGACTTGTAAATGGCGCCGTAACTTGTACTTGAAGTTTTTTTTCTTAATAAAATAGGATCACTTGAAACTTTGTATGTCCAAGCAAATCGCCTTAATACAAATAAGATTATTTCTGCTATCATTTACACCAGCAAACTGCCAGAGTGCAGTCACATTCACATACACACACCCTACGACTCTGCACTCGACTTCCTCTGACCAGATATCCTTTCACATCACATCATACCGCCAAAGCATCCCATGCCATTTTCCTGCGCCGCAGTCAAGTTGGTAGGAAGTAATGCGTCGAAAGCCTTTTAAAAGTTAGAAAAAGTTCATTTCGACGTGTTGTTAAGATTTTCAACGCATCGCGCAGTAAGCGGAAACCCAATGAATTTTCAACACCTCACTGTTGCTGGAATGACTTTTGTTGAAGTTTAGCAAATTATATTCAATTTGTAAGTAATTTTACATTTCTAAGGTTGGCAAAATAGGCATTGCGAAGTGCTATGGATTTTATTGGAACTGTATACTTGAGTCGAATTAGTTAAGCAGCAGTGGCTTCATCATAAGATGTTTTCCTTATTTTAACTTTATGATTGAATAAGAACTGGATATCAAAGCAATTTCTCGATCTGAAAAGGAAGTTTTTATAATCTAAACCTAACTATCTCTTAACTTACGTTGGTCTAATCAGTAATCCGAAAAAATAATGAAACGTTAGCAAATTATACAAATTCAAACCCCAAGTGCCCAATAAGAGCCTACCGGCTTCGAAAGCCAACTCCTTAAGCTGAGTTCCCAAAATTGGCAACGAATTCATGGTATCTACAAAATTTCAGCGTGAGCTTAGGAAATCCCAAAAACCTATCAAACGTATACCGCCTTTAAAAACTAAAAACTTTGTTCCAAAACTTGTCGACAGATTCATAGTTGCGAAAAGCATAGCCCACTAGAAGCTCAGAAAGCTGCAAAAATACTTTGGACTTAACAAGAAAATAGTCAAGCACCTTTGAGTACTTTAAGCATACTTAACACGTTACCTTTGGGCATCCCATGGAATTTTCATAAGGTTCTGCTGAAACTTTATATATGGATCTGCCATACCTCAAAACAATGCTACTCTGATTTTGGTTCTGATCGCACTAGAACAAATAAAGCTACAGTCTTGGCGGTATCCATAACTTTCAGTATTTTCCCTCTCTTAAAGAAGTTTACTCATGTCTATCTTAAAACTTCCTGTGGGAATGAAAGGAATAAAAATAACGCCCAAGCAGATTTTCGATAAGTTCAAGATGCTTTGTTGAGATACAACTATACCAGTTTTTGCCTCCACAAATGATCACAAAGCCTCACCTACTTCAAAATTTTCTTTAAATACGCCTCTCATCTTCTTACGTTCCAATTCCCATAAAGCTCAAGTATAACGAAGTCTAACTATCACCTTCCACAAACAGGTTTTGATCTCACGAGCTTCTTAAACTACACTTCTCTGTTTACCAGCAGTATAACGAGAGAGAGAATACTCTATTGGACTGACTATCTTTGCAACCTATTGAATTTTAATACAAATCTTCATTATCGCCTTCAAAATAGGCCCCTAATCTAATACAAGCATGTCAAAGTTGAATCCAGTTTTCCATACACTTGTTTTAAGCCTCCACTGGCATAACCATCAAGGAATTTTACTATTTCTTTTCAGTTTGGAAGCCATTCGCTTGATTTTTAGACAATTTTATCGACATATACATAAACCGACGTCTCGTCACCAATAATAACGCGTTTGACAAATGTCTTATGCTCAACTAATTGTTAAGGAGTCAGTAGGGTAATCTGGCCTGTTTTTTTGACATTTTTTTTCATAGAAATTTTTACTCTACAATAGAAATTTTTTTACATATCATGGGGTATATCGTGGAATGTATAAACAATTTTTTTTCGGAAATTTTTGATGACATCTATCGGAGAAATGGCTGAGTGAATTAGGTACGTTTTTTCACTGGCGGACACTATTTCTCATGTTTGGATCATCTGAAACACAAAAACCCAATTTATTCTTAAAAAGTACGTGAATGGTTATCGTTGCTACTAGAATCATGAAAAAATTTTGATAAATAAAAAAGTAATTAACGTTTTCTGTTTTAATTTTTCCCGATGTTTTTTTACATAAATTTTGTCATAACATTGTCAGTAAATTATAAAAAAAAAACCTAGTAGGGACGATAGCCAGACGTTTTGTGAACATTAAAAAAATTAAGCAAATCGGTTAAGTACATAGTTCGACCGAAATCATGTCCGCCAGTTTTGCAAAAGATTCAGGTCTTTTAGTTCGAATCTAGAGTTATCATGCTTTATACCCAAAACATTAACCACAATTTGTTGAGGCGACCGCTAAGATATGCTGAGATCCTCTTCTATCTGTCTGATGCCAACAAGACGATTTTCAAGCACTGATTGTTTAACTTTTTCCATTTTATCGCCTTTTACACAGCAGCCAAGTTTTGTTGACTTCACAACCTTCACTAAATGCTTTGTGCCACTCAAATACATAAATTTGGGAGAAAGTATACTCCTCAAAATACTTCTACAATATAATCAACGACTCTTTAGACGTGGTTTCATGGGAAATCTCAAACAAATTCATTGTTCAATTTTCTTTCCGTGGCAAAAGTCGCCAGACAAACTTTTAGCATAAATAAACGGTTGCTAAACTCACACTTATTAACATATGCAGATCAAACTTTACACGGAAATAAAAAAGATTCGAGCAATTTTAAAACACAGTGTAGATCAAATTTGATCAGTTGGTCTAACCGGAAATTTGTTTAATGATATCGTTATAGATTTTCTGTAAGGTTGTAAAGATTTTTTAAAGTTCTAATGAAGTTCTCCGGTCCGTTATATGCAAATTAAATTTCGCTATCCCGAGCACAAAACTTATTTACTTATGGCTCTCTTTTCCTAAAGTTCTCTCTGGTATTTCAATACTCACATCGCGCAAAACACACACTGGCATTTAGTGCTACTGAATCTACAGAGAAACTAATAAACACCGTTAGCGTTATTACAATTGATAAAAAAAAGTACCGTTGGATATTAGCTATGGTACAATTAGCTCTCTCCAAATAAAATCCGGTCAGAATAGACATTCAAGGTAACATAAATCTGGAAGAAGTTCAAATTTAGTGTATACGCGCCAGTCGATTCTTCTTTTCGCTACGTGGCGCCAATTGGATATTCCAAGCGGAGCCAGGTCCTTCTCCACCTGGTCCTTCCAACTGTGTGGAGGTCTTCCTCTTCCTCTGCTTCCCCCGGCGGGTACTGCGTCGAATACTTTCAGAGCTGGAGTGTTTTCGTCCATTCGGACAACATGACCTAGCCAGCGTAGCCGCTGTCTTTTAATTCGCTGAACTATGATAATGTCGTCGTATATCTCGTACATCTGATCGTTCCATCGAATGCGGTATTGGCCGTGGCCAACGCGCAAAAGACCATAAATCTTTCGCAGAACTTTTCTCTCGAAAACTCGCAACGTCGACTCATCAGTTGTTGTCATCGTCCAGGACTCTGCACCATAAAGCAGTACGGGAATTATGAGTGACTTATAGAGTTTGGTTTTTGTTCGTCGAGAGAGGACTTTGCTTCTCAATTGCCTACTCAGTCCGAAGTAGCACCTGTTGGCAAGAGTTATCCTGCGTTGGATTTCCATATACATACATATACTACTAAAAACAAAAAATAGTAAGACTTTGTTCATAATTTTAAAATTCTTAATTTGTTCTTTAAAACCTATATCGTAGCCCTCAATGTAATCCACCTTGGTCCCAATACAGTTCCTTTTTGACAGTTTGGCCGGTCGGAAGGAATTCGGAGTGCACCAAACCTCGAGAATCGAATAAAACTTTCAACATAATTGATATTTGACATGCTTTGCCGTGGTTTTTCGGCTTCAGCTCACCTTTGCCACAATATTCGGCATATTAGTAATATGTTTCCGAGTCGTACACATAGATCCAGACCATTGTCTGTAATATTACATTTCTTGACATGCTGGTAGTCGGAAAGCATTGAAGAAGTTGAGTGATTTTGGAGCCAATCGTGCATTCACTTTCTTTTGGTTCAAATCATCCTTCAAAATGGTTTTCACTGATCATTCCGTAATTCCAACGTTGCCAGTAAGATCTCTGACTATTAATCGTTGATTCTCGAGCACAAAATCCTTGATTTTGTTGATGTTGATGGCCGTCCTGGACGTGGTTCGTCGATAACGTGTTCTCGACCCTCTTTGAATAATTTTTGCCAACCAAAAACACTTGCTCGTGACAAACAATTATCACCGAAGACCTTTTCCAACATTCTAAATATTTTGGAGACAGAAATTTCATTCCGCACACAAATATTAATGGAACGTCTTTATTGAATTATTTCACTCATCGTAAAAATCGCCGAACGCACTTTATGTACTTCAGAAAGGCAAGGGTATACCAAAAATAAAAAGATGCCCAACTAATTTCTCATTGGAAGTGAGAGAGCAATTGCTAAACGTCAAAACCTCCTGAGCTCTTTAAATCGGCAGCGTCACGAGCTGAGTAGATTTTTATATGTCCATCTTACCGATCTGTAATTTTGTACAAGAAGCTACCGTACAAACTGACCAATCAAACTCAAGTCCTGGTAGTAAAACTCTTCAAGTTGACAAGGTGTCTTTACGAAATTCGGCACAGATGATTACGATTACGATTGTTACAATCTCCGTATATATTGTTAAAATCGGACGACTATAGCATATAGGTGTCAAATAAACTGACTGATCGAACTCAAGTCCTTTTATGGAAAACTTTTATATTTGAGAAGATATTTTCATGAAATTTGGTAGAAAATGTTTTTTTTTTTTATTTGAACAAAACGTTCAGTGCGGAACACTATAGCTTTCATACAAACTGTCTAATCAAAGTCAAGATAAAGTTCTCTTTATGCGCTTTATTACTGTAAAACAAAACAACTGTGATGGGCGCAGCCGAAGTTAACGTGTTTCAATGTTATATTTTAAAGCAATTTGAAAATTTTTCCAACGCTTCGAAATGATTAAAACAGACATAATTTGGCAATGAAAATAAAATCGTTTTTCAAACTTTCAAAAGGCTTTCTGGAATCATTTGTTGTCATTAATATTGCATCTAATTGGTTATTTTTGTATGGAAAACATTTGAGAACCAAACATTCACATATAGTACATAAGTAATACATACATACATCCACACATTCTCACCACTCATTAAAGCCGAATGTCAAACATTTGTTGCCATACTGCGGCAGCAGCGTTTGTATTTAAAGACAATTTTTGCAAATAATGAAAATAAATGATTTTTTTTTTAAATTATAAACGAAAAATCAATACACTTAAACAAAAAATATATCGATAATATGAAAAAAACATATATAACAACATGTTTACACTTCTACAATGTCAGTGGAGTACGAATAAACGCATAACACGAACAAAAACGGCACACGATAACACAACAAAAATTAAGTAAACAACAAAACAAAACAAAGTTTGATATGAAAATCAGTGAAAAGCAAATGTTGCGCAAATTCAAATAATATTTATGCAAAAGCAAATATTATTTATGAAAAAAGTGAAAAGCAAAAAAAAATGAAAAATTGAAAACCAAGCTTTGCGCCACAATTTAACATAACATAACTTGATATTTTTTTAAATTACTTACTACTTAATACTACTTACTACTCGTATACTTTATTGTTTGTTCAAAATATTTTTCTTCTTCTTTTTTTGTCTACAATATCTTTGTTTTTTCTGTTACAGGAGTTACAATTCTTCTATCGCTCACAGTGTTTCTCAACCTTGTAGCTGAGACATTGCCCCAAGTATCTGATGCAATCCCCTTGTTAGGTAGCGATTGCATTTAAAAATGCAAATTTTTTCACATTTTTTATCGTAAATAGTTAACAAATATAAAAATATTTAAAAAAATATAAAACAAAAACAAAACGTATTACAAAAATTTATTTACTTATACAAGTAATTAAATAAAAAAAAAACAATTACCAAAACAATTTCAAATACATTTTCCAATTACCGCAAATTATAACTTATTGTTATTGTTGTTGTTATTACCTTATATTACTAAACTTAAACCAGTAACGAAAACAAAAACAACCCAACAAAATAACTAAATGGCATTTCAATTATCTAAATAATCAAAAAATACGATTTGTGCCAAAATAATTTCAATGTTCGTTCGTTTTTGTCTACTAAACATACTCGTACTATCGCTACTATCCACCACTCTACTACTACTATTACTACTACTATCGCTGCTACTATTTTTTTTTTTACAACTATGTACTATCAACTGCTAAATTATTACGACTAATCATTGTCAGCTTAAACAAAATTAATTAAAAAACATTAAACTGTGTTTAGCTTCAAGTAATAAACCAAAAAAAAAATAGTAATAAAAAATTAAAATTAAATGTAAATGTTTTGTTTTAAAACATTTTCTTTTAGCTGCGGTTATTTGTTGCGTTTGCTTTTTTTAAATACTGCCAACCAAAATATAGGAGCTTTCGTAAAAGTTGCAAGAGCTTTAGTCCCTCAATATACTGCTGACCCTAATTAATCTATTAATCTTGAGCCCACAGGCAGAAATATAATATTTAATATTAAAAAAAAATTAAAAATGTTTACATATTCTTTCGAGATACTCATATCATTTCACCCTGTAGCCTCCCAAATATAAATCATTTCGTAAAAAACACAAAAAATTCCGTTTCACCCTGTAGTCTCTCAAACATAAATAACTTCGTATAACAATACGGAAAAAATATTCTTACGTAATATACCACCTCAAATAAAATAATAGGGTTGCCATGTATGTCGAAATAAGCCTAAATAATGTATGTACAAATAAATTTAGAAGGTTACCAACTTTATTTGAATGAACGAAAACTTCCAACCAACCTATCAACCTATGCACAAAAAACTTCAAACTTGTATTTATATACAAACTGAAAAACCCAAAATCCCTCGTGCACAGTTCTGATACATGTATGTTATTTATACCCCTAACCTATAAAAAATTTATTTATTATGTTACATAAAAAAAAAAAAAAAAAACAAATGTGTTTTTTAAGGCTTTTAAAAGCTGTCACAGATGCCAAACATGTCCTTTGCACTATCAAAAATGTTCAAAATGATTGCAAATGTCTTGCAAGAAACCCACTCCATTAGTACCAAAAAGTTCCAACTTCTCAACAGCTAAACTAAAATAACCCTCCTATAAGCAGACTCAACAAATATATAGATATCAAATCACCCAAATATTTTGTAACAGGCACATAAATTTTTAACCCAGTTCTATAACTCATATTTAAACGCCCATTTACTTTAAATGCTATCGTTATCTATTTTTCTGTTAACCCTCCAAAGCGAAATAACCATTTAAGAAGAGTTACATAGTATTTTCAAAAACTTTCATGCTTCAATAATAAAAATCTCAAATCAAAGTTGTGGAATTAAGAGCTTTCACGTGCAAAAAATTATATTAGAATGCGCATAAGAAAGATTAACAGTTGTTTAAAGCTTACACTTAAAAGTTATAACTAAAGAGCTTTCATTGCTTCAAGCAGCTTTTTAATTGCTTAATACTTACTATATATTAAACGTTTTTAAATTGAGCATTTTTAGGAACAAAAACAGAAACAAGATTTATTGAAACTTCATTACTGTCGTTTACCTCACATTACGGTAAAATTAAAAAAAAAAAAATTGTAGAACTTTCATAGTATTTTTGGTGTCAGAATTAATTTGAATTAGAAAATAAATCATCTTCACTTCAGAGCTTTCATTATTAGTTGGACTTTGAAGAGCTTTCGTAAATTTTTTGGTATCAGTTTTGGTTTTATTTAAAACTCAGAAATAATTTTAATTACAACATAAATCATTTTTCCTTCAGAGCTTACATTATTAGGTGGATTTTGAGGAGCTTTCACTTAAGAGCTTCCATTGTTACTTTGCAATTAAAATTTGTTTAATATATTCGAAAATTATAAAAAATATGGTGATTGCTTAAGAAGAATTTTCAATTCAAAAAGTTAGAAAAAGCTCGAAATTATGTCAAAAAAAGATCCCAATTTTCGTATACACTTTTAATGCATTTTAAATCCTGCCATAAAAGCATTTTTAGAGTTTAGAAGTCTAATACAAGGTGCGCATACACTTGCTTCTAAAAAATAGTACCTTAAAGTTCCCTACTTAACCGCGCCATATAATATCTAACGAAGATAACCTTTCACTTTATTAAATTTTAAAGCTTTTCCTAACTCCAAAAAACTCGGCCCGTCTGTAAAATATTAAAATTTAAAATATTAAAATTTTAATATAAGTAAATCACAAATTTATCAAAGACCCGGTCAATCTGTGAATATTAAAATTTATATTTTGGTTTAATAACTCTACTATATAACAGTAATATTGTTTAGCGCGTAGGATATGTTCAAATTTAATAATATCTATAATGTAATGTAATTTCTGAAAACCTCCAAACCACAACTTTGCATTTTCCAAACAACAAAAACTTCATTAAAAACCGAATTCCAAAAATTCTACAAAATTTCTTTTCTACATACATCTTCAAGTTTCCCCGTATTACAAAAGATACTTATGAGACAGATTTCAAATACAAGTTAACTTGGGAATCACCTTGTGAACTTAAACAGCTAACTCTTAATTTATTTCCTATAAGTATGTACATATATTATATATATTGACTACTTAGTAATAATTTCCAACTAAAAACTTTCATTCACTAACATTCCGATTTAGCTCTTTTAATACTCAAGTAGTTTCGCTGTTTGTTTAGCTTTTTCATTTTTTTCAACTTCAAGTCTATCTACTTTAGAGCCTGCTCTTGCTCACTCGACTATATGTTTAATTTGTAAAACTATTTCTCTTCAACTGTCTCCAACACTACTTCCCATTATCTACCTGTTTATTCTATATCTATCTCTGTGCTCTATGTCTATCTCTCTAAACTATCTCTATCTTCTATTTGCTCTTTCTGTGCCTGAAACCAATTCTATGTCTCTGCTGCTATCCTTCTTTCGCACGCCTATTTCATTTCTAGCACAATGCACTTTTACTCAAATTTCCAATTACTCATTTGCTCTTACTAACCACTCAATATTCCGCTCACATTTTGTAACCAATCATATTGCTTCTTTATATCGTTCATATGTCATGTCATTTGTATCGTTCACATTGTGTGTCTATTTATTTTTTTCAACAATTTATTAATATAAATTAACAAATATTTTACATTTACTTTAATCATAAATATATCTATATATTATTCGATTTTGCCAATAACTAATAATTCATATTCACTATCGTTTTTAAGTCGCTAAAGCCTGACCCTTTTATGGAATGATATTTTTTGATAGCGAACCTTTTTTGAAAGCATTCTTTGTTATTAAAATATAATTTAAACTGAGAAAATGATTTTAAGTATGTTTAAATAAGTAATAGAAATATTTTCAGCATTTATCAGAAAGTCAATACTAATTTCAAGCAATTTAAAAAAAAAATATCATTTCATTATCAGAAAAGTATTAATAAAAGTAATTAACAATTTTTTTATAAACTTGCACTATTGGGTTTTTTAACTGGGTCTTTGTAATATATGTATATTAGTAATTGTATCTTCAATGTCTTTTATATAAATATATACTATTCATATTATGCTAAAATAAGTGTTTTTTAATAAAATGAATCTTAAAATTATTTTTTAAATATTTACTAATTTAATAACTCACTTTTTTATGAAACTATAGTCAGTAAAACTTTTGTCGGCATTTCAAATGAAATTATTATACACTATATATATGTAGTATATTACATATAATATTATTTAATTGTCGACTTTAAAAAATATGTGTTTCTTAAAATATTTTAGCAAACTTATTATTTTCTTAACGCTAAGGTGCAGTAATTATTAAAATGTTGCGATTACTTCCAAGTTTAAATAAATATTTTTGCAAAGCTGATACAAAATTTATTGATAAAGTTCAACACAAAAAGGTTCATATCAAAAATATCATTAATTTCTAATATTAATATAATAAGAATTCAACACTCTAAAAACACAAGCATTTAACCTTTTTTAATTTCTTATATCTTTCGTGTTCTCTTATTGGTATCATAATTCACTCAATACTCTGCAGTGTAAAAAGAGCAATTCCGCCTTCCTATTGGTCAGCAGTTTCTCACACACATTTATAATTGAGAGAATAATGCATGGAGACGCACGTGTTTCTCAAATGCAAATAAACACATTCTCAACGCTTAAATAACCGTTGATTAATTCATATACATATTTAGCAGAAGCAATTCGAAAATATCGCAAATATTACTCCATTTCATTTACAATGATCAAGTACCATTAAATGAACGCCTGCAATGAAATTTGTTCTAAGTTCAGATATGAAAACTTAAAGATTTAAGTCCAAGTAAGCTATCTTAAACGTTCAGAGGACATTAAACTGCCTGATGCCCCTCCAAAACAATTTAGCGGAACATAATTAAAATTCTGCAATGCTCTTTCCATAAAATTACATAATATATGGTAAATTCATTACTAGCTATAATAGCAGATTCCTTATCTAATAGGTGCTACAACAATCAAAAAAAAAATGTTGACCATTTATTACATCTTCTAGAAACTGACCAATTGCTAGTCTACTATATAACTCTTAATAACTTAGAATGTTTGATTTCAATCGAAAAATCTTAAAAAAAGCTCACGGGATCATCAATAATTTAATTTTTTTTATTTATATTTCCTCTCTGCTAACATATGTATATCATTATCTTGTAGCTCTTTCTCTCTCTATCTATCTAGCTATATGTCTTTCTCAACCACTCTCCTTGTATGGAAATAAATTCTCTCACTTTTTCAACTCAGTTTTTAACATATTCTCATGCTTTTTACTTTATTTAAAATGGCGTATACACTGAAAAAAATTAAAATAACTAAAATATTACAAAATAAAAGCGTTTACCGAATTAAATGTTTATAATATTATATAATTCAAACACATTAAACCAATTCTGTTTATAATACAATAACTAACCTTTTTTTATTTTGAGTGCAGCGAATTTAAATACTTTATATTTAGTTAATTAAGCACCCCCCGCTCTTTTCTTAAAATTTAAAATATACTCTTTTCTGATTATTTTTCTTCCTTACCTCTTTATTATATGAACCCAATTTCAAATAAAACACCCATTATGCACTTAGAGGTTAACGAAATACCAATGAGAACTTAAGAATGGCAACAGTTACCATAATTTAACCTATCATTCTCTTGCCTTCAGGGATTTCAGAAAAATCTTAACCTCATTTATGATATATTTTTAACACAAAAAGTACTAAAAATGAATTACTAAAACACCCTCAGCTCAACAGCTGATTTGTCATATTGAATCATATGATTTTTTCGCCCTCGTTTCTCTGCTTTTCGCTTTCACGACTGCTTTACTCAACGTTTGATTATACGCGTTGCTTGAGACGCTCAGCTGCGTTTCTTCAAAAATAAGATCACCGAAAACGTTATTTTTCTTTGAAATAATATAAATTATTTTTAATTTGTAAACTTTATTTTATGTAAATTTTTTACAGGTGTTACAATTCTGCTCTCACAAACAGTTTTCTCTCTATTGGTTGGTAATGTCATAACAAAGACGAGCGAGGCCGTGCCGCTGTTAGGTAGAGTCTAAAATTGATAAACTTAAATTATTTGAAATTGCACACTAAGGCATTGAAAAAATTAAAACTTAGTAAAGATATATACAACTTAACAAAAGATTTTTATATTTGCAGTATAAATAATGAAGAAAATTAAATATTTCTTGAAAACACCTTTTCTCAGCTAAAACGATAAACGAACACTCTTTGGCAGTTTGCATTCGATAAGTATTCTTTAAGCGATTTACAACACTCAAAGTAGCACTATTACGACTGTTTGAAATTTCATCTACTGCCTGCATTAAAAGAAATCTTTAATGACAACCCCATTCTGAAGATTTAAACACGAAGCTTTTAAATAGATTTGGCATTTATTTTCAAATAAAAAATTCTTATAAAAAAATATAGATATTAGTTGAGTAAAACTTAATTACGGCTTTTGTGTTGATTAATACTACGCGCATGCTCACTTCACGCTCACGTCTTCGCTCACACTCTTCGCTATACTTGGAACCTGCTTGACATTGCAATCCCCAATTGTAAAACCAAGTAAACCCAACGCTTTAGGTGCTTTTTATAAAAAGTCGGTGCTTTTTCCACACATAAAATAAATTTAGTTATTAATTAATTTCACCACAAAATAAAAAATTATTTTCATTAATTTTTTTATTTGTTACAAGTGAGACATATGTACACAACAATTTTGATATGAATCTATTTGCAAGAAAAAACCTATATTAACTAAAAGGTAAAAAAGTAAAAGAAGTAATCGCAAGCATTACGAAAAAATTATGATTATTTATTATTAGTTCAACTTCATTAAAAGCATATGAATCATAAGATCTTCTAACGGTGAATATCTTGAAATTATTACAGGCAAGGGTCGCATGATCTAACAAAAGACATACAAGGTCACTAATATCTGGACAAATTATTTCAAAAGACAGTGACAAAACTAATAATTTAGTACCCAAATTACAACAGAGTAAAAGTACTCACCATCGCTGGAAGAGGTTTTTACCTGCTCTCAAAAGCAGCTTTGAAATCGACAAAGAGATAATGCGTGTCGATTCTCATTTCACGTGTCTTTTCCAAGATTTAGCGCATGGTGAATATCTGGTCACTTGCTTCTGGTTTAAAGCCACACTGATAAGGTCCAATCAATTTATTGACGGTGGGCTTTAATCTCTCACACAGTACGCTCGATAGCTCCTTATATATGGTGTTTCCCTTTTTGTGGATTTGGCAGAGCACACTTAAATTCCAATCATTGGGCATACTTTCGTCCGACCATATTCTACAAAGAAGCTGAATCATGTTTCCTGTCAGTTCTTCGCCGCTTTATTTGAATAGCTCGGCCGGCAATCCATCGGCCCGCGACTTGCCTTGTTGTTCTTCAAATGGGTGATTACTATTCGAACTTCTTCATGATCGGGCAATAGACCGTCCGCTCCATCGGCATTGATTGATGAATCGGATTCACTGCCATTCAGCAGGCTGGAGAAGTATTCCCTCCATAACTTTAGTATGCTCTGAGCATCAGTCACTAGATCACGTCTGGGGGTTCTACAAGAGTGTGCTCCGGTCTTGAATCCTTTTGTTAGGCGGTGGATCTTTTCCTAGAATTTTTGAGCAACTTGTCAAGCTCTTCGTACTCACGCATTTCGGTCTCTCTCTTTTTTTGTCTGCAAATGAGTCTCGCTTCCCTCAGCGATTCTAGGTATCTATCACATCAAGTCCCACAGTTCCCTTATACCGAGTTGTTGCCGAGTGCTTTCAGAGACCAGGAGTGCAGAGTTGCTTCTCGAAGTCGAACCTTCTTTGTGTTTTTTGATTCACAGAGGCGGATATCTTGGCTGCAACAAGATAGTAGCCCGAGTCGATGTTAAGACCTCGGAGCGTACGTTCAGTACGTACGTCTAAAGCTCGTGTCTTCCGTCTATCACAATATGATCGATCTTCTTTTCGATCCTGAGACTGTCAGGTAGCTTGCTGAGTTTCCCTATGCTGAAATCTAGTACTACAGATAACCATATTTCGGGCACCGGTGAAGTGGATCAGCCTTAACCCATCAATTGTGGACATTACAGATCCGCATTTAAAGCATTGTCAGTAGGGCAGCTGCTCTCTGCCAATCCACCCAAACTAAAAGCAAAACTTTTCCGACCGTCAAGCGTGGCTTGTCCCAGTTTGAACCGCCGCACCGCGATATGACCACGATCGCTTGACGTTGTCGTATGGTAATAGCAATTTGAAGCAACTTTGCTAAGGATTAACCACAAACCATGGTATAGCCAAACTACCGATTTGACTTCGAATGTGGTGACCAAAAAATCATCCTAAGCAATGCGTTATGTTTTTGGTTAATCAGTTAGTCTGATTCTTTCGATAATAACAGAAACGAAGGCATAACCGTCAATAGCAAAGACGCGAATTGATACTAATCAGTAAAACTTCAACAAAATATAGATGACACCACGATCACATGACTTGTAAGAGCCATCGTGACGAGCTCAGTGGATTTAACCTTGTCCGTCTATATATACACGAACTAGTTCTCAGTTTTTGAGATACCAATCGTAAATTTTGTATTTTTTCGCCCCAAGGGAACTGTACCGACAACATCGATTACCATGCATATAGCCACCATATGATCGTTCATCAAGCCCAAGTTCTTGTATGGAAAACTTTTTTATTTGGCAAGCTATTTTCACGAAATGGAACATTGATAATTGTTCAAAACAGCCGAAGTTAATGTTTTTTTCTTAGTTTTTCTGTTGAAGTTATCTCAAATTAGTCTCAAATTTGTAGTAATTAGCCATCTTAACCGCTTTAGAGAACTTAAAAATTACTCTAAGAAATTAAGATTGAGCTGAAAGCAATGGTTCTAATAGACATTCTGAGAAGCTAAAGGATTTATTAAGAGTATTATTATTTATAGCGGCAAAATCTGTTAGTTATTATTATTGTTATAACATATTTATTTTATAGTAGTGAATACAATTTTTTTAACATTTTTGAAGTGACAATAAATTTCAGTAGCAGTGATATTGACATTTGAACGCAACCTGAATGCTTTATTTAAAACTCGATGAGCTGTGTTATTACAGACAGTTTTGCCAATTTCGAAAAATCTATGAATTTATTTATGGTTTTATGGCAGAGCATAAAATTTTACCCAAAAAAATATTTTTAAATGCTTATTTTTTACCATAGCTAACTGTTTGTTGGAATTATGTACATAATATTGCGAATCCGAAGCACTAGCATTTAAATTGCAATTCAAGTTGAACAAATAATCAAAGTAAATAAATATTAAACAATTACAACAATATATAATGAACGTGTAAAACAAATGTTACACAAATGCTACATTTAATAAGTAAATAAATTTAAATAAAACATTTAAATATTCATAAATCAACCAGGCCACCAGGGCGGTTAATAAATAAAGCTTTGCAATTGCAAAACACCAGCGCAATATGTTGACACCACACAGTGTTTATATGTAATTACAGTCATGTAGTAAAGTAAACGCACTTCGTTAGTTCATTCAGTGTTGCATTTTATCGTACATACTGTTGCATAGCGCTAAAAAGCTTACAGAAAGCTCACTGGCATACACGGTTACACCACTCACTTGTTCAGCTAAGTATTTGTGACAATTAGCAAGCTTAACACGCCGAATGCGACATGCGTAATAAAGTGATTGTGTAAAGTTCCTCGCTTCCAAGTATCAAATATGACTCTTTTCTATATAACGATAGTAAATACTATGTAGTATAGAGTTTGGAAAACATAATTAAAAATAAATAATTCAATTAATTTAAATAAATTAAAAAGTAAAATATAATTCCTTTAAACTTCTTTAACAAGTAAAAAAAAAAAATTAAACCGTTGTATTTTAAAACAAACAATAAAAAAAAACAATATCATGATTGAAAACAATTTATAAGCTTTGCATAGCAGTTTTATGAAAAGTTTCACTGTAGTTTTGCGCCTCTTTTAACAACACTTTAGTTTGGTTTAGAAAACTATTTTCATAAATAATAATTTTAAGGTTCAATTTTTGCAATTTCATCTTAAAAATGCTGCCATAACTTACAATATAATATGTATATGTAACTCAAACATTTTTTGAGAATTGCGATTGCTAAATAAAACTTTTAGAAACTAATAATAATTTTGTCTGCTTAAAATATTTTGCTTACAAAACTACAAGCGCCTGTATCATTAATTTTGCAGAACCTGTTTGTCATTTTTTGAATTTCAGATTTTTTTGTGAAATTTTTTTTTTAATTTTTTACTACATATTTTAATAATATTGTTTAATTTATTTCTTACGAATTTCTCTAACATGTGCATGTTGTTTTAAAAATGTGCATTGATACAGAGTTGCATGTAGTAGCTTTCGCACTTACTAAAAATAAAATGTCTAAAATATTAAAATTGTAGATGTAGATACAAATATACATTTTTATTCACCTTTTAATTTAGTAATTTACCAACAACTAATTTTTTGTTAAATTTTTTTTTTTAATTTATTAATAATAATCACTTCGTTGGGAAGCTTAATTAGTCATATGATATAAAATGTCACGCAAACGTCACATAGAATAGCTGACATCTTCTTCTTTATTGGCGCAGACACCGTTTACGCGGTTATAGCCGAGTTTACAACCGCGCGCCAGCCGTTTCTTCTTTTCGCAATTTGGCAGCAATTCGAGATACTATGTGCAGCCAAGTTCGGTTTACAATAAACTACACTCGAGCTATACTTTAGACGCCGCAAAGTCTGTCCGCCTTTTTACACCAATTTTTCTCTTGTTTCTCCTCTCTCGCATAGAGCCTCACAAGGTTGCACCTTCTCATATGATTGAGCGGCTAAGCTAAACCTTTCCTTGTTTTGGTTTCATTAATCCGATGCTTTTAGCCAGTGTGGGTGATTGGTCTAAGGCTGAGATATTAATGGAGGAATATTGAACTTGCCGCTTTACCGCATCCAGGTGCTGTTTATATTAAAATATGCGTAGTGTAAATATTGAGCGTTGTATCGATAAAATATTTCGATTTATAATGGACGTGAACTTAGAGCTGTGATGATAATGTGTGACTACTTAGACAAAGTTTATCATCATAAGATTCAACTCTACTCTTGACTTTGAGGTCTACTACCCTTACTAGGTTACAATTTTCTCAACTATTTTAAATCGTCATTGATAGTCAAATAACGTTTGCTCGTTTATCCAAATCCTCTTACAACCCTTTAAAAGAGAGATCATGTATGCTAGTTTCTTAAGCATCGAGTCTCAAACGACTAAGACAATACTAAAAAAAATCGTCTTATTAAGATTAAGCGATGAAAGTACTTACCATCTGATCGAATTTAAGTATATAAGCCTCGGTTGGGTTGGCCATCTGATCGAATTTAAGTATATAAGCCTCGGTTGGGTTGGCATGCAGTGCTTTCAGCGTATGTTGCTTTTTTTCCAGAGTCGACCATTCGCTAGATTGTGGAACAGTTTCATAGTCATATTCATAAACCCATGTCTTCTCACCATTAATGAGGTATTTGATGAATGTAGAGTCCTCAGCTATGTTGTCAAGCATATTTTTGCGACCTCAACCTGACGTTGTTTTTGCAAAAGATTCAGGTCTAGAAAAATCACTCTACATACCCAAAATATTAACCAAAATGTCTTTAGTCAATTCTATCTCTGCAACCTGACGATTTTCAATGTTTTTTCAACTTGTTCGATGTTATCGTCATTCACAAAGGTGGCTGAACGAGTTTTCGATGACTTCATGACTTTCACTGAATACTTTTTGTGAGACGGATATGTGGTGTTGGGTTCCTTAGGCTTTTTGCCTTTATAGGTTAAAGTTAGGTTATGTTAGGTTGAGGTCATAGAATTTCATAAAATTTTGTCATTTCTGTATTCTGCAATGAAAAGCTTCCAGAAACGTTCGAAAGTTTATTGCCGTAGATATGGCATGAAGGAATTATTCAACAATACGTATTTTAGGAGTTTTTCGTTTTAAACTTTTTAGTATGAATTTCATCATAGTATATATGTATATAATTTTGGCATCTCTGCCATCTCCAAACCTGCTATGGAACCTTCCGAGCAGTATGCACATGATTCAAAAAAAAATTTTGTTTTGTTTCGTTTGGTACTCAGAAAAATAGGTCCCTAGACACCTCTAAGAAAGCCTCTCCAAACATGAGTTTTTAATTGTAACGGGAAGGTCCTACTACATACAGTTTTCTATTTTTTTCTTATTATCAGATAGAAAAATGTATATCTAAATTTAACTACTTGAAAAAATATTTGTTCCTTGTAGGAAATTGAATGCTCTAAAAAAAAAGGTATATTATGATTTTTTTTGCTCAAAACGTTTAAAAGATATGATTAAAGTTTGATTATTTTTGGAAAAAAATTTTTATTTCTTATGAATTTTATAACTCAATGAAAAAAAAATATTATAAATGATGAAACTTATACTTTTATACATATTTATTTAAAATATTTTGCATCCATTGCATGTCATGCCTTATTTTAGCGCTAAACAAAATCGTATATAATTGTAAATAAATTAGAGCTGCATGCATACTACCTTAAGGCTTTACACCAAACATATGTACATATGTATGTATAAGCATGTCTCTACTAACCCACAATATCATTGCATCCAAAACGCTTCAAGTTCAACTACACATTACTACGCTGAAATACGCTTTATACTCGTAGCAACTCATTAGTCTGTCTAATCATTAATTAACTTATTAAACAAGCTATAAAGCTTATTTAAACATTTACACATTAAAATATATTATTATAAAAATAACTACACTAAAAATATTTTATAAAAAAATAAATTATGTATATAGTATAAATAAATTGTAATAAATAGTATATCTAATTAAAGCTTTTAAAAACAATAACTAATATTTTTTCTTCACTTTTCATTTATAATTTTTTCTTTAAATGAAATATATTTCTATGTATTTCGCAAAACGTCAATAATACGCGCACATTACGCACAGGCACCTACTTCAATTGCATCATGTTTATGGTGGCATCATCGGTGGTGCTGACGGTTGTTGTGCTCAACTATCATCATCGCACGGCGGATATACACGAAATGCCGCCTTGGGTAAGTAGGGAATAGCGACAAAGGCAATGCGTGAAAGCTCATAGTTGTTTAGTGAAAGCTTCGCATACGTTTAAAAGCTGAAAAGCTTTGAGTGTAACTTTTTTAATTTGTAATTCTTTAAGATATTCTGTTCATTAAGCTTAATAAAATAATATGTTAACATGTACTCCACCATTCATTCATCATTAGATTAAATCCGTTTTCCTGCAATGGCTGCCATGGATTTTACGTATGGGTCGTCCGGGCCGAAAAATCACACGAAAAACAATTCTACTAAGCAATCGCATGAAAGAATTGGAATTAAAGGAACGTTCTTCCAAATCACTACTGGCCAATGTGCTGGATATCGATGATGATTTCCGGCATACGATCTCCGGTTCACAAACGGCGATCGGTTCATCAGCGTAAGTACTGGGAAAGACACACGAGTGTTCTTTGAAAAGCTGCTAGCGAAATAGTCCCACTTTCAATTTATTTGTGTTTAAATATCTTGTTGCAATTTACAGAAGCTTCGGTCGCCCCACAACGGTGGAGGAGCATCATAATACAATAGGTTGCAATCATAAAGATTTACATTTGATTCTTAAAGAATTACAATTCATAACATCACGTATGCGTAAATCCGATGATGAGGCGGAATTAATAAGCGATTGGAAATTCGCGGCAATGGTTGTGGATAGGTGAGTAGTAATTTTTTTTTTTGGTTTTAATGAAATTATCTTCGGTCTAGAAAGATTTACAATTTATCCTTGGGTTTAAAATTATCTAAAATTTATTCTTAATGAATTTGCAGACAATTTAATTTACTTAAAACTTGATAAACTTCCACAAACTGATGTCAATTCTCGAGAAACAAAAAAAAAACGCTTTTTCTAAAGCTTTACGGAGAAAAATTTAACCTAAAAGGACTTTACAATTTTTGGATAAATCCAAACCTTCCTCTCTTCAAGATCAATGAATATAGAGTAGTGTATCTTTTTATACTATTGCAACCAGTTGCTACAGAGTATTATAGTTTTCTTCACCTAACGGTTGTACGTATCATCTAAAACTAAACGAGAAAGATGAGAAGAGAAGAGCTTATGTGTATATAAAAGATCAGGATAACGAGAAAAGTTGAAATCCGGTTGTCTGTCTGTCCATCCGGCCGTGCGTGCATCGATGAAACTTGTTATGTGGATTCCTTAGTAGAAAAACAATTTCGAGTTCGCATAAGGGCGTAATCGAAACACTCCCACGCCTACAAATCGCCATTAACCGAAAACCTATAAAGCGCCATAACTGAGCACTAAATTATGATATAAAGCTGTAATTTGGTACAGAGAATAACAGTACCAAGGGGCACTTGTAGGTAAAATTTTTTGGGTGTGGCCCCGCTCTCTAAGAAGTTTAAAGTACTTATCTCCTAAACCAATTAAGCTACAGCATCCAAATTTGCTGAGTACAAATCTTATAAGGGTTCTTATCGAGAGTGAGAAAATGGATGAAATCGGAGGATAACCCCGCTCACTCCCCATATAACGGTACTGTTAGAAACTACTTAACGCACGATAAATCAATAACTAAATACGCCAGAGGCATTAAATTTTACCACCCAGAAAATTGATTGGACGATGGGCGTGGCGCCGCCCACTTTTTAGTGAAATATCATATCTCGGGATCCGACCAACCGATTTCGACAAAATTTAGTACGTGATATTTTTTTACGTTCTTATGCCACGTTGTGAAAATGAACGAAATCGGATAACAACCACGCCTACTTCCCATATAGCACAATTTTAAATTCCACTTGATTTGTTCAGTTTCCAGTACAGAAATCAAGAAGCAATTAATATAACGGTATAACACTTTGCACGAATAATGTCTTTAGTGTGTGCCACCTTGTGATCAAAAACTGTTTAAATCCAATAAAAACTGTTCAAGCCCCTAGGTACCGGATACTTAGACACCGGTACCTATAATTGACTTTTGGTCGAAAATGTCGGTCAATGAGTGATATATATAATTGAAATTATGGGAGAGACCTTCTCTTATATGATATGTCTTTATGTCAAAAATGGGTTGAATCGGACCAATACTTCCCTTATCCCCCATATACTTAATATAAAGATTTTCAACCTTCCGTGTGACTTTGTATCGCATATATCGGCCAATATATGAGTTATCGCAATGAAAATAAGAGAGCCTGTTTTAGTCATCATAGTGTATCTTTGTGCTTAAAATAAATAAATTTGAGCGAAAACTTGGCTTAGCCCCTATATAACTAATATCAGGATTTTCGAACATCCGGCTGACTTTACTCTATATGATTGGTTTTACACCTTGAAGTATTTCCCTGGTTTTGATTCTTGCTAGTTGCAAGAGTATAAAATATTCGGTTGCACCTGAACTTAGCCCTTCCTTACTTGTTTCATTTTACCTTTTTTCATATTTATTTGTATATATTTTCCAATTATAAATATTTTTTATATTTTCGGTTGACGCAGTACTCTGATTACGCCACATACATATGTATGTAATATTAACTTCCTCAGAGTGACAAAGAAACCTTAGGTATAATACAAACTTATAGGGTTTTTCCGGAAAGTAATAGGACTGATACTTCGAAGCATGTGCACATCGACTGGATTCAGTAGTGGGCGCTCCTAGCTAACGAACGAGCGGCTGGTCAGTTGTCTCCGAGCACCTGGAGAGTCAGGACAAAAATTTTCGCACGACGTGCTGGGAGACCTGCGACTTTGACAAACACCGACAATGTGACTCGTGCGCGAAAACTTGAAAGTGACCCCCAAATTTTGAATAACATAATGACAGGTGACGAGTGATGGATCTTTGAGTATGATCCCGAGACAAAAAGGCAATCTTCCGAGTGGCAACCGTCGGCAGAGGGGATCCAAGCAGCATGCACCTCGGCTCTCAAGGTTATTCCGGAGAATGCCTTCCTTGAAAATCGCGCTGGCAGCGTTGTATCGATAAAGAAGGAGCCTGTTTTAAAAGTTTTTAAAGAATTGTAACGATTACTTCAATACGTTTTTTTAAATCGACTCAGACCTCCTACTTTCCGGACAAACCCTGTAAACATTTACTCAAGCTTTCGTTTGAACGCCCAGACGAAAAAAAGACGAAAAAATTAATGGACATGTAGTCTCATCATCGTGATCATTTTGATAATCTGACCATATTTTACACGGAATGACAAGAAAAAATACATTTTGAAATATTTTAAAACAAATATATTGTAACGCCTGCAAAATATATTCCTAAGCCCGTAAACTGACGTTGAGCAACACCAAAAGCTCCGTCAGGAACGGGAATATCATCGGCCTCAACACCCGCGCCGTTAGTTCTGCTTTCTCCAGACTGGACAAGGAAGCAAAGCAAATGGGTCTGGCAGTGAACGGGGGCAAGACGAAATATCTCCTCTCACCAAACAAACAGTCGTCGCACCCGCGACTTGGCCCTGACGTCACTGTTGACAGTCATAACTTCGAAGTTGTAGATAATTTCATCTATCTTGGAACCAGTGTAAACACCACCAACAATGTCAGCCTTGAAATCCAACGCAGGATAACTCTTGCCAACAGGTGCTAATTCGGACTGAGTAGGCAATTGAGAAGTAAAGTCCTCTTTCGACGAACAAAAACTAAACTCTATAAGTCACTCATAATTCCCGTCCTGCTATATGGTGCAGAGGCTTGGATGTGCTGATGAGTCGACGTTGCGAGTTTTCGAGAGAAAAGTTCTGCGAAAGATTTATGGTCCTTTGCGCGTTGGCCACGGCGAATATCGCAATCGATGGAACGATGAGCTGTATGAGATATATGACGACATTGACATAGTTCAGCGAATTAAAAGACAGAGGCTACGCTGGCTAGGTAATGTTGTCCAAATGGACGAAAACACTCCAGCTCTGAAAGTATTCGACGCCGTAGGAAGGACCAGGTGAAGAAGGACCTGGCATCGCTTGAAATATCCAGTTGGCGCTATGTAGCGAAAAGAAGAAACGACTGGCGCGCTGTTGTTAACTCGGCTATAATCGCGTAAGCGGTGTCTACGCCGATAAAGAAGAAGAAGAAGAGAAATCCATAAAAGGATGCTGACACTTAATCCAATTTGTCCTGCAGTAGCAATAAGCCCGAGGCTGAAATGGCCTTCAACGTCTTTTGGTTTTTTCGATTTCAGTTAATTTTTGGAGCGCCATTCGCAGGACTGTTGGAGAATTTCGACATCATATTCTTAAGTCCACAACGCGTCACAGTTCCACTGTCAAGCATCTCTTTTGCTACTCGACTTCGTTTTTTTGCAAAAGATTCTGGCACTGATTCTTTAACTGTTTCGATGTTATCGTCATTAACAGAGGTAGATAAGCGAATCGCATGAGAGGAGTTTCGAAGACTTCATGACATTCTTTGAATACTTGCCATGACACTTCTGCAACATTTTCAACGATCCCGTAGATGTGAGTCCGCAACTGTTAAAAATTCATTAATTCAAAAAAAAATTTATGACAGTGTGGGTCAAATTTGATCTGATGGTGTATATTGTCCGATATCTATATCAAGGTTTGTGTAAAAAACACCTGTTCTGATTTTTTTTAATTTCTCTATTCTTCTTTACTAAACCTATGAGAACTGCGCGCAGAACCCAAATAAAACCTAAAGATACTCTCACAATTAATCTTCTTACATTAAATACAAATAAAATGGCATTCCATCCATATTTTTTCCAACATTTATAAAATGCAGACAAACTGCATTCGAACATTGAATTTTGACATTTATAAAATATCCATAAGCGAGACTAACAAATCAACAGTATTCAAAAGTCCCCTATGAAATCCACTGAATTAATTGTTGTCCTTCAACCAAAGCTTATTATCTTGAATTGAGCTCAGGCTAATAACTTTTAATAATCTCAATTAATTTCAAATTAAAAGTAGTTCATGGTCTTGCTGGCAAATGACAACTATTAATTAAGAAACATGTAATAATAAATGTAATTGGTGCATAATTGAACATTGGTCATAAATATACAATTATTGAAGGTAACATGGATACAGTTAGTACATACATATATAGTCTGCATATAGATAATATCTATGTAAGTACATATGGCTTATAACGGAAGATAAATGTGATTGCAATTAAATTAGTTGCTTTTGCAAATGCGCAAATATCGCATGACACATACGACTTGTTATCAACTTGTTGGTACGTGTTAAATTAACTTAAGTCTTTTAAATGAATTAGTGAGCGATCACTTAATTTATATTCACAAAGTATACGACAGACTGAAACTACTTGCTTTTAATCCACATGTTTTGTAGTTAGACCTAACCTTAAACAGAAACAAGTATACATTTTACAACTTTTTTTTAATGATTCCTAAGCACTTGGTTCAACTTAATTTGTTTCAGCCAAAAAACTTATTGTTTTTTGGTCGATTGCTCATTTTTAAAGATCAGTGGTCGGCCTGAGAGCAGCATGATCTTATACCAAAAGTTACATGTTTAAGATAAGATCTAATAAAACGAAATTAATTAAATTTTAATTAAATTGGTGGTTGAATTTAGACTAATTAGATTGATCCGTTTTATTCGATAACTTTTTGGCATTCTTTAGGTAATTTCATAATGCTTCTTCCATAAAAACCCTCGTCGCTATTAGACACATTAGAATAGTCGATTTTCAAGCGTTTATTTGAGGTGAATTTTTCCCAACAAAATCATTCACCATAGACAGAAACAAACACACCGGGCTGGAGACATAGGGACCTTCTAACCAAGCTTCCAAAGTTTTTGGCGTGTCACTATCAATGTTTGTGTCCTAACGTTTTCCTGATGGTATACAATTCTTCTCGATTGTTTCCTGCAAACGGCCCAATTGTTCACATTACAACTCTAGTTTGGGTGTAGGTGAATAGCTCATAGTAGATGATTTGCCACCAATGCCACCAAACATATAGCAAAACCTTGTCGATTATTTGATCTATATTTTTGACAATTGACCTTCTAGAGCGAGGTGCATCTTTCGCATAAAAATTATCAGAACGAAATAGCCGAAACCATTAATATATCAGAATTATAAACACTTTTCACATTGTAAACCGCTTGTCAAAGAAAAACTGTAAAATATTTGTATTTTCTTTTTACTGGTGTCCTTCTGTGAGTGTGGCACACATATTTTATCTCGATCGCACTTATGCAACGTTCCATACAGGTTACTAATGTAACCAAATTTCGTGTGCGTAATCATTGCTCTTATACTCGAAGAATATTCTACCTTCTCTATTCAAATCTGGAGCTCGAATAATTTTCTACAGCAGTAGATTGAAGAAGTCGCCCAAAGGCAGTCGTCTTGTCTGAAACATCGTTTGATACCGAAGAGGTGGTGTATGTCGATCTTCTTTCATTGGTCTTTTTCAAGTTTTGGCGCTTGGTGAATATCTGGTCAGTTGTTGATTTTCCAGACCTAAAGCCACTTTCACACAATACGCTCGATAAAATCTTATATGCGATGTTGAGGATGCTTATCCCACGGTAGTTGGCGCAGATTTTGGGGTATCCCTTTTTGTGGATTGGGCAGAGTACACTTAAATTCCATTCGCCGTGCATGCTTTCATCCGATCATATTCTACAAAAAAGCTGATGCATGCTCCATATCAGTTCTTCGCCGCCGTGTTGGAATAGCTCAGCCGGTAATCCATCGGCCTTCGCTGCTTTGTTGTTCTTCAGACGGGTAATTGCTATTCGAACTTCTTCATGGTCGAGCAATGGAACGTCTGCTCCATCGTCATCGATTGGGGAATCGGGTTCGCCTTCTCCTGACGTTGTGCGTTTACTGCCATTCAGCTGGTTGGAAAAGTGTTCCCTCCATAATTTAAGTATGCTCTGGCAATCAACAAATATCTGGATTCACCAAGCGCCAAGTTTTAGAAAAGACCCGTGAAAGGAGAATCGACACACACCACCTCTTCGTCGATTTCAAAGCTGCTTTCGACAGCACGAAAAGGAGCTGCCTCTATGCCGCGATGTCTGAATTTGGTATCCCCGCAAAACTAATACGGCTGTGTAAACTGACGTTGAGCAACATCAAAAGCTCCGTCAAGATCGGCCAGGACCTCTCCGAGCCGTTCGATACCAAACGAGGTTTCAGACAAAGCGACTCCCTATAGTGCGACTTCTTCAACCTGCTGCTGGAGAAAATAATTCGAGCTGCAGAACTTAATCGAACAGGTACAATCTTTTATAAGAGTGTCTAGCTGCTGGCGTATGCCGATGATATTGATATCACGTAGCGAAAGGAAGAAACGACTGGCGCGCTGTTGTTAACTCGGCTATAATCGCGTAAGCGGTGTCTACGCCAATTAAGAAGAAGAAGAAGTACCCCTTAAGTAATTTTCAATTAATAAATATACTTTGTTGTTACAACAAACAACCGTACATAAAATTATGAGAGTGAGGTATATACTGTAAAACGAATACTACTTTTGTAGGCAGAAAAAAGACCCACCAACATAAAATAAAGCTTAACTTCAACTTTCCAAATACTTATATAGCTGTCATATTACATACAGAAATGGACATATCGATATATAGTCACGTAGTATTTTTGTATATACCAACATAATGGTACATATTTGTAACATTGCACTAAAACTGGATTTAAGTACATCTCATAAACGGATACGCCATCGAAACCCGTCCTAAGTAGCTCACATTACGAAATTGCATCCCTTTCGAATTCACTTACCGACAGTTATTGTTGTTGTGGATATCATATAAAGCCTGCATGGACATTGTAAGGCTCAAGTCAGTACATATATAAGCACATCTATGCACCTAAGCCTGCTTATAGTCCACTACTTGCACAGACTTAGACACTAATCGCACTGTGTGACACCATCAAATTGATCAGGATACAGTTGTTGTTATGTTCAGTGCATTGCTTGCTTGGTCGAAGTGGCAAGTTGAGTGGTGTGGCGTTTTGGTCAGCCACAATTTTGTTCGCGCTATGTAGCTTTCATAACGATTTATATTATTATTATTGAAAACGTTCAATGTGAGCGCAGCTTCCACTAGCACTTACTAGTGAGTTGCGTGCTAATGCCTCTCGGGATCAATTAAATTTGGCACTGAGCTCCTTTTGAGCATTTCGAGATTATTGTTCGGCTTTACGACCACTTACAGCTTCAATTAACGAAATGCGATAGAAACCGATTTGTCTACATACTTACTTCTCACGAGATTGGTGCGTAAGTATAATGTTGAAAATATCTTAATACCAATTGGCATTAATTGATTTAGAACAATTGACCTCATACGCTAGAGCACTTTAGTAGTTGTATAAGCTTCCCTGATGGATAATTTTAGGCAGCGGAATGCATAATAGTTGTGTATCCACTTATATAGGTATTTCTCATTAATTAGTAATCGATTAAGATTTCGATATTTATGTAGTTACGTTTCAAGTTACGCTATCCTCTCTGATTTTAATTTTTTGCTCCTTAACCTCAATATTTATTTCCACAAAGGCCTAAAAGTTCTGGTAGAGAACAAAAAAACTTCTACAAAGGACCGTGAATCTTCCGCAGAACCTATATCGATGTTCAAATGTTGTCATCGTCCATGCCTCTGCACCATATAGCAGGACGAGAATAATGAGTGATTTATAGAGTTTGGTCATTCGGTTCGTAGAGAGTCGTAACAGAGGAAAGTTGAGTTCATGACTACTACTCGGTCGGGCAAGAGGTCTGAATCCCTAGCGAAGCTTCATCAAAATACAAACCACAATTGCAAACTAGTTGAAATCATGTAAGAAGTTCGAACTCTCCATTTGGCAGACAGCATCAACTCAAACTACAATAAGAAAGAAAAACTCAGGCAAATGTCTATCAGGTGTTAACATAATAATTATTCGAAAAATTCGCATTGACGCTTTAAGTAATTTTAAAGCGAACTTGAAATCAAGTGAATTAGTAAATGAATGACTTGTCAATGTCAATGGTCATTCATCCATCTCGAGTTGTCAGCTAAATGATTGTAAAGCTCACTTAAGGCTGCGAAGAGCCGAGTGGTTAAGATATACATTTAGGGAACCGGAACGGACCTGCATTTTTTCAATGCCTAATTGACTCAAAGACAGGTAGTATTCGTATTAGTATTCCTCAAAGTTAATTGTGTCTTAACTTTGGAATTCAATTTCTTAATTTAAAACAAAGAACTCTCTCCGTTTCAGAGAGGAATCAATGTTTCTGCAACAGTTCCCAATAAAAATAAAAGCGAGTTTAGCGTAGTACGATATTATCTGACAGAATTTGAATTTTCTAGGAAACAATTTAGTCAAAACTTTAGGAAAACGAGTTTTATTAGATATGCGAGTGCTATAAAGACTGATTTTGTTCTGTTAATTTTACCCTGCTTCCGTAAGTGATTGACATAAGACATTTTGTGGCTGCTGGACTTCTCTTTTTTTCGTTATAGGTCTCAGTCTTGGCGATTAACTTTTCATTGTCGCAAAATTTCTGTCTAGACGCACGCTCTTTAGATCTGATCCTTTCAGTCCAGATCCTGAGAATACGATCGATGGAGAAACGGGTCCCATTTAAGTATTAAATTTTGTTATTATTTTCCTTGATTTATGACACCGGTGCATTATCATGATGAAACAACATTTCTTTCTCTGCCAATTTGATAATTTTTCGTTATTTCGCCCTTCAAACCTAATATTAGTAATCTTTTCAAAACAGTTTATGGAAATATGGAGTATGGCATCTCAAAATATATGAGCCATAACATTAGCAGTTTACAGTTTCTTCTTTAATGCTTTCGATTCGGTTCAGTTCACTGTAATGACTGTTATTAGACCTCATAGTGTTTCATCCATTGTCAAAATTTTGAGTTCATTACGAGTTCATGCGATGGAACTGCATCAAACAGGGTTAAAAATCATCAAATCGTTCTTGGTTTTTAACAACCGAGCGCCGAACCCACGTTGCAGAGAGCTTTTTGATGCTCAGATGTTTTTCAACGATGTCAGCTATTCTGTAAAATGAAGTTTCACAAATTGTATTGTAGATATCTTTTATGTTTTCATTCTTAACAACCTAAGAAGTCTAACTTGAAAATATATAGATTCAATTCTGGGACGCCCTCTCATAGAAATGTTAGACTACCTTGTATGGAAAGAAAAGGTACTAAAGATCGGCTCGTCGGAGACTCATAATAATGTTTCGAAATTCATTTGAATTAAAAGCAAATTATCTTAATAAGAAGTTATTGTCAAAATAAATGGATAATAATTAAATGAGACCACAAATTTTATAAAAATTTTCTAAGTAATAATATGTACGGTAAAATCGACTTTTCGGCGTATTGGATCAAACTAATTTTTTTTCGCAGAGAGAGAGAGAGTAATAAAAAAATGTATCCCTTTTCGAAGTTAAATATTTTTCATCGAATTTCGAGATTGAGCATATTTAAATCATTACTAGTGAATAATTAACAGATTAATTAAAAAGTCCCCGGCCTACCATAGTAAAACACATTTGTTTGGTAAAATTTCTTTTTTTTTATTCGACATATTGGTTCCTTGCAAGGTGATACATTGATTACTGTGACCTTCAAACTTTTCGATAGGCCTCAGTTTCGGCGTTCACCTCTTCATCCGAGGAAAATTTATTCCCAGCGAGCATGAGCAATTCGAAGCCCAATTCATGGATTTTTGCCGTCGTTTTCATTGACTTGTGACACGACCATTGTTCCGGTGAAACAGCACTTGCTTTTTCTTCAAATTTGGCCGTTTTTCGGCGATTGCATCCTTCAAATAGTTAATAATGCTAATAATCGAATTTCTTACCCCATTATCAAGAACCTTCCCCTTCCTATCCTATCCCGCCTTCTTAACCTCTACAATAATATTTTTTCTACAGGCATTTACCCCCAAGCTTGGAAAACCAAAACCAGGTAAATCTCCCCTTGATGTCTGCAGTTACCGCCCAATCTCCCTTCTCCCGTGTTTAGGCAAACTGCTAGAAAAAATGATTGCTACCAGACTCTCCTGGTATGCCCGCAAAAATGATTTCATTCATCATAACCAAGTTGCATTCAAAAGAGGGCAGTGTACTATAGACTCACTTGTTCATCTTGACCACTACATTTTTAATACTTTGTCAAATAAAAATCACATCTCCCTGATGTCTCTCGATTTTCTAAAAGCCTTCGATCGAATAGGTATTCATATCGTACTATTAAATCTTTTTTATCTCATCGTAAAATAAGCGTCCTTATCTCGAACATCCGCTGCTCTATCCTTCCCCTAGATAATGGCACTCCTCAAGGATCACCCTTGTCGGTGATTCTCTGCATTATAGCGTTTGATGAACTTAGCGAATTACTGTCTAAGTTTACCAATATTGAGCACCAACTGTACGCTGACGATGTTCTGGTGTATTCCAAAAACACTGATCAAGCAGCAGTTCTAAGAACCTTCTCCGATATCCTCTCCAAAATCTTCTCCTCGTCGCAAACTTCCGGCGCTTCAATTTCCCCAGCAAATCTAAATTGTTGCACATTTGTAGAAAAAGAAACTGTAGCACCCATACCATAACTTTTTCCGATGTAACTATAAATTGTATAAAAAGCCTTAAGTTTTTAGGTATAATACTAGACTCTAAGTACTAAGGATGGGGTCATGTGTAGAAGTTCACGCAAGTAAGGAAAGTTCTCTGATCGCCATTCACTTGGGAGTGGCCAGAAACGATTCTTTTACATATGACTCAAGCAGCTCACGACTTCCGGTCTTTGACCAAGTATCCTCTGGTTAGCCTAAGAACATCCGTTCGAAGGTGAGCTAAAGTGAGAAGGCGAAACACCCCTGCACAGGGTTGTGCGCTGGGTTTGGGACCCGCCACGTAAAAAGCTCACCCCAATGAACAGTAACAACCAGCCTCAGATGAGAGACCCCCCTTTTGATGACGACCACGGCAAACGAAATAAGGACTACGATTTAAGGGCATGCACCTGGAATGTCCGGTCCCTTAATTGGGAAGGTGCCGCTGCCCAGCTGGTTGATGTCCTCGTGAAAATAAAGGCTGACATCACCGCCGTCCAAGAAATGCGATGGACGGGACAAGGACAAAGACGAGTAGGTCCTTGTGACATTTACTGCAGTGGCCATATAAAGGAGCGCAAGTTTGGTGTGAGATTCGTGGTGGGAGAGAGACTCCGTCGCCGAGTACTATCATTCACTCCGGTGAATGAACGTCTAGCCACAATCCGCATCAAAGCGAGGTTCTTCAACATATCGCTGATCTGCGCCCACGCTTCGACGGATGAGAAGGACGATGTGACCAAAGATGCCTTTTATGAGTGCTTGGAACGCACTTATGAGAGATGCCCCCGCCACGATGTCAAAATCGTGCTTGGCGACTTTAACGCCAGGGTGGGCAAAGAAGGTATCTTTGGCACTATGGTCGGTAAATTCAGCCTCCACGAGGAAACATCCCCAAATGGGTTGAGGCTGATCGACTTCGCCGGGGCCCGAAATATGGTTATCTGTAGTACTAGATTCCAGCACAAAAAATTCATCAAGCTACCTGGCTGTCTCCGGATCGAAAAACTACCAACCAGATCGATCATGTTGTGATAGACGGAAGACACGTCTCCAGTGTTTTAGATGTGCGTGCGCTCCGAGGTCCTAACATCGACTCGGACCACTATCTTGTTGCAGCCAAGATTCGCACCCGCCTCTGTGCAGCAAAAAACGCACGCCAACAAACACAAGGAAGGTTCCACGTCGAAAAGCTGCAATCACAAAAGACTGCCGAACGATTTTCTACTCGGCTTGCACTCCTGCTCTCTGAGAGCACTCATCAACAACTCGGTATAAGGGAACTGTGGGACGGCATTTCAAACTCCTTACGTACAGCTGCATCCGAAACCCTTGGTTTTCGGAAAGTGCAAAAGAACAGCTGGTACGACGAGGAGTGCCGCGCCGCAGCGGAGAGAAAACAGGCTGCCTACCTCGCAACGTTACGATCGACCACAACACGTGCGGGATGGGATAGATACCGAGAATTGAAGAGGGAAGCGAGACGCATCTGCAGACAGAAAAAGAAAGAGGCCGAAATGCGTGAGTATGAAGAGCTTGATAAGCTGGCCGACAGGGGTAATGCTCGAAAATTCTACGAAAAAATGCGGCGGCTTACAGAAGGTTTCAAGACCGGAGCATACTCTTGTAGAACCCCCAAAGGTGATCTAGTGACCGATGCCCAGAGCATACTTAAATTATGGAGGGAACACTTCTCCAGCCTGCTGAATGGCAGTGAATGCACAACGCCAGGAGAAGGCGAACCCGATTCCCCAATCGATGACGATGGAGCAGACGTCCCATTGCCCGACCATGAAGAAGTTCGAATAGCAATTACCCGCCTGAAGAACAACAAAGCGGCGGGGGCCGATGGATTACCGGCCGAGCTATTCAAACACGGCGGCGAAGAACTGATAAGGAGCATGCATCAGCTTCTTTGTAAAATATGGTCGGACGAAAGCATGCCCAACGATTGGAATTTAAGTGTGCTATGCCCAATCCATAAAAAAGGAGACCCCACAATCTGCGCCAACTACCGTGGGATTAGCCTCCTCAACATCGCATATAAGGTTCTATCGAGCGTATTGAGTGAAAGATTAAAGCCCACCGTCAACAAACTGATTGGACCTTACCAGTGTGGCTTTAGACCTGGAAAATCAACAACCGACCAGATATTCACCATGCGCCAAATCTTGGAAAAGACCCGTGAAAGGAGAATCGACACACACCACCTCTTCGTCGATTTCAAAGCTGCTTTCGACAGCACGAAAAGGAGCTGCCTCTATGCCGCGATGTCTGAATTTGGTATCCCCGCAAAACTAATACGGCTGTGTAAACTGACGCTGAGCAACACGAAGAGCTCCGTCAGAATCGGGAAGGACCTCTCCGAGCCGTTCGATACCAAACGAGGTTTCAGACAAGGCGATTCCCTATCGTGTGACTTTTTCAACCTGCTTCTGGAGAAAATAGTTCGAGCTGCAGAACTTAGTAGAGAAGGTACCATCTTTTATAAGAGTGTACAGCTGCTGGCGTATGCTGATGATATTGATATCATCGGCCTTAACACCCGCTTTCTCCAGACTAGACAAGGAAGCAAAACAAATGGGTCTGGCAGTGAACGAGGGCAAGACGAAATATCTCCTGTCATCAAACAAACAGTCGTCGCACTCGCGACTTGGCACTCACGTCACTGTTGACAGTCATAACTTTGAAGTTGTAGATAATTTCGTCTATTTAGGAACCAGTATTAACACCACCAACAATGTCAGCCTGGAACTCCAACGCAGGATTGCTCTTGCCAACAGGTGCTACTTCGGACTGAGTAGGCAATTGAAAAGTAAAGTCCTCTCTCGACGAACAAAAGCCAAACTCTATAAGTCGCTCATAATTCCCGTCCTGCTATATGGTGCAGAGGCTTGGACGATGTCAACAAGTGATGAGCCGACGTTGCGAGTTTTCGAGAGAAAAGTTCTGCGAAAGATTTATGGTCCTTTGCGCGTTGGCCACGGCGAATATCGCATTCGATGGAACGATGAGCTGTACGAGATATACGACGACATTGACATAGTTCAGCGAATTAAAAGACAGCGGCTACGCTGGCTAGGTCATGTTGTCCGAATGGACGAAAACACTCCAGCTCTGAAAGTATTCGACGCTGTACCCGCCGGGGGAAGCAGAGGAAGAGGAAGACCTCCACTCCGTTGGAAGGACCAAGTGGAGAAGGACCTGGCTACGCTTGGAATATCCAATTGGCGCCACGTAGCGAAAAGGAGAAACGACTGGCGCGCTGTTGTTAACTCGGCTATAATCGCGTAAGCGGTGTCTACGCCAATTAAGAAGAAGAAGAAGTACTCTTTCGCTCAACATTGTCAATATGTAAGAGATAGACTAATTTCCAAATTATTAATAGTTAAGTACCTCTCCGCAAAGCGCTCATTTTTCGGCCCGGCATTGTTGATTAACGTAACCAGGGCACTTATTGTCTCAACTATACAATACGGTTTGGAAGTTTACGGACATCACGCTAAAGATAAGTTGAAAATGCGGACTGCCCCTTACCACGCTGCAATTCGAAGATCGCTGCGTGCGTTTCCAACGACTCCCTTAAATAATTTATTTGACGCCGAAGATTCAGTTCGCAAACTCTACGCTAAGCTGATGTTTTCACCGAACGCTCTTCTTAGAAAGGACCTACAATTAGCGATTTCGCGCAAACGGCCACCCAAAGTGCAATCATCCGTTTACTTATGTATCAAATCCACAAAGGATAACGGCCTTCCACTCCAAATGCCTCATATTCGCAAAAGCGTTCATCCGCCGTGGCTGTTTAAAAATTATTCTTTTCTCAATGAATTTGTCCATCTGCGGAAGGCGAATACTGCCATCGATGTATACAAGGCAAATTTCCTCGAAGTGGCAGCTAAATACAAATCCACTGGATGGGATCTGATTTTTACCGACGGTTCAAAATCATCACAGACTTCATTTGCTGTCGTGAAAGAACATGGAGAAGTAATTACTTACGGTATTTTGTTTAATTTCTGCTCGATTTTTACAGCAGAAGCCGTGGCAATATTCAATGCGATGCTTTAATCCGTCCGAAATAAAGGAAAATTTATAATTTGCTCTGACAGTATGTCATGTTTTCAAGCTATTAAGGGATGTAACCAAACCAAACCCGTTATTGAAAACATTCGAGACATCCTTATTTCACACCCCCAGAATATCAAAATCACGTGGGTCCCCGGTCACGCAGATATAAAGAGCAAGACGATTGCCGATAAGGTCTCTAAAGATATGGTTGTTGCACCTACCATAACTTCCAACGTTCTTTTTAAAAGGGATATCTACTGCATTATAAATAATGAGAGGCAAAAAAAATTGCTATCCGAGTGGAGCCGATATAGCCATCACTACTCCTCAATCAATCCCAGTCGTACAAAACCCTGCTTCTCTCCGACCATGCCGACAAACTACATAACTCCACATACCCAACTCCGGCTTGGCCGCACGATTATTACAACCTCTCATTTGCTTCAAGTCGCTACTCCTAGTTGCTGCCCGTTTTGCAACTTTTCACTCAGCATTAACCACCTCTTGGATTGCTGCCCGAAACTTGATGCCCAAAGACTACACTATTTCAATGGTATTAATCCTACACAGCTGTTAAAAAACCCGATGGACAATAATATTAGCAGGATATATAATTTCCTCAGAGATACCGACCTACTCCGACGCATTTGATGCCGCCCTAGTCAAAATGCCAGCCGAAAGCCTCCGATGCTAGCGCTGCGTTATCTTTAGTTTATGTAATAATTTTATTGTTATGTAAACTTTTATAAAATAAAATAAAATAAAAAATAAATCCTTCCTTTTTCAAGGAAGTCAATAAAAACTATTTCATCCACATCTAAAAATACAAACGCCATAACCTTGCCAGCCAATTTTTTTGTCCATTGTCACATATCGGCGCAAGAATACGGGTTATAATCATCCACTTGTCGTTGTTTTTGGTCAAAAGTGAGCTCACCCGGCACCCATTTTGCGCAGAGCTTTCTCGTACCCAAATATGCGTGAATGATATGATGTACACATTCAGCAGTGTTTCCTGTCTCAAACAGCTTAACATTACGAGCATTTGAAATTATTTTGGTAACTTTTTATGTTTATATAGCCTCTGTCGGTGCCTCCTGCCTGCTTTGGAATCGCCGAAGAGATGGTGCGTGTTGATTCTCCTTTCACGGGTATTTTGCAAGATTTGGCGCACGGTGAATATGGTCACTTGTCACTGCCATTCAGCAGGATGGATAAATGTTCCCTCCATAATTTCATTATGCTCTGGGCATCAGTCACTAGATCACCTCTCGGGTTTCTACAAGAGTATGCTCTTGAAACCTTCTGTTAGTGGCCACATCATTTAGTAGAATGCGTCTCGATTCCTTCTTTAACTCTCGGTATCTATCCCATTCCACACGTATTGTGGTCGATTGTAACTTTGCGAGGTAGGCAGTTTGTTTTCTCTCCACTGCGACACATCACTCGTCATCGTATCAGCTGTTATTTTGCCTTTACCAATGGTTTCTTTTGCAGCTGTACTTAAAGAGCCCAGAGCAGTAGGGCAAGTCTAGTAGAAAATCGTTCAGCTGTCTGTTGTGATTGCAACTTCTCGACGTCGAACCTTCCTTAAATTTGTTGACGTGAGTTTTTGCTGCACAGAGGCGGGTGCGAATTTATGCTTGGACTTGAGAGCGTACGCATGTCTAAAACACTGGAGACATGTCTTCCCTCTATCACAATATGATCTATCTGGCTGATGGCTTCTCGAACCGGAGACAGTCAGGTAGCTTGATAAATTTTCCTATGTTGGAATCTTGTACTACAGATAACTATACTTCGGGCCCCGGCGAAGTCAATCAGCATCAACTCGTTTGGGGATGGTTCATCATGGATGCTGAATTTACCGACCGTTGTGCCAAAGATACCTTCTTTGACCACCCTGTTGTTAAAGTCGTCAAGCACGACTTTGACATTGTGGTAGGGGCAGCTCTCATAGGTTCGCTCTAAGCGCTCATAGAAGACATCTTTGGTCACATCGTTCTTCTCTTCTCTTGGGGCTTGAGCGCAATGTTGAAGAACTTCGCTTTCATGTGGATTGTGGCTAGACGTTCATCCACCAGTGTGAATGCTTAAACTCGGCGACGGACTCTCTCTCCCACCACGAATCTCACACCGAATTTGCGCTTCTTTATATGGCCACTGTAGTAAATGCCGCAAGGACCTACTAGTCTCAGTATTTGTTCTGTTAATCGCAATTCTTGGGCCGCTTTACTCTTACGAGGACATCAACCAGCTTAACAACGGCACCTTCCCAATTAACGAACCCAACATACCAGGTGCACGTCCTTTATTTTTTAATACATTTGCAGTGGTCGTCATCAAATTGGGGCTCTCATCCGAGATTGTTTTGTTTTTTTACAAGCCTGGGGAGGCGTACAATCCAGTCAGTAAAAAAGGAAAAATGGAACCGAATTTTTATATACCCAGCCGTTTGTCGTACTCTGTAATGATACAAAATAATGTATTTTTATATAAAAATTATAGTCCTTTTTAACTTTTTTTAAAAATTATTAAAATCACTCTAATAATATTTGATTTTATTTTACAGTTAAGAAACATTATTATAATTACATATATGATATTTTAGTGTAAATAACCACAACATAATAATAATTGTAATTGTAATGAAAAATTTCCTCTCTTTACAGATTTTGTTTAATTGTTTTTACGCTCTTTACAATTATCGCAACAGTCACCGTTCTGTTGTCGGCTCCACACATTATCGTGCAATAAGCCTAAATGCACACGAGGTTTAAGCATAAGCCTAGGATAGACATATGGAAACTGCATACTTTAGATGAAGAAGAAATATTTATTTTTTCCAGAGGAAAAATCACTTACATACATAATTACAAAGAAAAGCAAATAAACGAGAGGAGCAATGCAAATTCAAAGAGATTTAGCACTTACATAGACGTAGTTTAGTGAAGATGATGAGACTACTCAATAATTAGAAAATTATACGAAAGACAATTGAAAAGTTCACCAAAATCAATACAAAAAAATTGTTAATTAATTATTTAAGAAAAACTGAAAACTAGTTAAAAATTAAAAAACAAAAAATTAAAATAAAAATAAAAATTCAAAAAAAAAACACAAAATATATGTATATACAAGTAATAGTATGTAGGGAAACTGGCAACAAAATGGTTACTTAATGCAAGCAAATTGAATTACTTTTATGACATGACATAAGAAAAACTTCAAAACAAACTGCCGTACACAAATATGTTGAATATTTCGAAAAAAAAAATAAAATAATAGTGAAAATAAATTAAAAAAATACAAACCGTACACTATAAGCTATGCTAAAAAATATATGCAAACTTACATATTAGTAAATTTATGTGAATAGGAAAAATTCTATACCGCATACCAAGAAAATAATAATAGCATGCGATGAAGAAAAAATTCTAGCATGCAATAAAAAATATAAATACAAGAAAATAGAAAATTACTTTTCAAATAATGCGTTCATTATAGTGTAACAAATTGTGAAAGAGTTGTTGTTTTCTTATTTTATAAACTATTTATGTAAAATGAGAGTTAAAAATGTCATGCGAGAAAAAAAATACAAGAAAGGTGCATGTAGACAGCTGTAAGTAATTATTTTTTTAATTAGCATAGCGTAATATTAAAGCAAGGAAAAGTAATAATTAATTTAAATTTAAAACATGGAATTAAATAGAAAATGAAATCAAGAAAAATAAGTAAAATAATAAGTGAAAAGACAGAGATTGTTCCTATGAAACATAGAAATACACAAACACCCACACAAAAGTGCTTAATTTCATACAAAATTACACGAAATTCAAAGCGACAAACAATTAGTGCGAGCAAAAATATATTTAATTATAAATAAGATTAGTTATTACATATGTATGAGAGAATAAGGAAATTTTGCATATATTGAAGTAATAGACGCATAGTGAAGACACCTGAACCTTCAGACAGACACAGGCAGTGTTCAAAGCAACCTGACAATTCGCCAAGAGCTACCCAAGCAACACATGAGCGCAAAAATTGCTACATTACTCACACACACAAATACAAATCACACAAAGCATGGAGCGTTTGCTGAGAGCGTTTAAATTAAATGTAGTTGAAAACGAGAGCACAAATACCAGTACTATACTAAAACAAACAAAAAAACAACAAAAGCAAATAGCTGAAATTAGTCGAGAAAAAGTATGTTAGAAACCAAGAGAAAGCGAGAGCGAACGAGCGCGAAAGAGCTAGTGCGAACGTTAGCGAGTTGCAATAAATTAAATGAGAGAAAGTGAGATAGATAGTGAGAGAAAGAGAGAGAGATATTGAAATATTTTTTATGTGCATTTATGTATTGTAAAGAATTTAATAATACAAAATGTTAAAAAATAAAATTTAAAATAACGCAAAGAAAAAAATAGTGGTAAGAGATGCATGAGAGAAATAATAAAAAATTAAATATTGCAAACACAAAGGGAAAACAAACACTAGATAAGTGAGTAGGGTAGAGTACGCCGGTTAGTTGAACTCGCAGGGGTATAAAGTGGGAGTGGAACAATAATAATTGCAGGTGCAACAACTATATATATAATTTACGATGGAAATTAGCAAAAATAGATATGGAAACACTATACTACAGACAAAATAAAAAAAAATAATAATGAAAAAAAAACAATAAAATAATGTTGAGAAAATAAGTGCACACAATAAAATAAAAATTAAGCAGGCAGTGAATGAAATTAATTTAGTTATCAGTGCAATAAGTAATACAATTGAAAGAAATATTAGAAAGAAGAGCTGAAGTATAGAAGGTTAAAACAGGAAAATTAATTTTTATTAAATTTTTTTTTTATTAACATTTTGGTATTTCGCTGGAAATTTACTTTAATTATTGATTTGCTGCAGAAAATTCGAGAAAAACTCAAGCTTTTGAATGATACTATAACACATAGAATTTTTTGTGTTGTCGGCAAGAGGTATACAAAAATAGCTGTATGTAATGAAAAATTTTCGGACTCAAATTCATTTTCAGGACACCTCAAATACCACACAAACTTTTTAGCACTTCAGTTGCAAATTTTTCCCTCAGATTTGTTGACTAGTGTAATCAGAGCAGAGTAGTTCGATTACTTAAAACACGATATTAGGAAAGTTTAGTGAAATTTTCAAAAAAAAAAATTTTAATTCAAAATATTTTATAATTATTTTTTGCTTTTTGTTTGCAAGCCGATTTTAATTTTTTTTCGACTTAACTATTTATGAGTTAACGGTATTTCAAACAATCAAGAATGATATTTTCGTAGTTTTTTTTTTGTTTGGATTTAAAATGTTTTCTGCTAATATCAATTGCCGGATGGTTTCTCTAAAAATGTGTACTCATAAGCATTTTAATTTTTACAAGGTTTCCCGTTTAAAAAATATCAATTTCAGCAGCTGTTTTTTTTTCAATTTAAATATATGTCTAAAGCTATTAATTATCAAATGTAGCTTCAAAAATTTTAAATTTTAATCCAATTTCGTGTTGGAAAAAGTTAAATAAATGAAAATTCTTTCATCATAATGAGTAAATACTTTTCCTAAATTTAAATAAGCTTTTTTTAAATATATCTTCTTACTTAAATCTGAGGCAAACTAATTTAACCGTGTTCAAAACAATTACCGACACCAAAACTTTTTCGAGTTTTCCAGTTCAACATTTTGTTACTTTTTAATAACCCAAAATATTTAAATGAAATAAACTAAAATTGACTATATGGTATGCGTAAACTCTTAGTCTTCAGTTTTTCAAATATAACGGTAATATAGTGTTCACTCCCTTTCAATTAAGTGATTATATCCAAACGTGTTTTTTGGGACTTTTTTTAAAGAGCCGTTGTATTTATAAATAAATAAGACTAACATACTTTATACGGATATTTAATAACAGAAGACTCATTTTGAGAAATGTTACATTTCATTGATCTTGTGTCAATCTCCAGGAGCCTCTTCGAAAAAATGTGTCTGGCAATGAGAAAGATTTTTCTGCATAAAATTGTGCTAAATCCCTAAAAAGTATTAAAACAATACAACAGTAAAGGTAATCTTTGAAAAGCTAGTCAAAGCTTTGATTTTTGACAAAATAGGCGCTTCCCAAAAAAACTCGTTTTATTGAAAATATTTATATCGAAATTGTACTGCAAAATCTTATTCCTTCCATTATTACCTAACAAATAAATCTTGAAAGATCGTGCGAAAATGTCAAGTCGATCGATCCAACCGGTTTGACGAAATTATGCTCACCGACTCTGAAAACACCATTTTGTGAAAAACCCGTTTCAAGTTTAGATTGAAAAATGCTTACAAATACGCTCATATTTCCATAACTATTTGTCATATATATTTAAAATTTTTGGAGAATATACTCCTATATATCATCACCTAAAATGCAAAATAACGTATCATCCCAAAATTCGAAATTGAGTATCGTATAGATTACGATTCACTACTTCAAATTACATTCATAATATTTCATATGTCCAACATTTTCAGGTTCTGCGCTCATATGTGAACCAGTTTTAACCAATATTAAAATTTTGTTTCACTCTTGTTCCATTTTATTTCGTGTTTCATTACCGCCACTGTAAATTTTCGAAAATGTTGTTACGTTATTTTGCATTTTAGGTGACGATATGTACATTCGAGGTATCTTCAAACTAAAAAATCCATTTTGTGAAATTCACAATGGATATAACTGCTTTTACTAATCAATGAATAAATAAATAAGTAATGACAACTGAAAGTTACCTCTCTTTCGAAACAATTAAGGCAATGTTGTCAAAATTGTTAAGAATTGTTTGACATTGAAGTTAAGTTGATTTTTTTACACTTTTCAAAGCAATCAGTCGAAGTTCCATTTTGAAGTAAAATAAAATTTTATTCATAGACTAAAAACTAAGAAAAAAGGTCCTTGACTGCTGCAGGCACTCTGGGTGAATCGATTTTTGATCACAAAACTGGTAATTGCATGGATAACTAAATACAGAACAGAAATTTGATATTGTTCAGATCATTCGTCTCTAAGTAGTCAAACAAATTTTTAAAAGCAGTTTCGAAAAACACGTTTAAAGATAAACTGGTCGAGCTCATTGAACTCAGCAGCTAAACTTTAGAAGGCAGTAACTCAAAAACTGTAAATCTGAATTTAAGTCTACTATGAGTTGTTATGGAAAAACACACAATTCGTACTTGTACTGTCAACAATGGCACCGTCTAAAAGAAGCAATATCCAATAAGCGTTCAACTTTGGCTAATAGAGCAGAGATTTTGTTTCATCAGAACAACGCCTGGCCACACACGACGATATTGACTCGACAGAAGCTCCGAGAACTAGGTTGGGAAATTCTTATGCATCCATCGTTCAGTACGGGTCTAGCACCAAGTTATTACTTCTAATTTCTGTCTATGGTGAATTACTTTTGTGATGAAAAATTCGAATCACTAGAAGCTTATGAAAATCGACTGTCCCTGTATTTTGCCAATAGGTTTTTTACGGGAGTGGCACTATGATTTGTGTTTCAAAATTTTAAATTATGGAACAAATTGGAACATATTTCAACCAAAGCAAATCATTCTAACTATGCTTAATCGAAAAACTCACACTACCGCTGAGGGTTGCCAATTTAGACTTTTCGTCGTACCTTCGGCATATTTAACAGGTTCTTTACTGTGTTACGATATTTTAAATAAAAAAAAAAAAAAAAATTATTTTTGTTTTAAAAGTTGATTGAAACGGTTTATGAAACGGATCTTAATGCTTATCGCATAAAGGTAACATTAAAATGTCGAAAAATTAGGCATCGCCGAAGTGATTTAAAAAATTCAACGGTAAAATATTTTAACCTTTTCTGGCCTTTCAATATACATACATATACGAGTCTAAAAGACGAAGATACTAAAAAGTGTATTACTAGGGTAGCCAAGTAATTTAATTTCGAAAAGGTCTGCGGAAACCTATTTAGACCGGAACAGTACGGTAAATATCATTTTGCCCATCTCCATATGAGATGAGAGGTTCGATCTCAAAACGCCTTCTCTCAAAATTCCAATTTATATTTCCCCAGTGGTTTCATAAAATGTTGCATTGATTGTTCCAGCATATTGAAAGCGATCACTAATGCACATCCGTTTAATTTGTCGTTCTTGACGAGGTTTTACTGTTTTCGGACGTCCACTGCTTTTTTTTCGAGCTAATCAATTAAAATACGTATAAGCTATTTGACCTTTGGATAATTTATTTTATATAAAGCTACGATTTCTGCATTCTTTTTTGTTGACCCCACTATGTTCAACTTTACGTGTTTTCGCAACTTATTCAAAAGAAAATACCGCAATTTTCTTGATACGGTTTTAATATAATATCATTAAAAGCTGATATAGTAATTGAATACAATTATTTTTCGTTTTAATCATAGTTATATTTTTAGTTCAGTTTAGCTTGATATTTTCTAAAAAATTTTCCTCATACGCTTGATACTTAATATAATAATAGCTGGTATAGTGATTGAATACAATTATTTTTCGTTTTAATCATAGTTATATTTTTTTAGTTTTTTATTTTTATTTTTCATTTATATACATATATATATTTTTATTTTTCATTTATATATATCTTTTCTCTTACTTTTTTATAGTTTTTTTTTATTATTCATTTTTCTATGTATTTTTCTCTTACTTTTTTCCATCACCACATTGGCGAAGCTCTCTACATTCAGTCCAAATCTATTCCCATCGATTCGGTATCGCTTTATGTAGAAACCTAAAACATGTAGGCGTACAGAGACGCTAAAAATCTTGAGCTTGCTATGCATTTTATCTACTACAGTCAAACGCGCTCTAAACTTAGACTAATTTGTGCTCTTTCAGGTCACAAAATTCAATTAGAATAACAAATATATATACACATTTACACACACAAAATTTTATTGAAATTTAAATAAGCTTCTCCACAATTAAAGCATGAAACGAACACGATCCCCACTTATTTGCGTTTGTAATGAAAATCCCTCCACCAGATAAATGATAAAAAAAAACTTAACTGACAACTGTGTACTTTAATAGTTATAATACTTTTTTAAAGCAACAAATTTTGCAATCAAATTTTTCAAGAACAATGAACAAAAAATCAAGGTTGTTTACGACGAGACCCACACTTTTCATAAAAGGTACATAAATACTCGTATAAGTACATATATGTATGTAATACTTTCCTAAAAAACTTAAGTAATTACTTTTGCATTGTAAAATATTTATAACTATTTATCTGTAAGTCTATATATATACAACATTTAGTATATGTATGATTGTAGACCCCGAGCTCATTTGCGTATACCAAAGCGGAGAGAAAAGTAAAATCAACAACTATAACAAATATGTTGCAATAATGCTTAGTACTTATTGGGTATCCTAATTACACTAAATACTAACTTTTACAAGAAATCGTGACATTTTTTTGTGCAAACAAATAGGTAGCATGCATATTTCTTGCGCACAAGTGTATGTATAGTTAGTTAGCTGCGCGTACACTGCGTAGCACTACCCAAAGGTATACACTTACACTCATATATACTACATACTAATGTCTTTCAATACGAAGAAGTCTTAGCAAATTTTTATAAAAATATTTATTATACGCGTGTTTGTATGTATGTGTTGTATTCTTTTCTTTTTGATAATAACGAAAGAAGTATGTGAAGCAAACTTTTAATTAGCAATACACTTTTCTATGAAACTGTCTACATGTTAAGCATAAAATCTTAGAGCTAACTCTTACTGAAATCTTAACTTACTAAGTATTAGCAAACTACTTAAAAAATACTATTTAACAATAAGTTAGAGCTAAAGCGCGTCCTTTTCCAAAAATTACAAAAATATATATATATGAAAAAATATAAAACAAAACCAATCACAGCCGAAAAAGGATACCAAAGACGAATTTAATTGACAAACTGTGGCAGTTAATAATATACATACATACACACTTAATGTATAGGGTGGGGAAAAGTACGCAACTAACTTATAAATTATTATGTATGTAAGCAGCATAGAAGTTGAATATTTTTGAAAATATTTTAAGACATTTTAAGACATTCAATTAAATATGGAGAAAAATTACACAAATGAAACAACCACACATACATGCATACAACTAATTGCACACCAACTTTTCACGTACACTGTATATTTTCAATTTAAAATACTTAAACATCGATGCTGAATTATGTATAATGCGCAGTCTCAAAATCATTTGCGAATTCAAATTAAAGTACGGCGTGTATGCAAAGTAAGATATGCCATTGATAAAAAATATATATAAATATATATATAATTTTTATATATGATTGTTGTTGCTAGTTTAATAAATATATGATTGCATAGGCAAAATGAATAAGTGAAACGGAATAATTTAGATTAAAACTGTTATCAGCATACTTATAAAAATAAAATAGTGTTGAAAAAGAAATTCTACGAACTGATTTCCACAAAGCTACTGTTAGGCGGTACACTTGTTTAAATAATACACAACAAGCACAGGCTCCAATTAATCAATAATTAAGTTTATGTTAGTTACAGGGTGTCAAATGCGTACAATGTGTGACTTAAAAATTAGAAACTATTATTCACAAATGTTTTCGAAAAACATGTTTCATCTTTTTGATTATTATTTTGTGCTTGATACAAATATTTGTCTGTGGAAATAATAAAGTTTAGATTAGTTACGAGGGCTGCTAAATATATATTTCTGGCCTAATAATGAAAATAGGAATATTTATCAACGAAAATGGTTTTATTGTTTTTCAAAATATTCTCCATTAAGATTTATACACTTTTCATGCGCTCAAACCAATTTTCGAAGCATTTTTTTCACTCCGATTGAGACACCTCCAAAACATGGTTTTTGAATGCTTCAATAGCATCTTCTGGCGACGAAAATCGTTGACCACGCATTATTTTCTTGATGTGTGGGAATAAAAAGAAGTCATTGGGTGCCAAGTCAGGGCTGGACGGCGGATGACCCATCAATTCGACGTTTTGGCCGGTCAAAAAGGCGCTGGTTTGAGCCGATGTGTGAGAGCTCGCATTGTCATGGTGCACAATGATTCGTCTTCTCTTGTTCGTTTTTCGAATTTCTCCGAAGACTTCAGGCAAACAAATGGTGGTGTACCACTCAGAATTGACCGTCCTACGTTGCTCAAGCGGAACAGTCGCCACATGACCAGTTTTGCCGAAGAAACAGGCGACCATTTGCTTCGAAGTGCTTCTTCCACGAACAACTTTCGTTGGATTTGGCTCGTCTTGGAAGACCCACACGGTCGATTGCTGTTTTGTTTCGGGCTCATACGCATAGATCCATGATTCGTCACCTTTGACGATCTTATAAACGTCTTTTGAAGCACCGCGATCGTATTTTTCCAGCATTTCTTTACACCAATCAACACGAGCCTTTTTCTGAGCGATTGTTAAATTGTGCGGGATTCAACGAGAACAAACCTTTTTTACGGCCAGGTATTCATGCAATATCGAATGTATGCTGGTGGGAGAAATGCATATGCATGCCTCTATCTGAAGGTATGTTACATGACGGTCTTGCATTATCAGTTCACGAACGGCATCGATGATTTCTGGCACAACGGCTGTTTTTGGACAATCTTCACGGAATTCGTCTTTGAGAGCGTCGGCCACGATTGAATTCGTTGTACCAGTTTTTCACAGTGCTATAGGATGGTGCTTCATAGCCATACAAAGATTTTAGTTCATCGATGCACTCTTGTCGTGATAATCCACGTCGAAAGTTGTGAAAAATGATCGCACGAAAATGTTCACGAGTTAATTCCATTTTTTGGCCGAGATGAATATTTTAATTCCCTGTAAATAAAACAATTCACGATTAAATGACAAAACGTTCTGAGTGATGTTATGCTAAAAAATGTCAAACTTTCCAATGGAAATGTCAGATTGCACCTAGCAACACTTAGTGTTGCCTAGGCCAGAAATATATATAGCAGCCTCCGTATTATTCTATTACTTATTATTATTAATATAATATATGCTATCCCTTAAGTGGGACCAAATTGGACACAGCGTGCTAACTTTTACTGAAATCGGTTCAGTAGTTTAGAAATTTATCCCGAACAAAAGTGGGCAAGTAATTTTTTATATAGGTATCCATCGATTTATAAGCATAAATAAACTTGCTAATATTTTTTTTACAGAAAAATAAATTCGAAACTGAAATACAGACAAGATATTGATAAGTAACAACTAAATGTCAAGGATGCCAAGTCAAAACATTTTGTTTTTTTTAAAACCAGCATAAAATTGCACGAACAAAATATTTTTTTTAGAATTAATATAACTCACATATTGACTGTTTAACTATATTCGGGATTTTCTTTTTCAAAATTTAATTTAATTTAGGAAAGACTTGTACAATAGCATTATTCATAATATTACACACGTGAAGCTTTAACATTTTCCGATCTCAAAGGCAATCAAGCCAATTTTTAATACCCTATTCTGATGTGAACCGCATTCCAGCGAGTACGTTCTGCATCGACCGGAACAAATGGTAGTCAGAACAGGCAAGGTCTGTGTTTTAAGGCGGGTGAGGCAAAATTTCCAAATAATTCCTGACGGATCTTGCAAAATGAGACCAAACGTTCTCATGATGGTTTTTGATTTGGTTGCGTAGCGAGATTTCGGATATGATTTTGTGTGTCTAGGGTTGACGTAATATATAAATTTTTCACCACCAGTCACTATCGAAAATCACCACTTTTAAATCGTGTAAATAAATTTTGGATATTCGCTTAACTAGGCAGGATCATCAGAAACTTACGCAATTAATAAGTTTATTGAGTAGAACGGTACAGCTTTTAATTTTGCTGGTAATATATAATTGAATATAAATTATATCATATATGAACTCATTACGGCGTTAATTGAGCTCAAATTTGAGTTGCGAAAATTGAAATTTCAACTGATTGCAAATTTAGTAACTATTTTTACCATTTTTTAGATGAAAGGTGCTAAAATTATTTAATTGTAAAGTTGAAATTTTCAATATATTTTTTGCTTGAGCGTCTTATAATGCTGCACTTCACTTTTTAAAAACGAGTTTGACATCATTTCATTAGAATAATTAAAAGCAATACAACCGAATTTCAGTGATTTTTATTAACTAATAAGTTAGCATTTAAACAGGGTCCAAAGTAGAGTAAATTTTTAATATTTCTGAATATAAATGAACCACATTTTATTTAATTGATAATTAGAATGTTATTTCGAAAGTTGTAAGATTTTATGAAAGTAGACTATACAATGACACCCTGTAAATTTTTTTTTTACTTTTTCTGTATCTTTTGTTACTGCAAAATGGCGTATGGAACTTATCACGAATATGTCGAATTTGCACAGAAAATAAAATAATTTCCAAAAGGTGTATTTAAAACATATATAACTGTATATGTTAACATAAAGGTTAGTAAATAAAGCGCATACGATGGAGTGTACACGGAAAATATTAATTGTTTTGCAATAAGTAAGTAATTTTTAGGATATTTGAAAACCTCTAACCGAATAATAGGTTAGAACTAGACAGAGTGTTAATTAATTGTTATGATTTGCACGAATCAGTCATTCCAATTAAGGATAACAGTTTGGAAAACTGTTTGTGAAAATAAGAAATGTTTAGAAATAAATACACATTAAAAGAGAATTAAACCTGCGCTACAAATAATGCAATTTATTTTTAATGAAATCAATTGTTAAACTAATTCATTTGAGCCTAACTACACTGCACATACAAAATACAAAAAATTATTTAAAAACCTGAAGAATTAAAAACCCAACCCACCATAAAAATAACTATAAACAGCTGACAATTCATAAGTTTTTACAAACACCTAAGCATCCCGCCATAATTTTGACACTTCAGTGTTTTATTTGACATATCCACTGTTGAGCTTATAATTTTTATTGTTTTTAATTACGTAATAAATAGCTTATTTGATAATTAATTAAAAAAATAAAAATGTATGGCTAATTTGATATTATTAAATTTTAAATAATTTTTTTTTTTTTGTTTGAAATAAAGCAGAAATAAAAAAGGAAATACAAAACAAAGGTACCAAATACTAAATTGCATGTAAAAAAAATTAAAAGCATAAAACTAAAACCAAATACAGACAATTAATTATAACTTAATTTAAAATATAAGTATAAAATTAAAATGGCAAATATGTTGTAATGCATACAAGGTCTGTTGTCGATCGATCGTTATTGACAGACAAAAAACTGTTTCGTCACATTGACGATAATTAAAACAAGAAATATTAAAATAATTTAACTAAAGGTATTAGCATAAAATTAGTTTATGAAATTGATGAAAAGAATAAGAAGTGAGAAAAAAATTAATTAAGAAAATAAAAAAAGAGAAATAAGAATAAAGATTTTCTTTTTGGAAAAAATATAACGCAATAAATCGTATTGTTTTCTTTGTTTCCAACTTTACGGGGGGATTTCTCAAATTACGGAGGAGCTCAATTCGTTAGGCTGTGTTCAAACTAGTGAATTTTTTTTCGTATTAATAACAGCTTCTCTATTGGTGCTTAGACGGAGTCTACACCCGTAGACCTCTGTTGCTAATTAGCGGAAAATCCTCTTCTGGTGTTGCTGAGTCGGATAAATTCTTGCATTCCTTTTCAAATCAAGTTCTGAAATTCTTGTACGTTTTTTGTACACGGGTCACAAAAAAGTTTTTGATTAGCTAATTTTTATCATAGATATGGTAACTGGCAGAAATCAGCTAATACGAGTACATGTGACAAAAAAGTACCCGGAGGGTGTAAATAAAATGCAAAATATTTAATATTCATCAATAGTTATTTTGTCGCCTTCAAAATCCCCAGCAAATGTAATACACTTTTGCCAACGATTTTTCCAGTCCTCGAAACTATTTTCTTAAGCACTTTTTGAAATGGTCTTCAGCTCCTTAAGCAAATTTTGTTTTATCTCCTCGATTGACTGAAAACGGGTTCCATTTCGATTGCTTGTTGAGTTGCTTGTCAAACCCATAAACTCATCATCAAACTCATGTCTAATAGGCAGTTATAACGTTCTCCATGCATGTGGTATCGGAATTTGCACGATTAATATATGGCATATCCAAAGAAATCTGTTTACGGTATTCTTTAAAAAAAAAATCAGCTTTTTTAGGACAAGTCGAGCAAGAACCCCATTCACACCCAAAATATCCACCAAAATCATTCGAACGGACTCGCGAGAGATGTCAAGCTCTCTTGCCATCTCTCTAACACTTGCCTGACGGTTTTCAAGCACCATATACTTACTTCACTTTTTAAGCTTTTTCATCGGTTGTCTTCAGTTCTTGATAAAACTGAATCACCTTAAGCCTATTCCAACATTCACAACGATTCCGCATACGAAATTTGGTTAGAAATACAAAAATTTAAGACAAACTCTTTGTTCGGTATTTTTGTACTCTTGCAATCAGTTGCTACAGAGTATTTTAGTTTTGTTCACCTAACGGTTGTACGTGTCACCTAAAACTACTCGAGATACATAGATATAGGGTATGAATATATAAATAATCAGGATGACGAGAAAAGTTGAAATCCGGGGACTGTCCATCTGTCCGTCCATCTGTCCGTACAAGCTGTATTTTGAGTAAAACTTGAGATATTTTGATGAAACTTGGTATGTGGGTTCCTTGGTTCAAAAAAAAAATTACTAAAGAACTTCCATCGAAAGTGTGAAAATGGATGAAATCGAAAGATAACCCCGCCCACTTCCCATATAACGGTACTGTTAAAAACTACTAGAAGCGCGATTAATCAATAACTAAATACGACAGAGACTTTAAATTTTACCTCCAAGATGGTATGAAAAGGCTTTATGAGAGCCGGTGTGAAAATTGGACAATGTGATTTGGTAAATTCCATATCTCGGAACCCTACCAACCGATTTCGGCTAAGGTAAAGTACGTATCATTTTAAGAACATTCCCAGTTACAGTGTGAAACTATGCAAAACCGGACTACAACCACGCCTACTTCTCTTATAACACAATTTAAAATTCCATCTGAATATTTCACTTTCCAGTACAAAAATCGAGAATTAATTAATATTAGTATGGCACCTTTGGACCAACATCAGAACACCTCTACATCGTCAAATCTCAGTGGATCCCGTTGTACCATAGATACCATAGTCTACGTCAACGTATACAGCCACCACACATACGTTTACTCAGTGCCTTTATGAAAGTATTACACCGCCGATCTTCACAGCCACCGCATCTTCGATAAATACTATGCCTTCAACTTCATTATAGTCGCGACCAACAGCTAACGTTATATTATCTGCTTACAATATCAAGAAAAAATCAAGAAGACGCCTATATTCGCTTAGTCAATTGCAGCATGCAACTACTAAAATTTCGAAAACACTCAACGTCTGCTTAAAGGGTGCGGCTAGAGAGGCAGTGCATGTTTCTACCGTTATGAACACTTTGCGATTTCGATTCGGCCATCCAGAATTACTCATCAAATGTCAGTTGCGCCAAGTACGGGAGATAACATTTATATCAGGATCTGCCGTCGACAAAATGTATAACTTCTCCGTCAAGGTAGAAGACTTACAGATATATCTCACAATTAAAGATTTCAGCACACGGCTTAGTAGAGTACAGTAGATATAATATATACAGTACAAGACAGTGGGCGGACTCATTCAAAGGAAATTATATTTCCACCATGCCATATTAGATACTACATCTTCGATTGTGAAATCTGCACAAGCGGATGTCAAAAGTATTAAACTGTTACACGAGCCACCGAGAAGAATGTCAAAATGTCAAAGTTGCACCTAGACCAACCAAAGACCATACATTACTCAGTTGTATATGTATACAGCCAGTGCAAAGAAAAAAACAAAAAATGATACTTAAAATAGTTCCAGTTACAGTGCATAGTCACAAAGCTCGTGTTAGGACTTTCGCTCTACTAAATGAAGATTCATCGGTAACTATGATCGATTGAGCAGCTTGGAATAAAGAGACACCCAAGCAGAGCATTCCCTACAGTAGATGGATGGAAGAGCTGCTACTGATAACGCAACTATCAAATTCAAATTAATGGTAAACGCGAAATTAATGGTGCGCGAATCGTAGCGTTACGAGCCACTGCCCGAATGTATATGCCAAGTGTGGAACAAGTGGCGCTGTCAGTTGAAAAATGTCTTGAATTTTCGAGTAACTCATCACTATTTTGCCCGTGGACCGCCTGCCAAAGTGCAACTTCATATTTTCGTAGATACCAGTGGTTTATTTGCAGTCGTAGTCTACTTGGTAGCAAAGTATACAGATAACAAAGTTTGCGTCGTACTCGTATGTGGCAAAACGAGGTGCGCTCCACTAAAACCAATGACAATTCTGAGCCTTAAATTGCAAGCAGCCGTCTTAGGAACACAACTACTAGAAACTATTAAAGATCATTCAGTTGCAGCCAAAAAGCGATTGAAGTGGAGCGATCCCAAAATTGTTCTGAATTGAATTAGATTAGGAACGCGTTGCTACAAACCATTTCTAGCACATCGAGTCATAGAAATTCTTCCCGCTAGAGACTGGCGTTGGATACTGTCAGAAGATAACGTTGCTAATGAGACAACAAGACCAAATACAGCATTCGATAATCACCTGACTTCGCGAAGGCTAAATGGACTGTCATTTTGAATGGAAGTAGAAGAAGCCTGTCCTGCAACTTAAGGAATCTCTAATCTGTTAAAGCGGTCAGTCGCTTCGACGCTGCCAGCTGGCTTCTCAATCGGATGATATATCAGAACGTGGAACCGACGATATGTGAGGTTTGGCAAGATACTAAGTGCCGAACATAAGACGTACTGTAAAGAAGGTGTTACAGCCAGGGGCGGCAGCAGATTACAAGTGAAACATAAATCATAGAATTGAAATTCCCAAACATATTGAAACTGAACCATGATTCAATTATGGAAGGTAGTGTCGATATGGAGCGATCTTCTTCTTACAAAAGAAGTGTTTGTATTCATAATGTCAAAATCAGTTGTAATTAAGAAACGAACGCAATCGCAGTGATGGAAATAATTTCAAAATGAAAAGGAATGCCGAATCGTTTAACAACAAACTGTTATTCGAACACGAGCGGCTCTGTCGTTTCGTCTATCTTCGTCGTACCCTCGCCTCCAAAAATCTAGATCCAAAATCTTCAATTAAAATTATTGTTGTTAGGAGTGTGGTTAAAAATGCTAGACCTATTTAATCATAATCAGCGCTTAATCACAGTATTTGATTTTATTATTAAATTATCAAACATACTGATATATACAACCATAAAGTTGGACTCTAAATGGTGGCGAGGAGAAGGTCTGGACTAATTGCATTTACATTTGATATTAAACTAAATTAGGTTAGAGAACATGTTCCACGCAATTTTATTAAAATGACTCAAATATTAACAAATGATCTCGGCATACAGTCCATAAGATTCCCCGAACCATATGTTCACTTAATTTTGCAAAGTCATCTTATGTACATATTTACCATATATACGTTATACTTGTAAAGTCAACAGGAATATTAGGCAATGAGAATTAATACAATCTTGATCCGATATTAACCACTTTTAGCACATTATTATTAAAAAATATTTTCCGTATATATGTAAGTAGTCATTAATAAGTACTGATCCTTCTTCTTCTTCTTTACTGCCGTAGACACCGCTTACGCGGTTATAGCCGGATTAACAACAGCGCGCCAGTCGTTTCTTCTTTTCGCAAGGTGGCGCCAATTGGAGACTTCAAGCGAAGCCAGGTCCTTCTCCACCTGTGCCTGTATCGAATACTTTCAGAGCTGGAATGTTTTCGTTCATTCGGACGACATGACCTAGCCAGCGTAGTCGCTGTCTTTTAATTTGCTGAACTATGTCAATGTCGTCGTATATCTCATACAGCTCATCGTTCCATCGACTGCGGTATTCGCCGTGGACAACGCGCAAAGGACCATAACTCTTTTGCAGAACCTTTCTCTCGAAAACTCGTAACGTCGACTCATCAGCTGTTGTCATCATCCATGCCTCTGCACCATATAGCAGGACGGAAATAATGAGTTTGGTTTTTGTCGAGAGGACTTTCCTTCTCAATTGCCTACACAGTCTGAAGTAGCACCTATTGGCAAGAGTTATACTGTGTTGTAATGGGTTGTCAAAAAGTCTTGCGGTATTTTTATAGAATTTTTTTTTTTTATTGAAATTGAAATGAATTTTTGATGACTCATGCCCAGCTCTATGAGGGTCTCTTTCGACCAATTCAGCGATTTTATCGCAATTTTCGAGGACAGGTCTTCCGGAGCGTGGCGCATCTTCGACCACCTCTACACCAGAACGAAAACGTTGAAACCATCGTTGTGCGGTGGAAATGGAAACTGTATCGGGTCCATAAACTGCACAAATTTTATTGGCGGCTTGAGATGCATTTTTGCCTTTATCGTAGTAGTACTGTAAAATATGCCGTATTTTCTCTTTATTTTGCTCCATGTTTGCGACTATAACTCACGAACGACTTAAAAGAATCGACAATCAATCAAACAGCACGTGAAATGAGCTTTCCAAAAAGGTATAGCATGACCCGATGCGACGAATAAAACTAGAACTACGCGCTTTCAGCGCCAACTAGCGAAAATACGGCAAGACTTTTTTGACAACCTATTATTTCGTGGCCGACATTGTTGTTGCTGTTAATATTGGTTCCAAGATAAACGAAATTACCTAGAACTTCGAAGTTATGACTGTCAACAGTGACGTGGGAGGCTAGTAGTGAATGCGGCGACTGTTTGTTTGATGACAGGATATCCTTATATTTGTTAAATGGGATCTTGAAACGTTATAGTCCGATTTTATCCATTTTCAACTATCGGGTGATTTTTTAAAGCTCTTCCGTATCAATTTGCAAAATGTTCATTATAATTTCATAATAAATAAATAAATGACAAATTAATTTCAAAACACAATATTGTATTTCTTAAACTTTAACGTGACTAAAGGCGTTAAATCGCATGATCTTGGTGCGCCAACTTACGGGTCATTTCTTTGAATTGTTCTCCGTTGTTTTCCCTCAAAATGGCCATTTGAAAAATGTCAACCGTTCAGTTCTTCCATTTTTGAGAGTTTGTTAGCATCGAACGATAGCGATCGCCATTCACCGTAACGTTGCGTCCAACAGCATCTTTGAAAAATACGGTCGTAAGATTATCCAAACTGCATTTTTCACAACAAAATGCGTAACGTCAATAAATAGAGAAAGTTCAAATTGTATATAAAGAAATGTATAATGTTTATATGTACATATAAATATAACCAAGTGAAATTTCACCTTGTCTTTGTAAATTGATCTTTTTTTATCTTTTGACATATTTGACACAACAGTTGTATTTTTAAAATAACTGATTGTAAAGCCGCATTCACATACAACTTTCTTCACTTTGCGTGAGAGTTCAAATTAGAGATAAGATTATCCCTGCTTCACAACAACTGCGTCATAAATAGAGAAATGTATAATGTTTATATGTATAAATATAAAATGTTGTCTTTGTAAATTGATTTTTTATCTTTTACGTATTTGAGTTGCTTACAAAAAAAAGACGACAGTCGATTAATATCTATGGTAATGTCTATAAATGAAGTGTCAGTATATTCAAAATGACAAACCAGAACTTTTTGAATTTTGTTACCTGCTAACTATCAGGTCACAAATTTTAAGCAATATTTTGTGACTAAGGAGTACAGACTGGGTAGTGAATAGTAACTAGTCACATATTGAGACTTTACCTCAAAATGTCTCAAAGAATGACGAGAGACTGCTTATTGAAATGCGTTATATTTGTTATTAAAATTTGTATACAAATAGCTAAACATTGTATATTTATGTTTCTATACTATCACTAATACTGCTACAGACCATTTTACATTTATTTTATATTAATTTGTGAATTTTTACAAAATGAGGCGAATTCGAAGGCATCCATTTGTTTTTTGCCTCTTTATTTTGCTAATAATACTAAATGAGAACACCTTATAATATACAAATATATGTTGTCTAGGATATGGCAACGACGTCATTCATTTCGCCGCGGTATTTTGTTTGTCGCTTTGTATTTAGTATAGCTTGAATTTATTTTTATTAATACTTGAAATTTGTCCTAAATATGGATGAATTTAGTGAACAGTTAATTTGTAAAGTGCAGACGCATCCCTACCTTTATGATGACCAACATAAAGAATACAAAAACCTAAACGCCAAGGAGCAAACATGGAGGAAAATTGGAGAGGAATTAAAAATGTCGCGTAAGTAAGAGCTCTAGTCCAAAATGATGCCATAAACTTACGCGGGAAGTTAAAGTCTATTAATGTACATATCAACTTTTTATTTATTTTCAGCTATTAAAGTTAAGGCAAGATGGAAGAATTTACGAGACTCCTACGTTAAGTACAAAAATCAACTGAATAAAGTTAAGGACACCGCCGAACAGGAAGCTCTCAATAATCGCTATTTGAAAGTTCGATACTTAACATTCTTAGATGAAACCTTAGCTCGACGTTCACTGTCCCATGTACATGTAAAACCCGAAAGCAGCGCCCCATCGCCACCCATGAAACGTGCGACTAGTTATGATAATGACGTACGGAACAATAAAAAGGCCAAAATGGAGAGGGTGAAAAAGAAAAGTTCAAATAAAATTCGTTCCACTTTGAATGCTCTAACTACAAAACGGCGTCATGAAAAGCCGTACAAGAAAGAAGCTCAACCAATTGAAGAAAGTACGCCATTGGTACACAATGCAAAAGTAGAAAGCTTTAATATATCACCTGAAAACTGCCTTGAAATTTCCACCACAAACGGCATGGCAACAAAGGACGGTACAGATTCTGGCACTAAATCAAATTACGCTGACTTGATGTCGAATCACTTCGAAGAAAAGCGGCAATGTCAAGCTCAAATTGTGAGCGGGGGAAGCGATGCAGTGGACCATTTGTTTAGCAGCTATGCACATACATTCCGAACTCTACCGTTGCGCCAACAAGTAAACATAAAAGTTGAAATGGCAAAACTTTTCGCCATTGCCGAAATAGAGAGTTTACCGTAGGAAATACAAAATACTTTGTTGTTGTGCAAATCAACATTTTTCTTTATTGTTTTGTATGTAAGTGAAGTATTACTTTTAAAATAGTAAGTGTACACGTAATATGTATTGAATGTAAAATTATTTTTTTTTATGACTGCACATTTATTTCTTCGTTCTTTTCCTTACACTCGAATTCATAAAATTTAAATAATTTGCATAATAAAAATTAGAATTTTTATAGCAATGTAATATTGATTTAAATTTAAATTGTCTGCTAAAGAATTTGCAGTTATGGTAAGTTTGTTTTTATACACTGAACACGGCATATTAATTTCGCCACAAACGCCCGGAAGAAAACGTTGCAGACCCAATAAAATATTTATGTAAATTATCAGCGCAACAGGTGAGTCAAGCGATGCCTGTCCGTCTATCTTAATATATGCGAACTAGTTTCACGAGTTTTAAAGATATCGGTAAGAAAATTAAATGCAGTTAAACAAAATTTTTTACAGAACATTTTTATTACTGGCAAAAAGAACATTTACATTTTTGATTGACATTTAGTAAAACACACAATCATATAATAAAACGATCAAATATTGTCAGAAAATAATTAAAAAACTCAATTTAGAGCGCACTTATTCCCGAAAATTGAATTTTTAAGATGAACTTGTTTTCAAGAATTCTTTGAATACATTAAATTAAACGTGAGTAACATTACTAATCTATGCAGTAATTTAACAATGTTGCTTTATATTCATATAACTACATTTTAGAAATGTATGTATTAGTGAGTACTCCCAAAATGAGATGCAAAAATATAAAAATGAAACTCGAAAGAGTTCAATGTAATTAGTAAAAATGAATGTGAAAGGATTAAATTAAATTCTTTGCACTTGCTTCGAAAACTTTTTATGGCAACATGAGGCAGAATAGTATATATATTTCTGTTACATATTTAGATATGCATATATGACTTTTCCCCCCCCCCCTACAAAATTAATGGGCTTCTTCTTGACCTTTCTTCGCCGACCACTGCAAGTAATTTGATTGAGTGGCGGCTTCATATTCCTGTACCAAACAATCGACAACATCGCGTGAGTCGTCTAATTCAGACAAATCATCCTTGAATATATCTTCACGTCTAAATTGATCAAGAAAGGCACCACGTTTTTTAAGTTTATCATATTGTCCAAGCGCACGTTCAAAAAGCGAACAAATACTGGTATGGTTAGCAAGCATCAGGCCTGAAACCCGATGACTACTCTGCACGTATGGTGATGAACGTGATAGCGCTACTTGTATGCTCGCAGGTCCCCAAGGAATAAACTGTGCTAATTTGCGCTCTCGAATACGTTGTAGTGATTTATGCACCTGAGTAGGGTCTACTTCTCCCTAAACGCCAATACAAAATTATAATTAACAAATTCGATTAAAATAGTTCTATCTACATGTAAATTAGTAACTTACTTGTATTATATTCAAAATGGAAATATAACAATGATGGTTGGTTTTGTCAGGTCCCGTAGATACCATCATATTTTTTGGTTGTAATAGGCGACGCATAACATCCAACACTGTCGTTTTGCGTACATTAACCGTTTGCTGAAAAACATTTTCATTATTTTTTGTTTTCATTACATTTACATTATAGCCTTACATCATTATCTGTCGTCAATGGCGTATATCCCGTCATTAAGAAATGCAATTGGGGTGTTGGTATCAAAGGTGCTGTCAAACCAATCAGATTATTATTCATATAGGAAGGATAACGTAGTGTTGTGGTGCTGACAGACATAATAGTCGAAACTAAAGTGTTAATTTGTGTGAAGCTAGGATTTTGTATATGTAGTCGGTCAGTAGCAATGCGATTTAGTGCCGTATTATCGAGTACTACAACACAATCCGCACAGCTAGTTAGCCGACGCAGTGTCAACAACGAGTTATATGGCTGTACGACAACATCACTGATCTCGTCCTGATTTGGAAAAACACTGTATGTTTGTATCAGCTTTTTTGGAAAACGATCTGATAAACGTTCCATAATGTAAGAACCCATACCGGAACCAGTGCCACCAGCTATTGAGTGACAGAGCACAAAACCCTCCAAAGAATCGCTACCATCTGCTTCCCGATCGATGATATCAAAAACCTCCTCTTGCAGCTTTTCACCTTGACTATAACCGGAAGCCCAGTTATTGCCAGCGCCACCGCCATGCTTCGATAAATAAACATTCTCCGGATTATAAAGCTAGAATTAATGTAATACATTGTAAACAATTGCGAGCTTATAGATAAATATATGGCGAAACCTTTGCGTATGGTGAACTCATTATAGAATGAATGACGCGTGGTTCCAAATCCAATAACACAGCCCGGGGTATATAATGATCATCATCCGCCTGGTAGAAGAAAACATCTTTGCGATCTACACCATCGGTAGCAAAATCTTCCAACACACCACTTGGTGATATGCCGTGTTCGAGGCATAGACGCTTCCAAAACTCAAAACCAACTACAGGTAAACAACATAAAAATTATGACACATGAAGAAATATGCACTTGTATATAATAATATAAGTATAATTGCGCCAGAACCAGGAGCAGCCTTAACATATACATATCCGATACACACTTTGATTGCCGCATTGGCCCAATTGCAATGTAATTATCTCGCTCGGCATTGCTTCGATGATTAAACTGTCGACTTTTACATAAAATTTACATTTATATATGAAACACACAAGCTTGTTTCGCCTTAATTCACTTTGGGAACGAACAAAATTTTTAAATTTAATTGACAGAAGCTATTTAATGTTTTGATAGCATTTGCATACTTTGTTGTTTTCGGATTTTACGGCGAATTTATTATTGACAATTTGACAGTAGTAGGCCATGAAAAATTAATACAAAAAAAAAAGATTACTAAAAAATTGATTTATTTTATAATAAAAAAAACCTTATTTACAACTTTAACAATATGATTTATATTTGTAACGTGAACGACAAATTAGCAATGAATTCTTTACACTTTTATTATGGCCAAGCACTGTTGATGTTGGCAATGCTGTATGGTCTCATATCAGAGAACGTATACAATTTCACGTTCTCTGCTCATACAAATCAAAATACGTTCTCTGGTATATGTTTTTCTCAGAATAAAATTTGTTTATATTTTGCTAGTTATGGAGAAGCTCGTTTTGTTAAAAGAAGTATTTGATTTACTTTTTAATGATAGTGAAGAAGAAGAAAGTGATAATGATATTAGAGTGATTAAAACACCTTTTAAAAAATGTAGAAACTATGTTGGTTCTGCAGTTGCTAATTTACCTGGTCACAGTTCCGAACATGTTCCTAGCAGCAATCATGAGGATTCTGTAGCGGTCAATGGCCAAGTGAAAACAAATAAAAATTATGTAGAGCATATAGTACCAAAAATGCCCGATAAAAGCTTTAAAGAGCACTTTCGTGTAGAACCTGAAGTATTTGAAATAATCTGCAAGGATATTTATCCATTCTTGTATAAAAAATATGGGCCGGGACGAAATGCCCTTAAACTAGATAAGCAGGTATTAATGACTCTGTGTTATTTAGGGAATAACGAAGCATTACGGTATATCGAATAAATTGAACAAAATTGCAAGGTTTATATATAAATATCAATCTTTTTCAGATCAATATCAGACAAATTTAATGTTTGTACATCAACGTCATGGAGAATTGTTTCCAACGTGTGCAATGCCATACTTAAATTGAATGAAGATACACATATAATTAAGTGGCCAAATCGAAAAGAAGCTGAAAATACTTCCAAACATTACTGTGATATTTACAATTTACAAGGTACGAGTATAAAATCAGTTAAATATATATGTATGGTATATACAATATATTTAAATTAAGAGTTAAATTTTCTTTTAGGCGTTATAGGATGTATAGGCAGTTGTCTTATTAAAACCAGAGCCCCACTTACTTCTAAGAATTCATATAAAAATAAAGATCGAACTCACTCTATTCCGCTACAAGCAGCCTCAAATGAAAAAATGGAATTTATATATTACTATGTGGGCGAGTGTGGTTCTTTGGATATTGCTTCATTAATGGAAAAATCTGAATTGGAGTACCAAATAAACTCAGGTTTTATTTTTACCCAAATATCGAATAAAACTTAATTATGTACATTTTATTTATATTGTAGGTACGTATAAAATAACTAAGGATCAGCATTTATTAGGTGATAGCGCTTATCAGCCAAGGACTTGGTTAATAACTCCGTATCAAGAAAATGAAGGTGTCGAATTGACCGATGGGCAAACATTTTTCAACACAATGCACTCCGAATGCCTCGGAGACATTAATCGTTCTTTCGTTCTACTCAAAGAACGATTTCAACGGCTTCACTACATAGATAGCCTAACGTCTTCTACAATAAAAAAATTCATTGCCGTTTGTTGCATTTTGCATAATATCTGTCTGAAAAACAGCGATATTTCAGAAGAAGGCATAGAATATCAAGTTGATGAGTATGAAAATGTATCGCACAGAAACAAGTATGAAACGGAAGCAGTAACTTGTAAAAGAGACTTACTAATGAATTTATTATATGAATAAAAATTAACTTAAAAATAGTATACAATTATTCTACAATTAAAAAGTGTATGTGATTACTTTGATTACATTCTATCTACCATTTTTTCGAAAATTGCTAGAAACTTTCTTGCCATTTTCATCTTTTCTTGATGTCGTCTTTCCCTTGCATCCTCTACGCTTTCGCAGCAACTATGAGATCTTTGACATCCTCTGCATTTGTAATAATTTCGATCATCATCACTTATTCGTCGACTTCCGTATTCTTTACTATACCGATCATTATCAGCAATTCTAGGTCTTGATCTTGCGTCGCTGTCTTCTTTATCGTATTTATTTCGAATTACCTTACCTTTTCGGCTTTCAATACTAATTTGACTGATGTTACGAACTCTAGCTTTAACATCCTCCGCACTACTATACTTGTCATCACTATCACTTCGATGTCTTTTACGGGTTTGTCGAAAAGTTGAACTCTCCGGCTCTATCGTGTATTCAACGAAATCAAACTCTGTTTCACAGCCCGTAGTAAAAACATCATCAGAATTTGCAGTAACTGAAGGGTTTATCTCCATATCATCTTTAAGAAATTCGTGAATTTGGTCATAAAACTCCCAACTTAATTTTGCTTCTGAATCTTTCATCTTTATGTATGTTCTCTTCAGCCCTTTCCATTTTGATTCAACTTGATCATAAGCCAAACATGTCCCAAGTCGATTGTTAATCTCCTGTGCAATTTGTTGGAAAGTAAATTTCTTTACGCCACTTTGTAACTGGTGGTAATTTTTGTTTATCAAAGAAATAAGCAACAACGTTGGGTTTTTGGTCCACTTAAAACCTTGAAAAGTATAAATTACTCTCTTTTAAATTTAGATCTAGCTTTTAAATTGTGTATATGTATAATCACTTTGAAATTTAGTTTCGCTATGTGCCATTATGTGAGTTTCTTTTTTAACTCCGTGTTTGATTTGGTCTAATAAAAATCCCAAAGTTGTCCTTTAAAGTGTTCTGAAAAAGACAAAGTAATGAGAGTATTCGCAAGTGGACTACATTATAGTTTTACCACAAATATTAAACTAAATTAATACTTCAATAACTACCAGAGTAAATAAAAACACAGACAAATCCTATCAAACTTTCTGATAATAATAAGAAAATACCACAAATAATGTACATATATGAAAAACTCAAACACTTCCGATAACAAACACATCTTTATCGATTAAGGGCGCTTGTCACTTTTCATATTTTAATTTGTAACAATATTTATTTGATACTTTCTTCTCATACTAAATAATTTCGCAAGCAAAATTCTTAATTCATATTAATATAAATTTAATTTATCTATAATAAGCCTTATTCTTTTACATTTCTCATTCACCAATAAGATACGTAAAAATATTAGAATCGATGTTGAAATAATCGAGCATATTTGGCTATTTAAACTGCATAAACAAAAACATCAGCATAACCGCATCAAAGGGTGCATTGGAAGTACAAAACACTGCTCGTGACGACCAGTCAAAGAATATAATTTTAATATTTTAACAGATCAAATTAATTACATATGTCATCAACACAAAAAGAACTTACTGATGGCTCTCGAATAGCATCTTTTGTGGTGCTTGATTTGGAAACAAATGATTTGCCGTATCATTTTTCTAAAATCGCTATTACAGAATTATGCATGTATGGTTTTTCAACTAGTGAATTGGAAACAGCGGCACTAAAATTTGAAGAAATTGACAATGTAACATTCGAGCTCGAACGACCGCGGCATTTGCATAAGCTTACAATGCTATTCAACCCAAGGCGACTTATACACCCAAAGGCTGAGGAAATTACTGGTATGGAAAATGTTTCAGATATCCTTAATATAAATGTATACATATTACTCATTATATTTCGGAATACTACTTACAGGATTGAGTAATTATAGTCTTGAAAAGGAATCACATTTCGATGAAAATGCTGCTGGTATTATAACAAACTTCCTTAAGCACATGCCACAACCAGTATGTTTGGTCGCGCACAATGGTGATACGTTTGATTTTCCGATAGTCAAACAGACGTTCCAAAAGTTAAATTTAGTATGGAAAATTTAATTTTTCTTATTTTTTTCAATATTTAAAAGTTTTCTTTTATTGCTCTATAGAGCCTGCCATGCGAGACCCTCTGTGTGGACTCTTTGCTTGCATTTCGTGTTTTGGATCAACAACTGCAATTCGTTTCTTCACCTACCGACACAACTGAATCCAGTATTTGTTGTAATGATAAAGAGCAATCTGTAATAACATCTAATTCTGATGACGTCAAAGAGACTCTTGTGGATTCAAGAGCGACACTTTTAGAGCAACTTGATGCTGACACAAAAATAGACTGGCGAGCACGTAACGAAACAACACCTAGACGACCCATCGTTACAGGTGTAAAACGCTCGCATTCCGCTATCTCAAAGAGTTTGAATAGTTCTTTTAAATCAAAACGATCACTCTTTGCAAATGTTAAGCTTGAGAAATACCCACCCAAAGGGGTTTATAAATTGGAAAATATGTATAAACGATTTTTTAAGAAAACACCGAAAAATGTGCATTGCGCTGAAGCTGATGTGGAGACATTAATGCATTTAATGCGTGTGTACGGTAGTAGTTTTCTTACATATGCAGAAGAGAAAGCTGTTCTTTTCGAAGATATACCACTAAAACGATGACAAAAAATACGCTATGAAATTAATTCGACATACATACATACCTGTTTGCCCAACTAACCAACCAATATAATACGTTAAGCATGCTATTATTTTATTATGAAGCTAAAAATGATGTAATCATTATGGACCAGTGATGGAATTATAAATAACCATGTTTTGATACCTTGGACATTAAGAAGATGTAGTAATAAAACGTACTAATGTGTTTGCGAAGAAAAACCTGGACGTAGTGTATCATTCTTCCAATACTATATTCAAATACAACTCTTTTAGGTTTCCCAAAAGAGTACTAGGATCAAGAGAGATAATGTCAGTTTGCTTCATTGTGATAATAATGTAATTATTCGACACACTTAGAATTTATTGATGTACTCGCTATCAAAAACAAGAAAACTGCATATTCCCATATGCATTTCTTTTATGCCATAAAGCTATTATAGCATAAAGATCTCGATGCGATCTGAACAATATATTCGGAGAATATAGCGCTGCCTTGGATAGTAATCTATGCAAGTTTTTGTGAAGATATCTTGACAAATAAAACAAGTAAAGAAGGGCTAAACTTTAAACTTACAAGGATCAAAGACGGGGAAATACCTTCAGCTGTTGGTAAAACTTCGTATCAAAAAATATTGAGAAAAATTCAACATTTATTAGTTTCAGTGGCGTAGCTACAACTTCGGGCGCCCGGGGCCAAGGATGTTCCGCCGCCCCCCTTATCAGCCTACCTACAAGTTTCATGAGGTGGTTCGAACAAAGGTGAATTTTTACAAAATATCTTCGATATTAAGTATCTAAAACTTAGGAACTAGAAGCCACGCAAATACTGAAGTTACCAAATTCTCACAATACGGTTTTTGAAGAAATTGATAGTAAAGTTAGAAGACATCTTATTAAAAGCCATAGAAAAAACCAATTTTCGCCCAATATCTTGTACACTTTTGACACAATTTGCAGGAATTTTTGCCCGAATTGAAGTTTTTAAATACCATTTTTGAAAATTTGGAGAAATTAAAGTATTTGGTACATTCAGATTATTACATTGTGAGTGTACAACTCTTTATCTTTTATAATAAATTTTGTAAAAAGTAAGTAAGTGAAGTATTTTTCTGAATATTAAAAAACAGCGAAGATCGTTTTGCCGCCCCCACGACGTTGCGCCCGGGGCGACGGCCCCCCCATTCAATTGAAATTGAAAATTTAATTGAATTGAAAATTCGTATAATCAGGTGGAAAGTGGGAAACCTTTATATATGTATGCTATTTTGAGGGCAGAAAAATTGACCGCCTGATAAATATATAACACTCGTACACTGATCGTCATATTCAACATATACAAGCATGTAGTATATGGGGGCATTAAACTAATATACATATATCCAATAAGTGTTTAATTAAATTTGTAAATATATCTTACACTTTGACCGATAAATACGGCAGAAAGCCAACCGGAAGTGTAAATTATATTATTATATTCGGTATATGAGAGATAAGGGTAGTATTTAACCGGTTTTTCTATTTTTGCCATTAAAGGTTATTATTAGCAGAAAAAGTTGGTCTCTGAGTTTCATGAAGAGGGTAGTATAGTTTTTTCTCACACAAATTTTTATTTGAAAGTTCAAGTTTTTCATATGTTATTCTACATGTAATATAATACTGAGAAAATTTTTTTTCTCAAATTTTTTGGTATCCGGTGGAGAAATGGGGGCCGGAAGATGCCATCTTTAAAAGTGGTACCCACGATATCTTCATTGTGGATGATCTGAAACAAATGGGATACATTTTATTTTAGAGTACATTTAAAAAGCTATCTAATGACCTTCGACTGAAACAATTCATTGATAAATAAACAAATAGTACAACTTTTAATTTTTTTTTTGTTTTTTTCGCCTGATTTTTGTTATTAAATGTGTCATAATGTTGTCAAATATCTATTAACAATGATGATTATATTATAGATATACATATATATTATAGGACATTACATAGCCAAATCTTTTCTGAAAATTCAAAAAAAAAAAAAAAAATTAGACAAATCGGCCAAGGAGGTTAGCTGGAGTCGTGGTAACCAGATCAAAAAACACTGTTTCGAGAAAATCGCGTTTAAACATCACCAACTGTGCGATTCGAGCGTCGCGACCGTCACCATCTGAGTCAAAGGAAGTTTCTACATTATTATTAAGGTTTAAAATAATCAGTTTTTCGATGTTTTGAAAAATTGTTACCATACTACCCTCTTAAGGTACCTCACATACCATCACTATTATACCCAAGATAATGTCAACCCGATGTTTAAGAATCCTAATATTAGTTGTATGGGGTCAAGGACAAGTTTTCACCCGAATTTATTCATTTTAGGCACAAAGACGTACCGTTTTTAGAAAAAATTCGCACATTTCTCTATTTGGTATATGGGGAGTAAGGGATTATTATTGATCCGATTCACCCATTTTTGGTACACATACATATTATTATCAGATGTCTTTCTGGTCTTTGTTCCTCTCTTAACGAAACTCTACACGTCACTCATCATCCCCATCTTGCTATATGGTGCGGAGGCCTGGACGATGACAACATCTGATGAGTCGGCATTACGAATTTTTGAAATAAAGGTATTGTGGAATATTTATGGTCCTTTGCGCATTGGTAGCGGCGAATACCGCAGTCGATGGAACGATGAGCAGTACGAGATATACGATGACATTGTCATAATTCAGCGAAATAAGATACAGCGACTACGCTCGCTAGGTCATGCTGTCCGAATGGTCGAAAACACTCCAGCTTTGAAAGTATTCGACGCAGTACCTGCCGGGGAAATCAGAGGAAGACCTCCACTCCGTTGGAAAGACTAGGTGGAGAAGGACATGGCTACACTTGGAATATCCAATTGGCGCCAATCACCGAAAAAAGGAAACGACTGGTGCGCTATTCCGAACTCGGCTATAACCGCGTAAACGGTGTCTACGCCAATAAAGAAGAAGAAGGATACTCACTAAGTTTCAATAATATTTCTCACAGATTGCCCTATAATTATATATATTATATATATTCCATAAAAAGTTCGCAATAGGGGGTTTGAATAGTTTTGAACCAGTATGAATAATTTTTGATTGTATGCTGGGCAAAATTCGTGCGTAGCTTTACTCTGATACATTCATTAGTGGAACTTAAATATTTTGTTATAGGAGAAGAAGGTGTGACTGTAGTTCGATTTCAACCATCACAATTGCTTTAAGCAACACTTAGAGCCATTTTCTGGTCAGTAGCCATCTCTCAGTTAAGCTAGTTCTCCTTTCGGCAAAGAATCTTTTTGTTTAACCAGAACTTAACTGACGGTTGGCTAACCTGACATTGAGAAAACTGTCATTTGAAAAAGACTCTTATATTTTCTGGCATTATTTTGGGAGATATGTGATATAGTTGTCCGATCTGATATCTCAAAAACTGTTGAGGAATTTTTAATAATCCCGAAAAACTAAAACTCACTTAAAAAATCGCTGGCATGAAATCGGTTTTAAACCCATATATAAAAATCGACCCGCTCTAATGTACATTCGGGATTTTCTTCAATTTCAAATGATTTTGTCTATAGCTGAATGTGTCTCGTTTTGAATTTTTAATATTTTTGATAAATAACATGTCATTAACTTATTTCTAAACAAATAATTTCTGTACCGCAAAAATTACCGCTATAAAGTGTTGTCAAACATGCACAACACTTGAAAATTTTGAGTGGTAAGTTCTACGTGGCAACGAGTGTATACAAAATTAATTGATTCACCGGTTTTCCGACATCCGCAATTGTGCGAATATTATTGTTAAGTAGAAATGCTCTACACAGCTACAGCTGTGAACAACTACAAAATGCGGCTATTTAAAGATAAGATATTGAACTTAACAAAAATACATAAATAAAAAGTAATAAACGTAGGGTTAAGAACCCATTTATGGTCACCGTACTCGATTGAGAACATAATTCTTTTCAATTTCCCATCTTACATGTCTAAATTTAAATAGTTATTTGTTCGTGATTATTGTAACTGAGAACAAGTAATACAAGAATAAAAGAACTGTATTCGACAATTTTTTCAAAAGTTAGTGAACTTCGAAGGTACGTGTCGGAGGACTGGGTGAGGCAAGTTTATTGAGACTAACATATTTCGAAATATATCTAACACTTAACACTTACTGATCCAAACGGGGTTAGATCGCCGAAAAAACAGCCCTTGGTCGGATGAAATCCGAGTCAATTCCGGTGCGCAGAACCGGCTGTCGTGGGAATTATATCTCGTTGTATTCGGTTGGGTACCGTGGACAAATATGTACATGTTATAATTATTATTGAAAATTATTTTGTATTACAGATTCGTGAAAATGAATAGAAAATATTTTAACAATAAATATCAATAGATTTGAAAGGTATGAGGAGGCTATAGACACTATATGGCAAGATAGTAACGATCGGCATCCGGTTGATAATGAGCCATTGGTAGCAAAACGTTTCCGCAATAATCAGCGCACAATAGCTTCCGTTTGGCGTAAGTGCTGCCCATTATATTCTTCAAGTTGGTTGAGTAATTCTGAAGTGATTCCTTCCAAGATCTTGTAAATAAAGATCTAAGAGATCGGTCTCGCAACGAAAGTGGTACTCTGGCTCCATGACACCGTAGTTAAGCCCATTATGTTTTATGGAGTCTTTATGTTCTGGATTCTTAAAAGAACGCGTATCTGAACATTCGGATATCCTCACACACTTTAACTTCATACCGGATCAACTAGATTATAGAGTCGCCAAATTGCAAAGCCTTTTGTCTCAAGACTGATCGCAGGAGATCTAGTGAACTCTTCGCCCTCAGTAAGGCTAGCCTCTCCCCAATTGTGGGAGTTTTAACAAGCCATTGACCTATTGGCGTTCATGCTGTATGGTTGGGAATCTTACCAGATGCCATACACATATACCAGTCCACGTGCGATCGTCGATCTGCCATCAACTTAACCTTGAGAACTCATTCTAGTACAAATAGATGTTTGAACAGTATATTGAACTATATGCAAGACGCTTTAGATATGAAAAAGTTCATAGCCATATTGATATCTTCTGGATATCATAAACTTACACATGTATGTAGGTATTCCTATATTTTCTAACGCTATATCGAGAAACAGATTTCGCGAAAATAAAAGCAATAGGCTTTGTGTTATGATAAAATGTCTATTGATGAATGGGTGAAATATTTTAGACACACTCCGCAAAAAATTTTATTCGTGGCAAGCCAGTACGATATACTATCTACTTTTAAAGTGGAAAACCAATAGACGGTGATAAACTTGAAAAAAAAACCTTTTAACGGATTTACGAAAGCGGGGGTTTTCCGCAACTGAAACACCATCATTATCTACGGTTGATGGTTTGGCTCAAGATCGTATGAGTCACTTTCGTAGGAAGCTCGAAAAAATTGCGCTGTGTTGTATGTTGTCATGTCAGAGTTCGCTGAGAATGTACAGAATATGCTAAAGAAGGCCCTAACTCGAATCACCATAATCCACAAAAACACGTCGAGTTAGTGAGACTTATATATATTGGATAGTCGAAAAAGTCTTTTCGTATTTCATCAACTTATTTTTTTTTCATTTATACTAATACTCGTAAATAAACAAATATGTACCATTTTGGTCGACCACTTTTTGCAATTTTTCCGCTCGAGACATTATTCCATCAGTGTACTTGTAAAACTTTCATCAGTGTAAATCAAAACTTCGGCATTTCCAGAACGGAAGCGAGCGAACCATTGTTGTGCTATACGAACTGATACAGCATCGTCTCCTTAAACTTAACAAATTTCATTGGTGACTTACGTGGCATTCATACCTTTTTTATACAAAAATTTCAAAATATAGCGAATTTCTTCATTATTTCCACTCATTTTTGAACAGCTGTAACTTTTTTACAACTTCCCCGATTTTAATTTAATTTTTTGGTTAAATGAAACTTAAAATCTCGTCTTTCCAAAACTATATGATATGAGACAATGTGATTGGTAGCACTGGAGAAATACGACTGCAACGACAACTATAAACAAAATACGAAAAGATTTTTTCGACTATGTGTTTACAAAGTGGGATTGTTCCGAACAATGTGACTTAGAGAATCACGTGCCAATCAAATGTCTATGAAATTTGACTTCTAAAAGATATTGCCAATATAAGAGTTCGATTTATAAAGGACTTCCAATTATAGAAGTTCGAGTTATGGAAGTTCAACTGTATTTAAATTCTCAGAATTTAATATATATTATACATATAAACAAAGCTCATTCACCGCTATCGATCGCGTTTGGTATACACTTTCACTCTAGAAATTAAATAACTCATTCGCGCTGATGTTCGCAACGATTGCAGTTTAGTTGCCCGGTATTATGGAAGAGAGTTTTCAGTGCAATTACGAGCAACGCACGATCGCTTCTTTCGTGTTGCTCAAGTTTGACACAAATGAGGAGATACGTTTTCATAAAATTGATGCGATTGACGAATTTTGTATGTACGGAATTTCCAATAACCAACTCGAGACGAAACCGATATATAACAAACATTGCTGTGCAAAAAAATTAATGATTCCCAAAAAACCGCGTGTTCTGAATAAGCTATTATTGACAATCAATTCCGAGCAAAATACTGGTGAGTGCACATATTTACATATGAGCATACATACATATGTATGTACACAAACATATAAATACATACATATGTAATTTAATCTTCAAAACAGAACGGAGTGACTACCTTAGTTTCATACATTTCATCAAGCACTTGCAACAACCTGTTTGCTTGGTTGCAAATCGTGGAAAGGATTTATGTTTTCCAATTATCAAACACAAACTGGATAAATTTAAATTGGTACGTAAAATATTATTATATTCCTTTAAGGGGTTAGGTGTAGTCAGAAAAAATTATTTTTTTTTTTTTAGAAAAGTCAAAACATAGCAGCATTAAATAAGGTTTCGACTTGACTTGACAGAAATTTGAGAAAAACAAGTAAGAAACGGCTTAGTTCGGCTGTAACCGAACATTTTATACTTGCAAGAATCAAAGCCAGAAATATTTAAGTTGTAAAACGTCAACCAGAGGATCGAAATCCAAGCAATTTTATATATATGTACGTTGTATACGTTTATACGTTATATATATGTACGTTTTATATACATAGTTGTATATATTGTATACATAGTTGTAGCGACCCAATTTTACCTATTTTTCTCAATACCAGATACTAAAAACCCATCAGATTATATATAGTAAAGTCAGCCGGATGTTCGAAAATCACACTGTTATGAGTACGCGCTCTCACTTTCGTTGAGATAGCTCACATATTGGCTGATATATGAATGTATGCGGAGCAAATCACCCGGAAGTCGAAAAAGACTTTTCGTGTTTTGTCAAGAGACGTGGTTGCAGTCGTATATCTCCGGTGCTTCCAATCACATTGTGTCATACCATATAGTTTGGGAAAGGTGAGATTTTAAGCTTCATTTAGCCAAAAAAATTAAATTCGGGGAAGTTGAAAAAAAGTGACAGCTGTTCAAAAATGAAGAAATTAGCTATATTTTGAAATTTTTTGTATAAAAATGGGAAGAATGTCACGCAAGCCACCATTGAAATTTATGGAGACGATGCTTTTTAGTTCGTGGTTCACTCGCTTCCATTCTGGAAATTTCGAAAGTTCAATTTACACTGATGAAAGCTTTACATTAATGGAATAATGTCTCTAGCGGAAAAATGGCAAAAAGTTTTCGACCAAAATGGTACATAAACCAAAATGTCTGAAAGAATTTCATTCAAATATGGTATACCGAATGGGTTTCAAGCAACATGTGGTCATTAGTTCAAAAAACATAATTTTGAGAAAAACGCATTTAAAGTTTGTGATTTTATGATGATTGTGACAAGTTATGAGTCCCCTAATTATACTTTAAGAAAATCTAAAAAATGGATTAATTGAAAACTCTGACTACCCCTAACGCCTTAATCTAGCCGCGTGTAACTGTAAAACGTTGGTTCTCAAAAGCTTTGCTTTAAAATCGTTGTTAAATAATATAAATTTTTTCATTTCATCGCTTAAAATTACATCGTACCGCAAATTTCGTCATACAAAAATTGTAAACATTCTTTACAATTCCATTCGTTTTATATTTTAATAGTGTTCCAGTAACTAATCTTATTTACTAGTTATATCTGAGCAGAGTATATTATGTTTGTAACCCACGGAAGGAAGGACAGCATGTCAGAGACCCTATGGAGTATATATGTATATGTATAAATGATCAGTGTGACGTGCTGAGTCAATTAGTCATGTCCGTCTGACTGTACATACTCTAACTAAATACTCAGTTTTTGAGATATGTATAGGAAATTTTGCGAACGTCCTTTTCTCCCCATGCAGCTGCTAATTTACCAATATCGCCGATATCAGAGCGCTATTGCATATACCTAGCTATCATACAAACTGATCGATGAAAATGAAGTTCTTGTTAGGAAACCGTTTTTATTTGACAAGATTGTCCCAAGCAACGCTACAATCTCTGAATAAATTGTTCAGATCGGACTACTATAGCTTACAGCTGCCATACAAATGAATTTTTTGCATGGAAAAAATTTTTATTTGACAAGTTATCTTCTACAAAGACACACATATCCATATGTATTAGAGTGCTTGGAAAAAATTGTATTTGACTCGAACATATTGTTCAGCATACCTACCTAATGTGCTATACAAATGCATCTCTGTCGGATATTAAAGCTACGGATCAGCCAAAGTTAGCGATTTTATTGTTTTTATTTTATTTGTAATTAATACAATATTTATAATTTTTTTAATTTTATTAAATTTAATTTAATTTTTTTACAATATACATATGTAGGAAATGCCACCCAATACTCTATGCTTGGACTCTACTTTTGCTTTTCGTGGGTTAGATGAACAGATGACGGTCGAGCCTGCTAAAGTCAAAATATTTAACCAAACAATGTTTGAAGTTTGTGTTGAACCGGTGGAAAATGAGATTAATGCTGATACTCGTAGCAGCAACAACAACATCACCAACGCTGATAACCGACAAGATACTCAACTATTGATGACAATACCAACACGCGCTGAACAACTTGATGCTGAAACAAAAACCGACTGGCGCGCACATAACGAAACCACACCTCAGCGACCGATAGTTACGGGCGTCAAACGTCGTATTTCGAACGATTCAACGCCCACAACATCTGAAGCCGCTAGACAAAAAGTTTCTCGAAGACTATTTACGAACGAATTAGAGGTCAACAAGTATGATTTAACAAATATGTATGAAAGATTTTTTAACACTTCATATAGAAGAAAGCCTTATACTGAATCACATGTGGAAGCTCTAATGCGTTTAATCCAAGTATATGGAGAAAGTTTTACTGAATATGCAAAAAATTATGCTACACCTTTTGCTGAAATACAGCAAATATGCTTATAGGTGCGGAATTATAGGATCCTGACAGTATTTCGGCTACACATAACTCTTGTATATACAACTGTTGATGGACCAAATGAATAAAAAAAAATTAAACGCTTAGTCATAGCTCATATACATAAATTTATGACCCAATAATTTTTATATTTGAAACAAAAACTAAAGCTACCCAACAAATTTGTACTGATAAGAGCTCCATAAATGTGTCACCGCTAAACAATTTTGAACGAGTTTCAATTGTAAAATCATAAAATCATAAATTTTTACTCTTGTAAAAAAAAATGTTGTTGGATTACATACAAAAATGTGTTTACGCATTACAACTCTCACCGCTATGTTATCGATTCGTTATTCTTGCTACTTTATGAGACTGATTTGCCGATATATGTATGTATGTATGCATGCGTGTTAAATTATCTAATAAATATTTCTGAACACTTTGGCGAAATAAGAAAACAAACATTGTAGGAAAGGAGTTGTAATATTAATTTTGTCGTTCTTTTTATACTCTTGCAACATGTTGCTACAGAGTATAATAGCCTTGTCCACTTAACGGTTGTACGTATCACCTAAACTAAGCAAGATAGATATAGGGCTATATATATACATATATATTATATATATCAGGTTTACGAGACGAGTTGAAATCCTACCACGCCCACAAAACGCCACTAAAAAATCTAATATATATGAAACTCTAATTTGGCATAGGGGATCGCAGTAGCAAGGAACACCAGTGTGCAGAAAATTTGAAAAAGTGGGCGTGGCCCCGTTTTCTAAAATGTTTAATGTATATATCTCCTAAATCGCTAAGGCTACAACAATCGAATTTGCCTAGCACAAATATTATAAGGTAACCCCATATAAGGGTACTGCTAAGAACTACTAAAAGCGCATTAAATCTGTACTACTAAAATGTAATATAGTGGAGCGCCGTAAGGTTTATACCTCGGAATCCAGGGCCAGTCAATGAATCTTTACAAAACTTTGGAAATGTGTTTTTAATAGTATATAGAAAAATGTTAAAAAAAATATTTTGTGCGATCTCAATTTTTTAATTATTATTATAAATAATTATTAATTTTTTGGAGTTTTCTTTGATTTATAATAGTTTAAAATTATATTTTAAAAAGAAGAGCTATTACAAACTTGATCTTAGTTCTTAAGGGACTGCAGATATAAAAATGAAGGTCGAGGAGGGGAATAGAGGGGACAACAGCAGTTGTTGAGTGTTATTAATGCGGGCCCTAACAGAATAGTACACGTGGCAACGTGCTAGGCTTAATACGTAGCTGTTGTTGTTCGCTCTGAAAAAAAATATTTTCTAATTATGGTTTATTTACAATTAATATATATATTATTGTGCAGTGAGAGTGATGAAAATTAATAACTGAACATTACTGAGTTTTACAAAGTTTGAGAATAGTGGCATAGATAGTAAGTATTTGTTTTTTATTTATATTATGTACATGCTTTTCAGAACAATAGTGAATACTCAATCGTATATTTTATAATAGATCGATTTTGAAAGTTAGAATGTAATAGTAGAATTTAATAATAAAAATCATTCATTATGATATAAAGGTTAGTTATTAATATTAGTAATATTTGTTGTTACAGCCTCATATAAAAATGGGTGAACCATCGAATAGTGATAATATAAGTAATGATTGCCTCATTTGTGACCAAATCGGATGTTGTTCTGAATTAATCTCTGAACTAGGAGATATTATAAAAATCACTAGAGGAATATCAACACTGAAAGCTGCTTCTGCGGAAAGGGCGGATGGACTTTCTCAGTATTTAAATACTCGCGAATTTGTCCACGTGCATTCAGTATGCAGGCAAAAATATATTAATAAAGGGTATATTATTTCTTATTAAAAAAAAAAAAACACCACACCAGCATGATCTCCACCTAAAAAAACTTCGAGCGGCTACTTCAATTGATTTTGAATAGGTGCTTTTTATGTGAAAAAGAAGCGGATGAAATGAAGGAAAAAAAAATCCAATTCGTCAAGACAACAAATCAGCTACGTAACTACTTCTGATTTCAAGAAAACGATATTAAATTTGATAAGTGAAGAGAGAAGTGAATATTGTCGCAATATCCATAAAAGAATTGTAGGCGTGTTAGATTTAGTAGCTCAGGAAGCTAAGTATCATGCGGATTGTTATATGCGTTTAAAAACTACCGTAAAACAGACCCCGAGAGGGAAAAAAATTCATCCAGTCACAATACAAGTAGATGCAGCAATGGAGCAGATTTTCAAATATATTGAAGAAAACGATGACTGTCAGTTTTCACTGGCAGAATTAAAAAGTATTGTAACAATTGACCATATTCCTGACGATAAAACAATAAAAATGAGATTAACGAATCATTACGAGGATAATATTGTATTCTCCAGTAAAAAATTTGGAGCCAATACAATAATACGAAATAAAAAAAAATAATAATAATAAAAAAAATCGAGATCGACCAATTTTTTTTTTTTACTTTTTTATTTGAGGTTTTAATAATGCAGTCAAACACTTGTTATACGGATTCATTGACTGTCCCTGGGTTCCGAGATTTTACTATTTTTATGCCTTACGGCGCTCCACTAATAATCAATAACTAAATACGCCAGAGACATTAAATTTTACCTCCGAGATGTTAGCAGAAGACTTTATGGGAGCCGATGTGAAAATTGGACGATGGGCATGGCATCGCCCACTTTTTGGTACTAAATTTAGTACGTGGCATTCTTCTCATATTCCTATGTCACAGTCAACAACGCCGACTTACCATATAGCACAACTCTAAATTCCGAATGATTCTTTCACTTTCCAAATACACAAATCAAAAACGAATTAATATAACGGTATACAACTTTGCAGTAATAATTCCTTCAGGGTATGCCACCTTATGACCAAAAAGTTGTCAAAATCCAACCAAATCTGTTCAAGCCCCTAGGTATATTGTACATATAGTTGACTTATAACCGAAAATATCGGTCAATATGTGAGATTTACAATTGAAATTCAGAGAGAATCCTTTCCTGACTATTGTAATTCTGTGTATCAAAAATGGGTTGAATCCGGTCAATACTTCTCTGAGCCCCTATGTATGTATATACCTAATATAAAGATTTTTGAACTTCCAGGCAACTTTATACCTTACATATGTATATATTGACCAATATTTGTGTTATCCTAAAATGAATACATTAGGGCGAGAACTTGAACTAACCCCCAATATAATTTATTATCAGGATGTTCGAACATCCGGCTGAATTTGCTCAACATGATTGTATGTGAGGTACCTTATTGAAACCCAGGGAACATTTGTTAGTATGTGGCATGATAATAAATTCGTTCCCCTGCCAACCATGAGCGGGTAAAACACCCATTTTTCGGGATGCATGGGCAGTTGGCCACCAAGATCATGCGATTTAACGCCTTTAGACTATTTTTTGTGGGGCTACGTCAAGTCTAAAGTCTACAGAAATAAGCCAGCAACTATTCCAGCTTTGGAAGACAACATTTCCGAAGAAATTCGGGCTATTCCGGCCGAAATGCTCGAAAAAGTTGCCCAAAATTGGACTTTCCGAATGGACCACGTAAGACGCAGCCGCGGTCAACATTTAAATGAAATTATCTTCAAAAAGTAAATGTCATGAACCAATCTAACGTTCCAAATAAAGAACCGATGAGATTTTGCAAATTTTATGCGTTTTTTTTTTAAAAAAAGTTATCAAGCTCTTAAAAAATCACCCGATATATTAAATACAAATAGATTTACTCTGAAAGCAAAGATTAATTAAATAAAAATAGTGATAAAATCTGAAAAGAAAGAATAATTAAATAAAAATCATAATAATATCTGAAATAAAAGAATAATATTAGCTGATTATTTAAAATATAAAGCAAACATTTGTTTTCACATATTATTTTGGATTGTGCAGGCCGCCTTAAACGCATAAAATACATATGTACATATACGTATGTATGTACATATGTATGTATTTATTTTTGCGTATTATAGGGACTGCGCAGTCCAATTTCAAAGTACACACACTTTTTTCACATACTTACTTAACAATTGATATTTGCCGCTTCTGATGATATACATAGCTGCTGCTGCTACTTCCAATTTCCAATGCTATAAAAATAAATGAAGTAATTAGTTCCAAAATATTGTTAAAAAATCACATAAAATTCATTTACTTACCTTCTTGTCGTACGAGCCTCCTTTACGGTAGTACGGTCACGAATGACATGCGTCTTTCAATTGTTTTTTTATTACCCTTTTTGGGATTTTCTTTTGTCACTATTGACAATAATGTTTTCTCCTTCGCACTCATTCAAATAAATCAAGAGATGAAAGAAACTTCATCGCATTTAGGTAAACAAAAAATAACCCGAAAATGTGCGTTGGTGTTAGTGTATAGAGAAAAAATGTGTAGTTGTATTGGAATATTTGTCTCAAGCGGGTAGCCGTGGTTCGCAGGGTCGTTTTTAACAAACTTATGCCGAATATGTCGGACAGTGTATGAGTTATACATATGTATGTATATGGTATGTGTACATATGTATATATAAAACTGCTTGGATTCAGATACTCTGGTTGACGTTTTACATCTTAAGGTATTTATCTGGCTTCGATTCTTGCATATTGCAAGAGTATAAAATGTTCGGTTGCAAACGAGCTTAGTGCTTCCTTACTTGTTTAAATATTAAATTGACTAACTATAATCTAAAACCGCTCGACCTGAAATAATATTAATTTTGATACATTCATTTGCAATTGCACATATTAACTCTGGCATAAATCCGCTGATTTCCTTTGTTATGGGCTGAACAAATAGAGAGCGACAAGACATGACTGCACGACAATGAACAGCAAATGGCGTCGTGAAGGCTGCTACATGAACATTTGTAAGAAGGCAGCGACATAACAATGGCCGGCATGTACACAAAACAACACAACTGTCCATTTTGTATGTACACAATTTCGTTGTTGCCATATTAATAACTTTCACTTCAATGAAATTTTAATATTTTGTTCCAAGTGAAATTTTAAGCTATCAATTGTTATTACAAATGATATAACAGAGCTATTTTATGCTAATCTTTGAAAAATAACGTCAGGTTTGTTAGAGCTTTGAATAATTTTACATTTTACATATTAGTGGCATCACTACTCCTCTCTACTGTCGTAGGTAAAATTAGAAGTATTTTTAATTTAGCGAGGGCGACAAGAGGCTGCTGTCGTGTAGTCGTGCAGCTGTCTAAATAACTGTGTCCATAAGAACGTGTGTATTTTTATAAGTGAGAGAGGTCGCTTGCAGTCTGTCGCGCTCTATGTATTCGGAGCGTAACACTCCAAACGCACTATCACAATGTCATTTTGTGAGAGTTGTTTGGTTGCGATCGTGCCCAGTCGTGATTGTATTGCAATTAATATTTTGACATTATTCTTGGGAATCACTTTATGAGTAGCATTTGGTGATAAGCCGTTCATAAACTTGCACGCATTGGTTATACAGCTCTAAATTGCAAAATAATTATTTGCTAAGTGTAATATTAAACAATGTCAAAAAAAGAGAATCGACGCATCGGGTCGTTTGTAGTACTCGATTTAGAAGCAAGCACTTATGATGGAGATTTAAGAAAGCTATCCATTATGGAGTTGACCATGTATGGTTTTCCAGCCAAAGATTTGCAAACAGATCCAATAAAAGTGACAAAAACAAGTGAAATGTGTGTGCCGCCACCCTCACCGAATTTGAATAAACTTACATTGATAATCAATCCCAGAAAGGTTATTTATCCAAAAAGCGCTGCTTCAACGGGTATGTATTTACAAACGCTGGTCAACTAATTTCGAATTAACGATTGCTTATTTGGTATCGTAATTATAATAGAACAACGCGCATAGTGAATTAGTAACTCGGCAATATAAGATTATCAAGAACATATCCAACATACACACATAAATACAAAAGCATGTACACATGTAAATGTAAATGTTTGACCAGAACGTAAACAATGAAATTTGAATTGGCAATTATTTTATGAATCATCGGAATTCAGTCAATTGAAATTCAGAACGTATAAACCAAAAATTGAATATTGATTAATAAGATGACTGAAAACTGACTGGAAAAAACAATCGAAATTTATAATAAAACGACTGTAAAATGACTGTAAATTGACTAAATATTGACTGAAAATTGACTAGAAATTCATTGAGAAATGACTGGAAAAAACAATCGAAATTTATAATAAAATGACTGGAAATTGACCCTGAAAATGACTCAATCAAAATCATTCAATTTTGTTCGACCATTTTCTCCCGAGGGAACAGTTAATTTACAATGAATATTGATATAGAAATTGACTGTTTTCTATCAATTTTTCTATTAAAAATTAGTAATTTTCCATTAAAAATTGATAGTAAATGCTGGCTGGGATACAATGGATCGCCGATTGTTACCTCTTTACTTGCTGCTGCTGCGCATATGTATGTTTGTATGCTTGTTTATTATTGAAGTTGTACTCCTTTTTCTTTCCTTTGTCTTTCACTTCTGCGAATTCTCAACTATTTTATTGAAATACCCTGCGTTGGCCGTTGAAAAATTAAGGCTATACTTTACAGGATTATTTCTGTAGTTAGTCTTCATTTAAATTTTTTGGAAATCGACCCGCGATGACGAGGTATATCGTTTTATCTGACAGCGTGAGGTTTAAGAAGTTCATTTCTAATTTTGTCTTGTGGCATGTTAGAAATGATGTTTCTTCGAAAATCGTTCGCTTACAACGGATAAAACGACTTCTGAGTGGTGATTTTAATGAATGAATTCCTTTTGGTTGAAATGCTCTGCGTTGGCCGTTGAAAAGTTAAGACTATACTTCTCAGGATCATTCATTTCTTCAAAGAAATTTATGACCTTTAGAAATATGCATATTTGCATTATTTCGTTGTCATTTCCATATTCGTAGCAATAGAATTTCTATGGCTTAAGTAAAGTAATGGCCGCCGATTGTCACCCCTTGCCGCTGTAGCAGCTTCGCCTACAAACATGCGTAAATATGTACGAAAAAAATTGTATGTATGTATACGTTTGATCGTGAATACATATCGACGCAGATTTTTGCAAGAAGCACCAGAAAGTTGTGCAATTTATGATTTTTAGCTTTTGCCATCGTCGCGAAAAGACGACTTGTTGGCAAAGGCATGCTCGGGGAGATAATAAATTTATAAAATGTGAATTTAAGTTTTCTAGTTTTCTTTCATACAAAATGATATGCATTTCTTGGAATATCACTAAGAAGTATAACTTCATCCGCGCGTGGGGACTCCACGCACATTTAGCAACAGTGTAATCTCCGAAGAAAGTGTTCTGATCGGCTAACTATAGCATATAGCTACCATACAAACTGAACGATCAAAATCAAGTTCTTGTATGGAAAACTTTCACATTTGACAATGTATCTTCACCAAATTTGGTATAGATTATTTTCTAAGGCAACAATGTAATCTCCGAAAAAATTGTTCAGATCAGATTACTATAGCATATAGCTTCCATACAAACTGAACACATAGTTACTAAAAGAAATGCACCTGTGAAGGGTATATTAGCTTCGGTGCAACCGAAGTTAACGTTTTTTCTTGTTTTATTAAAAAAAAAACGTTTGCTCTTATTGAAAATCCCGTTATCTGTCAAATAATCTTTTGTCTTAACAAAATTGTCATGTTTTCGGGCACAATCTCATTTAAAGTCAAAAGAAAATGCTTTCGGCTCAGACCTTCATATTGGTCAATATGTTCGATAAATTAATGAAATTAAGTGAACATGTTTTCTTGACTTCTATATGGATAAGAATTATAAGTGATAACGGTCATGGCCTTAGTCTAGCCCCTTATTCTCAATATAATGATTTCCATTCCTCTTGTTAACCTTTCCTTCATATTTCCTTGCTTTTGATCCTTGCAAATCATAGAAGCATAAAATCCTCGGTTATACCCGAACTTAACACACAATTAATTATCTTTATTTGTTTATTCACAGGACTGGACAATTATATATTAGAACATGAGTCACACTTCGATGAGAACTGTGCTTGTCTTATTGTAAACTTCCTTAATCGCCTGCCACAACCAGTATGTCTGGTTGCACACAATGGTGATAGGCATGATTTTCTGATAGTCAAGAATATGTTCAATAAGTTAAGTATGGTAGGTAAAATATATTTCTATTGCTCTTAACTGTTGTTAATCAGAACTAATTAGTGTTATTTCATTGCAGCAACTTCCGAATAACATTCTTTATGTAGATTCTTTACATGCATTTTGGAGAATAAATTTCGACCATACATTTCAAACCACACCCAATGGCAAATATCCACCCAAAGGAGTATATAAATTGGACAATATTTATAAACAAAATTTTAAGAAGGACCCCGAACTGAGACATCATGCTGAAGCAGACGTGGAGACTTTGACTCACGTAATAAGACTGTATGGAAAAAGGTTTCTTGCCTATGCAGAAGATCGTGTCAGTGAATTTATATGCTCGGACGAACGCAAATGAAGTTACTTAGAATTGAAAAGTCAAACAAACATTAAAGAATCTAATTTCTAAATCCACATACTTACGTACCATCATCATCAGCTTACGCATTCTTTAAGTTTTGATGAAATCTGCATTTTTCTACTATTAAACCTATCCAAAACTGTAATTGAACTAATATATCATTACACTGAAAATAATATATTGAGAATATACATAAGTACTTGTATATTCATGCGCTTTTCGAAATTTGTACGTTTATTTAAGAAATGTTTTCAAAGTATTGTCAATTGAACGACACAAATGGAAGTCACATTGGCCACAGTCTAAGCTATAAAGCGTGGGAGGCAAAACTTTCTTTATTTCGTTAACCGTCCGGTCCATGATCGGGTACCCGGGTATCCATTTCAATTTACATGTCAATTTTTCTTAACTCCTCCTCAAAAAAATTTTATGTCTGCTTGGATCCCCAAAATTAAAGTTATTTGACACCCATTTTTCATCAAATTTTTTTAGAATCAATTATTTAATAAAAGTTATTAGCTATCAAACGTGATACCCCCTCCGTTCAATAAGAAGGTACCCGGGTACCCGCTGAGAAAAAATTAGTTAGTAAGAACAAAATAACTCCGTTTTTATTTATTTTAGTAATATTATTTTCTATTTTCTTATTATTTGTTAATTTATATTGCTGTATTTATTATGATACAGTGCTATATAAGAATTAAAGTGTATTCAATTATTCTGTACATTCTTCACATGTCGTGGTTGTAATACAGTGTTCATCACAAATAGGTTTCTCACATACTGAACATATTTTTCTAGTTTTGCGACGTTTTTTGAATTCACTGTGAAGACATTCATAGCATACACCAGTAATCTTTTTCCTTCCAGTTGAATCGCGCTGCTTCTGAGGTCTCAATGATACAGATGATGTTGGCTGTACATTTAGATTGACAGCTCGACCAAGAAGAGATTCAATCGCCACTTTCGTTGAGAAATGCCTCATAATTTGTGCATTATTCGCACGATTTTCAACAAATGGAGTACACAACTCTCTGCCCAATTGCCGATAAAATAAGCGTCGTTCATACGATTTTTTAACAACCATTTTATTATTCTCATAATACAGAATATATGCTGCAAGGCAGGCAATATCGAGAATATTGTAAAAAATGCTAGAGGCCATCGTTGAGTTGACCTTTTTGTAGTATATCTACCAAGCATTTTATCCATCGTGTCTACTCCAGCTTTGGACCAGTTATAAAACTCGATGATTTCGGGTTTTTTCTGTGCACTATCACTAATTTTTGCTTCGTGATGCATTGATGATAGCATAATTACTACCTTGTTTTTTTTGGCACATAACTACATAGAGTTACTTTTTCATGAAAGCCAAACACAGTGGATAATTCTTCTCGAGTTTTTGAAACAGCCATTGCTGGTGGAATGTATACTTTATTTTTCTTCAGAGTACCAACAATCGTCAAGTTCCACGGTAATAAAAATTTTGCTAGTGGCAGAGTTGTGAAGAAATTATCCATTGTAATGTTTCTACCGGATCCTTTATATGGTGCCACCAAGTCTTTAACAACTCTTTCACCAACATTTTTCTCACGCCCATCTTTCGATTTCCCAGTGTGAAGCTGTCCAGTAAGTGGATACGAATTTCCGCATCACATATCTTTGATGGAATATATTGAGTGAATCTAGTTCGACCTCGGTATGGATAAAGTTGCTCGTCGATTGTTAGGTATTCTGTTGGTTTATAATGTGTTGCTAAATTACTATTTAACATTGTCCAAATGTCTCGTATTGGAGCAGCTTTATCACTTTCTAAGCGCTGGGCTCTAGTATTGGCATCGTCAAATCGAATAAAACGAATAATATTCCAGAAGCGATTGATACTCATTGCTGCGCGATATAATGGATATGAATACGGCTGCCGCATTTCCCTTGCATTATCAGTATTTGAATTATTTGCGCCAGAAGTTATCAAAATAGCCAAAAATGCATAAAATTCCTGCAGCTCGAGATTTTTCCACTCCAATTTTTTTTTTCTGGATTTTTTTCAGTATATGCTGTATACGTTGAGATTGCCTTTTTATTAGTATGGCGTATAATAATAATATTTATTTTGTATATTTTTTCACTTATCTCTGTATACTTTCTACGCTGTTCACTACGCTTGTAGAATTCCAACTGAACACGTTTCCTTCTTTTCGTCCGAAATGGAAAGGGGAGAGGGACGTCTTAGTTACCTAAATATCCATAGACCTTGGCACTCCGCTTTCGTTATTTCAACGAGAACTATAGAATATGTCCCCATTTATAGTTATTTCCTATGCCATGTAGCCAACTTACACAGAAAAAAAATTTTATTTAGTATACTAACGATTTCTACATCTGCTCCACCTGGGTACCCGGTCATTGAACGAAAGGTGAAAGTTTGGTCATTGACCGGACGGTTAATGAAGTTGTGTTCGCCATTAATGCATTAACCCCGTATTAGAAGCTCAGCACGCCCTTTTAATCCCATCAAATTACCTGGGACCTGGGTCATGGATATTCGGTTTTATCGTTGATATGGCTGGTTAGCCGTGTTTCACATTTGATTATTTCGTTGAAGTTGTATCGTAATGTATCCATTTTCAACTCGTTGTAAAATTGACTTATTTTTTTTAAGCTCAATCTGCATTCCTGACATACAAAATCGCATCTTGGCTACAATTCATATGGTACTCAATTTCCGTGTTTTTGATTATTCCAACTTCCCGTTTTGAAAATGTGGCTTGAGTGAATCCCAAAAATTGTGCGAGCTCTTCTTCTTCTGACTTAACAATCTTCATAGAGAGATGCTTCCAATTCTTAATATTCAAACTTTTTCGACGGTCTAGGACGTTATTTGTCTTCCCCTGCCGGGGGAAGCAGAGGAAGAGGAAGACCTCCACTCCGTTAAAAGAATCAGGTGGAGAAGGACCTAGCTTCGCTTAGAATCTCCAATTGTCGCCACCTTGCGAAAAGAAGAAACGACTACCGCGCTGCTGTTAACACGGCTATAACCGCGTAAGCGGTGTCTACGCCAGTAAAAAAAAGAAGAGGTCGAAAAAATCACCACTTTTAAATCGTGGATATTAAATTATAGTATAGAAGACACCCTCCTTACACTTTTTCAGGCATAGAAAGTGTATAGTAAGTGACATTCATATGTATGCTGAAAAAGACGCACAAGAAGCGCATTTTCCAACGCATGTATGGAATATTGGAACAATAGAATAGTCATCAAATTATGCCATCTCTGGGCAAACCAAACGAATATGATTCAAGACCCAATACATATACTATAAATTTACACAAAGCTATCCGATTCTGAAGTGAAGTGAAGAAAGAAAAATGTTACTCTGGAGTCCATTTCAATGATTTTGAGATTGGTAATAATTAACTAAATAACTGACGAACTCTTTCAGCATGGAGATACATTTCGCGAAAACCATTAACAATTTTATTCTCAAAGATCTTAAAACCTCGTTTTTTTATTTTGTTTTAGATAGCAAATTCCTTTTCTTTCTTAGTCCCAGAATAAATTGCCAAAGGTAAGTATTTTTTTGAAAACTCTAGACAGACCTAATCCCTAGAAGTGTATGTACATATGTAACTAATGGCAGATTAAGGCCCTTATTACGATTTTCAACCGATCTGCATTTTAGTTGGGGTTTTGAAATTCGACATTTGACTCGAGTTGAAATGTTGTCAAACTTCAACTGACTTTGGTATTACGGTTTTCTGCGCTGTATCCGAGCGATTGAGTAGAGTATCAATATCAAATAAAAAGTTGTGATTAAACGTTAATGAATTTATTTAAGAACAAGTAGGGAAGGTTCGGATGCAATCGAACATTTTATACTCTTGCAATTTACAAGAACTTAGGCTAGAGGAGTACCGTTTTGCAGCGGAGAGAAAACAGGCTGCCTACCTCGCAACGTTACGATCGACCACAACACATGCTCTGCCCAATCCACAAAAAGGGAGACCCCACAATCTGCGCTAACTACCGTGAGATAAGCCTCCTCAACACCGCGTATAAGGTTCTATCGAGCGTATTGTATGAAAGATTAAAGGCCACCGTCAACAAACTGATTGAACCTTATCAGTGTGTCTTTAGACCTGGCAAATCAACAACCGACCAGATATTCACCATACGCCAAATCTTGGAAGAGACCCATGAAAGGAGAATCGAGACACACCACCGCTTCGTCGATTTCAAAGCTGCTTTCGACAGCACGAAAAGGAGCTGCCTTTATGCCGCGATGTCTGAATTTGGTATCCCCGCAAAACTAATACGGCTGTGTAAACTGACTTTGAGCAACACCAAAAGCTCTGTCAGGATCGGGAAGGACCTCTCCGAGCCGTTCGATACCAAACGAGGTTTCAGACAAGGCGACTCCCTACCGTGCGACTTCTTCAATCTGCTGCTGGAGAAAATAAATCGAGCTGCAGAACTTAATCGAGCAGGTACAATCTTTTATAACAGTGTACAGCTGCTGGCGTTTGCCGATGATATGGAAATTCTCCAGACTGGACAAGGAAGCAAAACAAATAGGTCTGGCAGTGAACGAGGGCAAGACGAAATATCTCCTGTCATCAAACAAACAGTCGTCGCACTCGCAACTTGGCTCTCACGTCACTGTTGACAGTCATAACTTTGAAGTCGTAGATAATTTCGTCTATCTTGGAAGCAGTGTAAAGACGCGTAAGCGGTGTTTTTCGGAATTATAGTTTTCGATCAGTCAAAAAAAACAAAAATGATGGACAACAGGATAGCGGACAAATTCGTTTTCAATACATTTGTTAATACCTTCGACGATAACTCAGCGCTCTGGTTTCCAAATTAGATCCACCCCGCTCCGTACATGTGTACACGTCTTTCAAATATATCATTATATTTTCTAAAAGTTTTAAATAAATTTCAAAATGATTGTACATTTTCAACACGAGAGCATTTTTACTTAACAATCGTGAAGGTGGTTAGTACCTTTGTTTGGAAATTTGGGCAGCAAATTAACCATGGTCCTTCGAAACTCACAGAAAGGCACTATTAGAGAAAGAAAAAACATAATAAGTATATTAATACAAAACAAAGTGCAGTGGCCTAAACAAAAACAAGTAAGAAAGGGGTAAGTTCGGGTGCAACTGAACATTTTATACTCTTGCAATATGCAAGAATCAAAGTCAGAAAAATACCTTAAGGTGCAAAACGTCAACCTGAGGAACGGAATCTAAGCAATTTTATATATACATATTATATATTATATATAACTCCTACATTGAACGACATATTGGGCATAAGGTTTGTACATTATTAGAGAGCGGGGGCCACAACCACTTTTTCAAACTTTTTTCCCGCAGGTGCCCCTTGCTACTGCAATCCCTTGTGCCAAATTACAGTTTTAGTATATCTTAATTTAGTGCTTAGTTATGGCACTTTATAAGTTTTCGGCTAATGGTGATTTGTGGGCCTGGCTGTGGTCCAATTACGCCAATTTTGTTGTACTAATAAATCCGCATAGCAAGTTTCATCAAGGTATCTCAATTTTTACTCAAATTACAGCTTGCACGGACGGACGGACAGACAGACGGTCTCCCGGATTTCAACTTTTCTCGCCATCGTAATCATATGTATATAACTTTATATCTATCTCGATTAGTTTTAGGTGATACGTATAACAGTCAGATGAACAAAACTACATATAATACTCCGTAGCAACGGGTTGCAAGGGTATAAAAACACAGTAAAGTCGAATTACTCAACTTCCCCGTTGAACTATGCAATGATTCCACACTTCTCAGCGGATAAAATCTGAAAAAGGTTTATACTAAAAGATATTTTTCGTAAAATGACCTACACTCAAAAAAAAAATTCAAAATCGCGACGTTTCTTTAAAGAAAATTTAAAATTTCAAAAAGTTTTGCTCATTTTTGACCTCCCAAAATTCGATTTCCGGTGAGATAAAGAAGTGGTAGGTTATTGTATGAAGAATTATATACAGAACATGCAGAAAAAAATTTCAAAATGCAGTTTTAAAGATAAAGTGATGGAGCAGCTAAAATGTAGGAGACTGTAAGTCAAAAAATATTTGGGAGATCGTTTAAAAATCAAAGTGCTTTATTTCAGATAACACATCGAAATATGAAAAAAACCAAATCAGTTGAACTAACCTAACTCGAAACGCCATAATTACAGGAAAACTTCGAGACGGAGAAGCTTCGGGCAATAGCAGGTAATTTGTATACAAAATTTACTTCTATTGCTAAAAGTTCGAGTTATGGAAGTTCAACTTTAATTTTTTTTTAACTGCACACCAGAAGTCTGACACCTAGAGCAGTTTTAATATTGGTGTTCAGACTCATGTATTGTGGTTTTCATTATTATCTACGCAGTTTTGAGATAGTCATATACTTACATAGTACATATGTATATACATATATAGTATCGAACGAATGTTTCTAACCAAACTCTTCAGTCACAATCTAATTATATTATATTTGGAAAGTTAAAATTGGAACCCTTCATTTCGGCTATTTGATTTAGATATTTATTACTTTGTAATACTCGGTTGGTTTCGACTAATTTAATTGAGAGTCCAGTACTTTGGTGTTATTCGGATGGTAAAAAAAAGTATTTTATTTCGTTATACCCGCCTGATTTACAGATTCAAAACCCTTATTACGGATTTAATTCACTCAAAGTGAAAAGACAGACGCATGTATACACCCCAAGCAATTTTATTATTTTTAAATTTTAATTAGGCTCAAGAGCAAGCTTACATTAAGGTTGCCATGTCATAAGTTTATTAATTCAAACAAATCAGAGAAATAAAATATTGCAAAATTAGCATTAAAATATAAGGTTTTGAGATAAATATCTGTTGACAATATATTCCTGATGGGTTGCCGTCTTTCTTACTACTTTGCATAATATAATTTCATCTATTTTTGATATTTGAATTTAATTCCATCACCCTAACGCTCCTATTCATTGAGTTTTATTGAGAAGTAAGTTTTCACATCAGCTTTCCATTCATTGTAGGCGCCCACCATTAACTTAAACATATAATCTCCCGCTGGCACCGGCATTCGTCCGAACATATCGTCCCGCAGAACTAGATTTTTAACGATTATGTCATGCTGCAAGGCAAACAAATATACATATATTTTACCATTTCCATTAATTTCGTTATCATACGTACGTTGAAAGGGCAGGTGTGATTAATGTTCGAGTCCTTCAGAATAACACCATGGCATATATTTAGAAAAGGATAACGTTTTCTGTTCGCCATAAAATCACAAAAATCGACGGTAACATTGTATAGAAAGGGGCGATAACCACTGGCTTTCTTGAAAAATGAAAGGTTTATCTGTAAAGAGAGAAGAAGACAAATGTGGAATGATTGATTTGGTAAATACTGAAATGTAGCTAAAGTTGATTTTTTTTTATCAAAAGAAGTGAAAAAACACGGCCTTTTAACACCCAACTCTCAAAAATACTGCATCACTTACACTGACATTATTAACTGGTATCTGGAGGAGCTGCACATGCAAGGATAATGCGATCTCTCCCCGTTTCGGCACATGCAGGCGACAACTATTGAAATCGGCGAAAGATTTGTCGAACGCTTTGCAGTCGATGTTGGTAAATTTCGTAAAAGTGTCTACTAAACGGCTTGAAATCACCAATGTTATTAACCCGAGCCAACAATACTTCCATGAGATCTCCATTTCGACAAGTTGTAATGAGTATTTTTCTACTCAATTATATGTCGCTTGTCAGTGAAATTTCAAAAATTAGAAAAATTAAAAGTCTATGTACATACATACATATATGGAAATTGAATTTTAATTGCATCAAATTGGCCTATTATTTATTATTAGTTTTATTGCATATTGATTTCCGGTTTCAATAATGAAAAATTTAAAATAAACAAATACTTTCGTGTACAGGCAAAGTTTTCTTACCATACAATTTGTGAAAGAATCTCACACGGTCTTAAATGTATGTACATACATAATATATACTGGTCCAGAGTACGGCCTTTACCGATTTCTGTTCAGTGTAAGGGTCCTTTGCTTGACTGGGGATTTATCCCTCAAGTGCCTGAAGTAAAGTTTATACTGCCTCCACTCATTCCAGCTCTCATCGGAGCGCCGAAACCTCCTATCCGCAGCGGTGCCGGTCTTTTCGGCTCCAAGTCCAGGTCTTCCACCACTTTGGCCAGAGCCACTACTTACCGATCTGTCATTTTAACAGCCCTCCCTATTGGGCTTATCCTGTCACAACCTTTTGCCGCTTCTGTTTTGGGCTGCGACGCTACTTTTTATGGGAAGCTCATAACTCCTGGTGTATTCTACGAAAGGAGTAGGGTCCTCTGACGTAAGTTCCTCCAGAGATTGACAGCTGCCGTTTCTGGTATTCGTTTGGCGTCTCCCATTGTTGAGTTCAATGGCGTTAAAGCGTCTGACTCTTGTGTTCTGCGATTTTCTTGTCCGCTATCAGGTATTTCTGTAGTTTTTGCCTTTCCTTTTCTTGTTTTTATTTGTATTCATATTGTTCTTAGGACTGGTAGCTCGATGAAACAAGCATCCCAGTCTGGATGGTTTAATGAGAAACCGATAATACGTTTCTTCCCAAAACGGCCCAGTATTGAGATCGCGTCGTTCAAATACAGCCCTATTTACCTAGTGGCTACATAAAATTTGTCCACATTTTCCCTATCATGGTAAATTTTAAGTTTCCAGTTTAAATTTAGATATCAAGTTCAATGTGTGCTTTAAAACATATATAACCCATTTCAATTTCGATCGACGACGAGCTGCACGAATTATATGACGACATGTCGTCCATATGGACGAAAACACTCCAGTACCCGCAGGGGAAGGCAAAGGAAGAGGAAGACCTCCACTCCCTTAGAGAGATCAGATAGAGAAGAACCTGGCTGCTCTAAATTGCTAAAAGAAGAAACGATTGGCTTGCTGTGGTTAATTTGGCTATAACCGTGTAAACGGGGTCTACGCCATTAAAGAGGAAGAAGAATTGTTTCGACTGCACCCGAATTTGGTACTTCCTTACCTGTTATATTTGTGCTTCATTGGCTATTTTATCATATCGGAATTAAGTAGACGTTTAACGATCTTTTTTATTGAGTCATAATGAAAAATTAACCTTCACATCAGCTTTCCACTCATTGTGGGCACTCACCAATCAATAAATCATAGAATCTCTCATTGGCACTAGTGGTCTCCCGAACATTTCGTTACGCAAAATTAGACTTCTGACGATTATATCATGCTGTAAGGCAAAAAATTACAAATTTTATCAATTCCATTAATTTCGTTATCGTACGAACGTGTGATTAGAGTTCGAGCACCTCAAAAGAATTTCAAAGAATATATTTAGAAAAGGAAACGCTCCTTGTTCGCCAGTATATGGGAGTTGAGGTGGTCTCAACTAGTTTTTATCTATTTTTCCCAATACCACACTGTTAACATGCCTCATACTAAAAAACCAATCATATAGAGTAAAGTCAGTCGTATGTTCGAAAAAATAGAATTATGCTATATGGAATGTAGGTGTGGTTGTAGTCCGAATTCACTCATTTTCACAACGTGGCATAAGAATTAGAAAAGTATGTCATGTACCAGATTTTGTCGAAATCGGTGTGAGAGATACGGGATTTCACAAAACTATTATACTTTGTAGCAACAGGTTGCAAGAGTATAAAAATGTTAATTGTCTTAAAATTCTATGCTTAATATTTATTCATAAGGATACATGGAATCACCATGTCGCACAACTTTGTTTACCGCTTCAAAAAAGATTAAATATTAATAAATGTCTCAGTAATATAAAACAGGAAAGCAATACTAACACACATTCATATCAGTTATTTTGTCAAAAAATTATTATGGTTTCCCAATATTTCGTAAAACTTGAAAACGAAATTGGGCAAGAAATACGTCCGTATACTACACAGCAGCCTGACTGGCCATTGGAGCTTTCCGGACTACTCCAATAGTAGGCATTTTAGCCGAAGCAGGATTACCTATGTTCCCTAGAAAACAGGATACTCTTCATTACAAAAAGCATGACTACTAAACTGACCTACGCAGACTCTGAAGCAAAACTAGCAACTACATCTCTCTTAAAACTTTTAAATAGCAGAAACAAAAAAGACATCGCAAATGTAACCAAAAAAGTTTATCCTGAAGCCGCAAAAGAATGCTGAGCCAGATATTCGCACTACTACAAAACAACGAACCCCTACCGATGTCCTCCAATCTTTCCTACTACTATAACCAGGTGATAGTGCATTATATATATTCACTTTCGACCTGGATCGACAATGATTCTTCATTTTAACGAGAATAAAATAAGTTATGAACTAAGTATTTTCTAGCCGGAAAACATCCGTTTGAAGGCGAGCTATAGTGAGAAGGCGAAACATCCCGTCCACAAGGTTGTACGCTGAGTTTGGAACTCGCCCCCAATAAAAAGTAAACAACTCGAAGAAATGCGATGGACCGAGGCGAGTAGGTGTTTGTGGCACTTACTATAGTGGCCATATAAAGGAGAGCAAATTATAAAGGAGAGCATCGCTGAATACTGTCATTCACCCAGGTGGATGAACGTGTAGCCACAATCCGCATCAGAGTGAATGGAAGGAAACATCTCCAAATAGGTTGAGACTGATTATTCTTCGCCGGAGTCCGAAATATGTTTATCTGTACTACTAGATTCCAGCACAAGAAAATTCATCAAGCTACATGGCTGTCTCCGAATAGAAAAGCCACCAACTAAATCGATCATGTTGTGACAGACAGAAAACACGTCTCCAGTGTCGAACTCAGACTCGGAACACTATTTTGTTGCAGCTAAGATACGCACCCGCCTCTGTGCAGCAAAAAACGCACGTCAACAAACACAAAGAAGGTTCGACGTCGAGAGGCTGCAATCACAACATACAGCCGAACAATTTTCTATTCGACTTGCACTCCTGCTCTCTGAGAGCACTCATCAGCAACTCCGTATAAGGGAAATGTGGGACGGCATTTCAAGCTCCTTACGTACAGCTGCAAACAAAACCATTGGTTTTTGAAAAAGGCAAAATATCAGCTGTTACTATGAGGAGTGCCGTGTTGCAGTGGAGAGAAAATAGACTGCTTACCTCGCAACGTTACAATCGACCACAACACCTGTGGAATGGGATAGATACCGAGAGCTAAAGAGGGAAGCGAGACGAATATGCAGCCAGAAAAAAAGAGAGGCCGAAATGCGTAAGTATGAAAAGTTTGACAAACTTGCCGGCAGATGTAATGCTCGAAAATTCTACGAAAAGATGCGGCGACTAACAGAAGGTTTCAAGAACCCCCAGAGGGGATTTAGTGACTGATGCCCAGAGCATATCAAAATTACAGAGGGAACACTTTTTCAGCCTGCTGAATGGCAGTGAAAATATAACGCCAGGAGAAGGCGAACCCGATTTCCCAATAGATGACGATGGAGCAAACGTTCCATTGCCCGACCATGAAGATGTTCGAATAGCAATTACCCGTCTAAAGAACAACAAAGCGGCGGGGCCGATGGAATTGCCGGCCGAGCTATTTAAATACGGCGGCGAAGAACTGATTCTTTGTAGAATATGGTCGAACAAAAGCATTCCTGACAATTGGAATTTCAGCGTGCTTGCCCACCCAACTACCGTGAGATAAGCCTACTCAACATCGCTTATAAGATTCTATCGAGAATATTGTGTGATAGATTAAAGTCCACCTTCAACAAACTGACCAAATATTCACCATGTGCCAAATCTTGGAAAATACCCGTGAAAAGAGGATCGACACAAATCCTCTCCGAGCCGTACGATACCAAACGAGATTTCAGACAAGGCGACTCCCTTTCTTGCGACTTCTTCAATCTACTCTTGGAGAAAATAATTTGAGCTACCGAACTAAAAAGAGAAAGTACCATCTTCTATAAGAAGATGGTAAATAGGGAAAGTGCTGCTGCCAGCATTCGCCGATGATATTGATATCCTTTAACGGCGCCTTAACAATCGCGCCGTTAGGTCTACTTTCTCCAGAATGGACAAAGAAACAAAGCAAATGGATCTGGTATTGAACGAGGACAATTCCAAATATGTTCTGTCATTAAACAAACAGTCGTCGCACTCGCGACTAGGCTCCCAGATCACTGTTGGCAGTCGTAACTTCGATCCAGTATTAACATCAACAACAATGTCAGCCTCGAAATCCTGACTAACCGGACTGAGTAAGCAATTGAGAAATAAAGTCCTCTCTCGACCAACAAAAACTAAACTTTATAAGTCACTCATTATTCCCGTCCTGTTATATGGTGCAGTGACATGGACGATGACAACATCTGATGAGTCGATGTTACGAGTTTTCGAGAGAAAAGGTGCTGCGAAAGATTTATGGTCCTTTGCGCGTTGGCCACGGCGAATATCGCATTCGATGGAACGATGAGCTGTATGAGATATACGACGACATTGACATTACAAAAGTCATGTCGTCCGAATGAACGAAAACACTCGAGCTCTGAAAGTATTCGACACAGTAACCGGCGTGGGAAGCAGAAGAAGAAGACCAGCACTCCGTCGGAAAGACCTTCAATCCTTTGGAAAATCCAGGTGGAGAAGGACCTGACTTCGCTTGGATTCTCCAATTGGCAGCACATTGCGAAAAGAAGAAACGACTGGCGCGCTGTTGTTAATTCGGCTATAACCGCGTAAGCGGTGTCTAAGCCAGTAAAGAAGAAGTAGATTTATAATATTTGCGAAGTGGAAAATAAGTATAGGAATAAAGAAATATGAATTGTAGTAGTAGTCTTTACATTTACAGTTGTTGCAAGAGATTCTTTGTTTCAATATAAACAATTTTTGTAATTTTAACGACGTTTATATTTTATTTGAATATACAGTTCTATAAATAAATAATAATTTAACTCATAATTTAAACTTAAGTCACTGCAGCAATGCTTATTTAAAATATTTTAATTAATTATTTTCAATTGCTTTTCATTTTTTTCTTTTCGCTAATGGCCAGAATGGCGTGTATAACTAATGATGTTCATTATATATATAATATGTAAGTATATATACATACATTATCTATGTGCACCACCGTACTCTTACTAACCTTGCCTCATAGGAAAATAAAGTCTTTCATATTTGAACGCTGGCCTTAATAAGTTCAATAACTGTGAAAATTATGCGCACACAACTATTATATTTTCGTCAGATATTACTAATATTATTATTTTAATGTCTCTTCTTTTTTTCAATAAGCAATGCAATTACTGAAATGATAAAAATTTATCACAAGTGATAGATAGTTATTTTTTAAGTGTGCAACACATATGCATACATATATGGCACACACTTTCGAACTTACATAGATATGCAATGTATGCATGTATGTACTTTTAAGCATGTGGCACACATACTAACATAGGTTAGCACCATTTTAATGCCATTCTTTACCATTTTGCAGCGACTTTTCAACTTCTTTTGATCTGCTTCACTTATTTAATATACCTAATTGTTTGTTGTTATTTTATTTGAAATAGGCGCACATGCATATTCGTCAACCAAACTAGACAATATATAGTTTGGCGAGAATGCAAAAAAAAAAAAAAAATTAAATAAAAACAATATTTTATTTATGTACATCACAATGTTTGATTTAACTACAAACTAAAGTTTTTAAGTGCCGTATTGGTTTTGCTTTGCGGCAACGAATAGCGAAGAACTATTTTTAAGGAAGTGGAGCGAGACTAGAATTAATTTTAAATTAATAGTGTATGTGCATGTCGATGTTTAGCCGATAGTGATTTTGTAAGGAAAGAGTTGGTGGAGATTTTAATTTACAAATTATTAAGTAAAAAAACACTGCTTAAGGCATTTAGTGAAGTCATATGTGCCTACGTTAAACCAAAACAAGCTCGTTTGCCCGGCACTCAATAAAAAAAAAATTGACAAAATAAAATTTCTCTATGGTACATATGTGAAAACGCCAAATTTCAACATAAAAAGTATTTTTTAGGAAATAAATCGAAATTGTTTGCTTAGGCTTTACTAAACACAAATTATAAGTTATTTTTTAATAATACACGTTCACGTCACTTCCACATTGAATGATAAATATTTCAATTTTTGTCGTAGTTTAATTATTTTTAAGAAGCGTTATATTTATATAACAAATATTTAACGTTATAATGGAATTGTTTATTTGCATTTCGCAGTAATAAAAATGCAAAAGCACTTATTTGTAAAGGCAGCACAAAGCTATATTGGCCATGCATGTAGCTACTAAAAATTTATTGAATGTTACTGTTGAAAACACACACAATAAAGAACACTTATGTTGTGTATGTGTGTGTGTATTAAGTATGCATATTCATTGCCATTTTTTTAAATAATTTTTTTGCAAAGTATGACAAATTATTAATACATTAGCAGGCATTAAATAAATTGTTGTTTACACTAGTTTCAAAACTGTTGCCACAAAATGCGTATTTCAAAGTAAGCGTATATAGTTTGTGGATATAAAGTGAACTCATCGTGGCAGTATTAAATATTTATTTGTGTATTTATTTCTCCGCCATGTGAAAGTTAGTGTACATATGTATGTATATGCTTGAAAACTCAATATTCGATTTCAATAAATTAATATATAAACAATAATAAATCAATATAACATAAAAACAAATTTCTTAGGTTATGTGATAAAAATAAGATAAATGATAAATATGTATGCGTGCGGTACAAATCACAAATAGTTTGCAAATGCTTGAAATTATTTAAATAGGACTTGTACAAGTTTTTTCCAGTCCTCATTTGGTTACACAGTTGTGTTAGCTACGCCTTGTGAAGGGATAAACAACGTATAGCATACAAATTTGACATATTGTTTTTTGGAATACTTAATAGGAGGATTCTTATGCTCTTGCATGATTGCATGCAATCCTACACCAAATATCCAAGCGCACGCAGCTCATTGCAGAAACAGACATATCAGCGAAACATATCTGTGAATATGTAACATTTTAGCTGGCACAGCTACGCCTAATTGCACGTAAATTAAGATGGGTAGTATATTTATTTTGCGTGTTTCGTTGATATTGCCGTGGTTATAATGCAAGAGTTTTGAAAGAGAATCCCCTAATTGTGCTACATAACTAAGTGCACCAAAAAAAACAAAAAAAATGTTATTAGCCTACTCATAGGCATGTTTACAGCTGCACTGTCGTTGCAATCAATGGTTATTTATATCTTATTTACATCTTTGCAGCCTGCTTACAACACTACAAGCAATTTGGCTTCGATGTTTGCGTATTAATGCCATTTAAGTTTGCTAATAAAAAATAACACTGTCTTCATTGCAAATTTTCTTCGTTAGTTGTTCAACTTTTTTTCAACTATGCTCCGTCATCGTTTAGAACTCACTATTCGTTATCCGTTTATAACAATTGATCTTCGCTTCAAACACTATCAAACTAAATTATGTAGTAAATATTATTATATATTATTATCATACTTAAATAAGCACATTTAGTAAAATAAGTAGTATAAGTGCTCTACAGCCAGCCACCTTTACGTCCGAAGAGTAATGAACTCACAGTTCCGACAACTGTTTGTAAAACACCTTCTTGTTGTTCTCGCGGTTCGCGTTCTTTATTGTGCGCACCCTTCTTCGTCTTTGGCATATCTGTAGGGGCATTTGTCATATTGCTCTTGGCTGCCGCAGATGTTGAGGGTCCAGAAGACACTTTTCCTAGATCGGGACGAACACGTCCACTACCACCACCAGTAGCACTACCATTAATCGTACCTAAATCTGGTCGTTGACCAGCAATACCATTTTTCAGATTGCGACGCGACTTTTGTCGTTGTAATTGCTTTATACGGGACTCGGTTGTGCTTGTACCATTTGTAGGTGCCGCTGTTGTGACCGTTGCCGCAATCACATTTTGTGTGCTATTTATTACTGTATGCTGTTGTACATTTTTAACAGTTCTTTCGGTACTTATTACGCTTGATATCGATTCTGTTTCCACGCTTTCATCATCACTTCTTATGCTTGAGCTGGCTGTGGTGGGCGTAGTCAGTCCCTTATGTAACACGGTTTTTATTTGATCACGATCGAAGTGTATATCGTCCACTACGTTATTGGCGCAAGTGTGCAGATTCTTAAGACTAATTAATTGTGCCATTGGACTAGAGCTGCGACTCGCTATACCGCTAGCCAACTGGGACATAGTATTCGGTTGTGCAACTATAATATTTTCTAAACCAATACTTTCCACCTTCTCGACCAGTTTTAGCGAACGTAATGCACGTCTTTCCAAGCGTGATAGCATGATTTTTTGTTGTTTTTGAGCTTGATTACGATTCGGCCTCTCAATATCGCCAATTAGTTTGCGTCGAATCAAATCGGCACCAGTCGACAGTATGCCGAACAATGGTTCGGGCGATGCTGAGCGTGGTGGTGAACCCTCTGCAAGTTGGAAATGAAATAATGAAATTAAACTACGAGGTAAAATACATTCATACAACATGTCACGTGAATAGTTCTTTTTTGTAATATATCTTGTAGCGCAGACTTCTACAAATAATACGTTG